>NW_006159816.1:6267031-6292765 GCF_000334495.1 Tupaia belangeri chinensis
AGATCCCGAGAGGAGAATGGAGGAGAAGGGATTGCGGCGTGACCATCCCCCCTGGGGGGTGATTTCTCGCTTTCTGTCTTTCTGTCTCTATGTCTCTTTCTGTCTGTCTGGCGAGCGCACGCGCCCTATAGTGAAAAACCTCTCAAAAAAAAAAAAAATCATGGCTGCCAAAAATCTTTGAAAAAGTTTTCTTACAAAAATATTCAATAATTCAATTTGTGTTCTTTGATAGGTATGGTAAACTGCCTAATGTGTAGATCCACAACAAGTGCCTCATATTCAGAGTTGTGTTTTTTAAAGAAAATGTGTGTGGAACCTTCTGGGCTATCTCCAGCATAAGCACAGCTCTGAGAAAATCATGCTTGGCAAAGCCAGTCATTTGTTTTACTTCTGCCAGAATATTGAAAGTTTGCCCCCTGAAATCAAAATGACTTATTATCAGGCTTCCTTTGCTTTTGATCCTGCTGCAGGATGGTGTGTTTTCCTAATGATGCAGAATCTCTCGTTAAGTTCAGGAAACAGGATATAAGGATAAGTCAATTGACTCAATTTATGGACATAATAAAACGGTCCCTATTACCTTCAGCAGTCAAGGCAAGACAAGGTGAAACACAGTGTTGTAAAGTTATTATGACAAAATAGTTTAGTATTTACCTGACCAAATAAAGTGAAAATACTGCATTTATTTTTGAAGCGGCATTTCAGACATTATGACCTAAAATTAATAGTGGTAGACGATCATTTATCCTGTCGCACAGGGATATTGCAGAGTTCACTCAAAGCCAGGAATATCTGCTATTAAATCATGGCAAACTAAAAAAAATTTTTTTGAAGTATTTCCTTGTGTCTGCTCTATGTCTACTGTTGGCCCCACCAAGCCCGTGTTAACAGCTAAGGCATTTCTTTTTCCATCTTGTAATATAATTAAAAACAAATTTAGAAGCAGAATAGATGTTTTGTATGTGAGAGTCCTGTTAGTTTTGGGGAAGGCGTTGGCAATGCTCAGAGCTGTTTCTGACCATTTTAAACTCAGAAAAGAAAAAGAAAAAGAAATAGAAATTAAATTTACCAAACATGGTTGCATTTGTCTTCCAATAGAAAGTACGTCTTTGATGTAGGCCAAGGAAAAATAGATGCAAATCAAGTATTTTTAACATACTGTACTTCGAAAGAGGTGGACATGAAGAGAAAGGGTATACACAGTTTCATGTAGTTAAAGATATCCCATGGGTACATTTGATATTAGTAGCTTATTAAAATACTTGAAGTTTGGACTAAAGTTCAGTTCATTTCTGGTGTTTGTTTTTTCTTTATACTCTAGGACCTGGAGTACAAAGCATAGTGTTTTTATGTTTTTGAATTGAAACAAGACTATTACTCTACATCAGGAAAGCAAGACTTGTGGAAGCAGAGTGAACATAAAAATGCTTAACTTTGGCAGCCAGCAGATGGTGGTGTGGTTATGTTGTTGGACTCCCACATAACCAACTGTGGTTTGAGTCCTGGACCTGGTAACTTGAAACTCATGCTGGGCACATGTGTGTGCGTGCCCAAACTACTGAGAGGAGAATGGAGGAGAAGGGATTGTAGCGTGGCTATTCCCCACTGGGGAGTGATTTCTCATTTTCCCTCTCTGTTTTTGTCCCTTCCCCCCACATGTGCTCTATGGCAAAAACCTCTTAAAAAAAAGCTTCGCTTTGAATGGCCAGTCATCTGTTTGCACATGTTGATTATGAGTTGCAAATGACCAACAATGAATTTTTTTCTTTTTTTTTGGAGAGATTTTCACTGTAGGGCGCGTGCGCTCGCCAGACAGACAGAGAGAGACATAGAGACAGAAAGAGAGAAATCACCCCCCAGGGGGGATGGTCACGCCGCAATCCCTTCTCCTCCATTCTCCTCTCGGGATCTTGGGTACGCACGCACACGTGCCCGGCGTGAGTTTTAAGCCACCGGGTCCGGGACACGAACCGCGGTCGACTACGTGGGAGTCCAGCGACATAGCCATTACCGCTAACTGCTGATTACCAATGAATTGTTTTCTTTAAGAGAGAAAGATTTTGCTATAGAGCATGTGAGTCTACCAGAGAGACAGAGAGACAGAAAACAAGAAATCACCTTCCCAGGGGGTTGTCCATGTTGCAATCCCCTCTCCTTTATTCTCCTCTTGGTATTTTGGGCATGCATGCACATGTGCCCAGCCTGAGTTTCAAGCTTCTGGGTCCAGGACTATGTGGGAGTCCAGAGACAATAAGACCTTTTAAGTCTACACTATTATCTTCTATAGAAGGCCTAACCCTGATGTCTCTAGTTAAAATTACATCTGGCTGGGACCAGCAGATGATATAATGGTTGGGTTGCTGGACTCCCACTAGTTGACTGTGGATTGTGTCCTAGACTTGGCAGCTTAAAACTCATGCCAGGTGAACGTGCGTGCATGCCCAAAATCCTGAGAGGAGAATGGAAAAGGGATTGTGGTGTGGCCATCTCCCTTGGGGTTGATTTCTCACTTTCTGTCTCTCTGCCTCTCTCTGTCTCTCCAGCAAGTGCATGTACCCTGTAGCAAAAGTCTCTCTCTCAAAAAAAAAAAAATCCAAAAAAATTACATCTGGACACACTCACCTCACTCACTCTCACTTCTAATCCATTTTACCCTACACTGCTTTTTCTTATTCATAGTTTTATCACCTTCTAACATTCTACATAATTTACTTTTAATCTTTAACGTTAATTGTCTCTCCTTTCCATTTACCATGTGATCTTTGATTTGTTCATTGATTTATTGCAAGCATCCAGAGCATTTCCTAGGACATACTAGGTGCTCAATAAATATTTGAAGATATGGAGAAGATTGAACAATGCCTTTTTTTTTTTTTCTCAAGAGGTTTTTGCTATAGGACACATGTGCTTGCCAGAGAGACAGAGAAACAGAAAGCAAGAAATCACCCCCGGGGGATGGCCATGCCACAATCCCTTCTCCTACATTCTCCTCTTGGAATCTTGGGCATGCACACAGCATGAATTTAAGCCTCTGGGTCCGGGATTCGAACCATAGTCGACTACATGGGAGTCCAGCGACATAGCCATTATGCCAACTGATTCCCACATTGTGTCCCCTAAGTAATTTTTTTTTTTTTTTTTTTGTCTTCACCAGAGAGAGACAGAGAGTGGGAATGTGAGAAGTCACTCCCCAGTGAGATGGCCATGCCACAATCCCTTCTCCTCCATTCTTCTCCTGGGATTTTGGGCATGTGCACATTGTGCCCTGTGTGATTTTCAAGCCAACGAGTACAGAGCTCAAATCATGGTCAACCATGTGGGAGTCTAGATCCTTAATCACTATGCCTCCTGCTGGCCCTAACCAATGCCTTTTAATGAGGTATTTTGATCATCTCTAAGGACTTGGCACTTTTGGCCCCAACTTTTCTTTGCATTGAGTTGTTACTGTCCCTTAGTTTGGTAAGTGTGCTGAGTGTAGTGCAATGGTAAAGCATGTGACCCTGGAACTGTACAATTTAAGTTCAAATCCTATACCATTTACTAGCTTAATGTTCTCTCTCTGCCTCAGTTTCCTTATTTGTAAAACGGGGATGATTTTGATAATAGAAGCACCTACTTCATCTACCTTATAAGGATTTAATTAACTGGTTCATGTAAAGTACAAAGAGTTTAAGATACAGTAGGTCCTGATAAATTTAAGCTCACTCAATCAACGATATAAACAAGGCCGTTGCGTTTAGCAGCATTTGCAATGAAGGTTTGCAGGTCCCAAGGCTATCTCATGACCGATAAATGAAGACATCCCTGTTGGGACATGCCACCTTGTTTATCCTACTATCAGGATTCTTCTCCAGTGCACTCTCCGGCACCTTTCCTTTCCTCTTCCACCATCTACACCTCTGCACCTCTCTCCAAAATGGGGTCCGAAAAGGTCCAATTCTTCTGTCTCTTATGCAGTACACTTGTCCTGCTCCATTTCTATTTCCAAACTAGACTCCAAACCTATCGTTATGCGAATAAAGCTCAGTCCCGTTACTGGGGCATCTTTAGCTTTTACGGATGCTGATCTTCCCTTTAATGGTGCCACATTCCTTGAATGTCTTCTCTTTACAACAAACATTAGAGAATGACGCTAATACCTTTTTTTTTATTTTCCATAAGGCACATGTACACTCACTAGGGGGAGACAGAGAGAGGGAAAGTGAGAAGTCATCCCCCCCCCCACTCCAGGGGGATAGCCAAGCCATAATCCCTTCTTTTCTACTCTCTACTTTGGAATTTGGGCATATATGCACACATACCTGGTGTGTTTTTCTTTTTCTCTTTTTTTATATATAGAGATTTTTGCTATAGGGTGTGTGTGCCTGCTGGAGAAATAGAGGGACACAAAGTGAGAAATCATCCCCCAGGGGGTTGGCCATACCATATTCCCTTCTCCTCTATTCTCATCTTGGGATTTTGGGCATGCATGTACATATGCCCAACACGAGTTTTTTTAAGTCACCTGCTCTGGGACTCGAACTGTGGTCAACTACATGGGAATCCAGCAATGTAACGACTATATCATCTGCTGGTCCCACCTTGTGTGTTTTTCAAGCCTTCGAGTCCAGTACTCGAACTGCACAGTTGGCCATCCTAGATCAAGGTGCCTTAACCACCACACCACCTGGCTGTCCCAGACATAGATTTTTACTTTTATTTTTCAAGTTTTCAGAGCTCATAGGTGCTCACTACAGAGAGACACAGAGAGAGAAGGAATGAAAGGACACCTCACTGGGGTGTGGTCACACTACAATCCCTTCTCTTCCATTTCTCCATCCTGTTGGGACTTTTGGCATGCATACTCATGTGTTTGTCGTGTTTTTTAAGCTGCTGGAGCCAGAACTTTAACCCATTCTTGACTATGTGGGATCCAGCTCCCTTAACTACTAGGCCACAGGGCTGGCCCCAGATGAAGCTTTAAATTGCAGATTTCATTATGGTAGAAGGAAAAAATAATAATGATAAATACTGTAATAAGTGTGTGTGTGTGTGTGTGTGTGTGTATGTGACAAATAATCACATTCTTGTGAAGCAGAAATAGAAGACAAGCCATTTCTCAGTTTTCATTTTACTTTTGAGACAAGGCAGTTCTCTTTGGCATGAACAGGACTGGTGAACGTCTCTTAACCCAAAGAGGCGTCTCTTCGCCTACTCCCAAAGAAGGTCTTGCCTAAGTGTTGTGCTGGAAGCAGCCACATTAGCAGGACAGAGCTGCTGCAGCATTGTAAATGCCAGCAAATAAAAGTGTCAGCAGCCTAGGCTGCAGGCAGCTGGCAGGGCCTGGAGTTTAGTGCTGTTCTGTGGAGTTAGGCCTTTCTAGGGGACTGGTTCTTATCCAGGCCACATGAGTAGTGATTCAGTTATTTCCTAGTGATAGCTCATCCTGACCTCAGGGGAAAAAAAGAAAGTTTGGAGACCCAGCCACAGGCCACCAGGAAAGAGCAATACTCGCTCAACTTGAACTGCCCTTTCTCTCCAACAGAGGGCCCCATCCTGGTTTATGGATGGCCCTTTGGTTGGCGGAAGCTTCCCTACCACCGCCTATACTGATAATAGAATTTTTGTGTTACTTCTCATGGGACCCATAATCACATCAAAAAAATATAAGAAGACTCATTTTCTTTTCACCACTAGATGTATTTATTTACAAAGAGGGACTTTAAATGGCCAGAGGCACATTCACTTACTGGTAGTAAAACTCCACCCTGTGATTCACTGACTTCTCCAGCCGCGCTTCCTGTCGCATTGAGACTTGGTCATTTCACACCGCTCAGCCATGTCTGCCTCATGCCACTGGACAGATGATTCCTGCGTTTGGTGAGTTCGGTAAAAGGAAATAGTGCTTCAGACCTAAGGGTACCTTTTCATTTCCATTTGAGAGAAAAATGCAGCTGTGGCCCTCATATTTGACCATGTGAAGGCAAATGCTTGTTACTACGTAGTGGATATTTAACAGTTTGGCTTCCAAAGTCTGCCATCACCAGCAAGACCATAGCTGTGTGGCCAGGAAGGTTTCACCAGGGCAAGGGCTCAGGAGGGGAGGAAACCAGCCACATGTTGCCAAAAGCTCATAATGGATATGTGGATGACTTGGGAGTCATAGGCAGCTGTTCCAAATGATCGTTTCAAAGAGTTTTTAAGACATGGGAAAAATGCCTCAGCTCATTAGTAAGTGAAGAAACAAGTAGAACGCAAAATATGCACAATATGATTTGAACTCTGTAAAACAGTGAGTATTCGGAGGGATGTATACCAACATGCCCAGTGGGTGGCTATGTCTGTGTCTATTAATAATGTCGTGTGATTTCCAGACTTTCTATAGTGAACATACATTACTTAAAAAAATGTCTGCATAAAATACATGCTTATTAAAGACATACAATCCACTTTTATCAGTGATAACTTTAAAGGGTTTGATCTCTTTTTTTTTTTTTCAGGACTTTTTAAAATTTGTCCTAAAGTCATCAAAGCAAAAATCATGATAAAACATTCTGTTTTCCTTTACAATTGCCCAATGGAAAAACAAAACAAAACAAAACAATTTGTAGGAAAAAAATGGTTTTGTACATGGGATGAAACAATATAAATTCAAAACTTACAGATAAGGGTTAGCTCTATCACTCATCTCTTTAAAAAGTTTATATGAATATCCAGTCAAAACCAACAAGAGTATCTCCCTAAGGGTTTGATCTCTTATGGTGAGGTAAAACCTATCATTCTCTGTGGGTAGATAAAGTGACCCCAGCCTCCTGTAGCCGACTCTCATGATTTGCTGTGTATTTTCTCTAATCTATCATATGTGACCTGGGTTGGTGTGTTGGCAACAGATGCCAACTTTTAGGGGTAAATTGGACCATGTGATTTTAGCTTTGATGTCCATGAGCTTTATTTTTCATCTTAGGACAGTGTGATAAAATTCCACAAGCAAGAATTGCCAGATACAGTGAATATATTTACATATAAACATTTGCTAGTGTTATTACTATTATATTAAAATCTTGCTTTAAAAAGTAACCAAGTAATTACATATCTTAAGTTGCTGAGCTTTTATTTTTGATATTTGAATATTTTAAGAAAAGGCAAGTTTATTTATTAAATATAACTTTAACCTCCTCCCTTTCATCAATGCAGTGAAACTAGTATGTAGAGTTTAGTGGTAAGTTTACAAGATATATCCTTAGGTCATATCTATTCTACATGAGCCTTAACTCATGCACCTTTCATATTTATAGTATATCCTAAAATAGGGATTTTAGATGTATGTTCTGTGGAGTAATTGTTCCATGATTTCTTTGTGAAAAAAAGGGCTCTGTTCTTTAAAATATTTGGAAACACTTGATACTGTACTACCTCCCAACTCTCTTCTTAGTTCACGTACTCACATTAAAGGCTCAGAAGTGTTATGTATTAAAGAAATCTTTTAAATTCTGTTTAAGGCAATATTTCCTAAACTTATTAAATCAGAATATTCAGTTGTGCCACTTCCAAAGTACTTCAAGAGCCTGTATCATAGAAGAAACATTGAATGGATTTCTTTTGCTGTACTTACAAAGAAGCAGAAAGTAGGCAAATAAAATAAGAAAGATTTTCTATAAAAATAACTCAAAAAGGATATCATGTCTAAATCAAAGCCCTCTGTCCCAAGCCCTTTGATCACCTATAGAATCCCTCAGATTTTTAAAAAGAATTATTTAATTTGTCATTATTATTATTACTATTTTAAAATTTGCTACCGGGGTTGTGAGTTCAATGAGAGAGAGGAGGAGAGCAGGAAAGTGAGAAACCAAGTCGCCACGTCTAGGACTCAAACCATGGTTTGCCATGTGGGAGTCCAACACCTTAACCACCATCTTGCCTGTTGTTGCCAGATTCTCTCAGACTTTTAAGTGACTGTAGCAACCATTGCTTAAATCAGGTCGCCAAAGCACTATAGGCCAGAGTATGGTTCTCCTTGGCCATCTCTGATAATTTTGATTTATTCCCTAACTTAAGGGCAGTGCCTGTAGTAGAGGCAGAGTTGTTCTCTTGGTGTAAATGTTAGCAAAACTCTCTCAATCTCCACTCCTACTCTATAATCACACTACTTCCATTTCTTTCAGCTTCCTCACTTTCTCATTTTGTCTCAGACCCCGAAGTGACTCTGTGTCTATAGAAAGACCTCCTCTTAACACCACCTGGTCTCCTACACCTATCCCTGATGAGGGTAGACCAACGAATCCCTATTCAATTAGGTACCTGTTTGCCCTATTCAAGGATTTTTAAAATTTATTTTGATTAAAAGGAAAACTTTGAGGATATTATGTCTTTGAGAGTGTCTATGGAGTCTCTGGGCCTACTTTGTACATTTATATTTTTTCAGTGTATTAAAATTCTCCATTATACCTCTTCATGCTTTTGAAATCAGTTCCTGAGCTTACTGAAGTGTGGGCCAATCCATAAACAAAGAGAAGTGGTTGGGATGTCATAGCTGTTTTACAAAAGGTATCCATGACAAGGCTAATTGATTCAGGGGACATCGTTTTCAATAAATGAGCAGAGATTAGTTTACTGTCAATCTTAATTATTCCATCCATCAACCATTTGTTGCCCTGGGCAACTGGCATCATCTTCACTGCCTGCTAATTTTAGCTCATTTTACTTAGTGGGGCTGGTTTCTTTTGTTTCATTTTTGTGTTTTTGGATGAAGAAAAAAAGGAACTGCCATATTTATGGGTGACATTCTAAGTGCTACACTAAATGCACTAATTTGCTCCTTTTTTGTCTTCCTTTTTTTTTGAACTGCTGGTTCAGAAACTATATGTTTTTGTGGGGTGTATTCATACAGGTAAAGCAGACATGAGCCTGTAAATAAATATAATCTGTCCTACTTGCAAACAAGCCAAAACAAGTGAGGAGAAAATATAATTATTATTGTCAGAGGGTGTTTGGTCACAGTCTTATAAATATTGAAGTGATGGCTCTTGGAATTCAAATATGCCAGTATCCTTTTTCTTAAAC
The DNA here is from genome assembly GCF_000334495.1 of Tupaia belangeri chinensis. Lineage (NCBI taxonomy): Eukaryota > Metazoa > Chordata > Mammalia > Scandentia > Tupaiidae > Tupaia > Tupaia belangeri. The sequence goes on from NW_006159816.1 coordinate 6,276,071, forward strand.
TACTTCAGTTTTATTTTGCTAACCCCCAAGTACCATCCCACCTTCCTGCACGTCTCCCTTCGGCATTTACATACTTTTATGTACCTTTGCCCTGTGACTCTCTGCATACTGCTTTCTTCTAGAACCTCTTCGAATATACTCAGTTTGGACAGAGGGTGTTTTAATTTGGTCCATAAGTGGCAGGAAGAGAAGTAAAAGTCAAGGATTTGTATAGATAACTAACCATAAATGCTACCCCCCTAAAGAAGAGACTACCTGAAGACACTGGAACTGAACAACAAAAACACTGGAAATATATATTATGTTTTGATCAGGGAGTGCAATATAATATAACTCATCTAAATACTGCATTTAGATTTTCACTTGTCTAAACAGGAAACTTTGACTTCTTTGGGGGCAGCTTTGTTATGTCGGGGTGTACAATTGCAACTGCTTGTCCCTGTTGTCCCTTTTATTTGTTTCACATTACCAGTATATGCCTAGGCTGTCTAATTCTGATCAGATGTATGTAGAATTGCCTAGAATGAAATTTATTGCATTTAACCTCTACCGCTTCTTCTTCTTCTTTTTTTTTTTTCTGTGTGGCAGTTATCATATTTCCAGTTTACAAAAATGACTCTTGTCTTTGTCAGAGATCATATTTGTTGTAAGGAATAGAAATTCACTTAAAGAAGCTCAAGGCAAAATAGTGCTGATTAAAGAGTATAGGGTCAATCTCAAGGAACCCAGTGATGAGGAATTGTTGCTGGGCTGCCCAGGAACTAGAATGCTACCAGGAATCTTCCCACCTCTCTGTTTCTCTCTCTGAGCCTGCATATTTTTTCATCTCTGCCTCTTTTCCTACAAATGTCCTTCATTATTCTTTGTGGGTGATCAACTTTCTTTGTAAGGCTCTTAGTTGTTGTGCTTGCATGAGGCTTGACTACTCTTTTTTTTTTCTTTTTTTTTTTTTTTTAGAGAGATATTTTTGCTATAGGGCATGTGCACTTGCTAGAGAGACAGAAACAGAGAGACACAAAATGAGAAATCATTCTTCCAAGGAGAATGGCCACACCACAATCCCTTTTTCTCCATTCTCCTCTTGGGATTTTGGGCATTCATGCACATGCACCTGATGTGAGTTTTAAGCTACTGGGTCTGGGACTCAAAACGTGGTTGACCACATGGGAATCCAGCACCTTAACTACTATGTCACTGCTGGTCCCTGATTAGTTCTTTTTTTTTTTTTTTTCTTTTGGAGAAGTTTTCACTATAGGGCGCATGCACTCGCCAGACAGAGAGAGAAATAGAGACAGAAAGTGAGAAATCATCCCCCAGGGGGGATGGTCATGCCGCAATCCCTTCTCCTCCATTCTCCTCTCGGGATTTTGGGCATGCACGCACACGTGCCAGGTGTGAGTTTTAAGCCACCGGGTCTGGGATGTGAATCGTGGTCGACTACGTAGGAGTCCAGCGACATAGCCATTACACTAACTGCTAATTCCCCTGATTAGTTCTTTATATGATCTTTCCTTCCCTTAATTCAAAGGAAGAATTATTTTGATTTCCCTCACTAGACTGTAAGCTCTAGGAGCTTACACTGTTTTGTTCATCAGTATTTTCTCATTGCCTAGCACAGTTCACAACATGTACTAGGTATGCAATAAACTGGTGAATATATGGCAACTCTAATATCTGGATCTTTATTTTTTAAATAAATTATAGCTAATCACTGTGTATCTGTTTTTTTTTTTTTTGGAGAGGTTTTTGCTATAGGGCACGTGTGCTCGCCAGACAGACAGAGAGACAGAAAGCAAGAAATCACCCCCCAGGGGAGATGGCCATGCCGCAATCCCTTCTCCTCCATTCTCCTCTTGGGATCTTGGGCACGCATGCACACACGCCCGGCGTGAGTTTAAGCCACTGGGTCCGGGAGGCGAACCGCGGTCGACTACATGGGAGTCCAGCGACATAGCCATTACGCTAACTTCTGGTCCCAATCACTGTGTATCTTTACAACATACAAAATGGCTTTTCTTAGCATGAACACAGTGCATATTAGTCAAGTCATAGATACTACTGTGTACTTTATCAATGGATAACTTTTCATTTTTGTTTATGAAGTTTTTATCTGTTGATTCATATGTTTTCTTTTCTTAATTTTAAATGGTCTCTTATTGAATTCTGAACATTGTATATGGAAAGTTAAAGGATCATTTGAGGTTCTGGGTGATATTATTATCCTTTGGAGAGAATATACATTTGTTTCTGATTCTTAGACATAGCTATTAGGACAGAGGCTAAGTGCCTTAATCCAGTCTGAGACTGAGTTAATTTTAATTTGAGCTTAAGTCTTGTTTATCCTTATTCTTAGGGTGATACCTTTGGTGATTCCTATGAAAAGTTTGAGTTGGTTCTAGGATCCTTATTCTTGGTAGGTCCTGAATTCTATTTTTTCATCTCAGCAGAAAACTCTTCTTAGGTTTTCAGCCTCTCAGCCAGTACCTAAAATGCCTCCAGGAGAGAAATGTTACCAAAAATCGAGCTAATCTCTCTGTGTTCTCCTTCTTCTCTTCAGTATCTTGAGGTGTTTGTATCTTGATCTTTCATTTTATTTTAATTGTTTTGATTGGTATTCTAGCCCATCTAGTTTTTCTTGGTAAAAATGTTACTTGATACAAGTCTAGCCTACATAGCCGAAAGTAGACACTGATTGTTGATTAAATGAACAATACATTCTAGAGAAATAATCTGATGGGCCTGTCTTGGATGAACTATTTCTCCTGGTCTAATCAGCCCTGCCCAAAGGGAATAGGTAAATGCAGTACTTAGAAGAGCTGCTTTGCCATGAGCAAGGTAAACAAACCAAGGGCAGAAGTTAGGATAGGCAGGCGACGTGAAAGTGTCTGCATCAACCATCATCATTCATCATCGTCACGATGATCAATAGTTCACCTTCGAAATGTTATGAAACTCTGCACTTTGGATTTCCTTATCTTGTTTCAGTACTCTAAAATGTGTAATAAGTTTTTCAATTATTTATTTATTTATTTTAATTTACAAAATTGTATTTATTTATTGAGTTCAAGTGTGGCCTGGTGCTTAAGGCAGCTGATCCCACATGGCCCACCCACATGGCCCACCTCAAGAACTGGGTTCCTGAAGCTAGAGAAATGTGCATAATTGTGGAATGGCTAAATCAAACTGATTAAAACATGCATTACCTCACACACTTATCTTTTTTTTAATGTTTAGAACACTTAAAATGAGAAGTATTCAAGAATACAACACGAAATCATTTATTATGGCCTTCACATTGTACAATAGATCTCTTGAACTTACTCTTTCTGTATAACCAAAACTTCATATCCCATACCCATTTCTCCACTGCTCAGTCCCTCATAACCACCATTATGCACTCCAGTTCTATGAGTTCAAATCTTTGAGATTCCACATATAAGAGAAATTATGCAGCATTTGTCTTTCTGTGCCTGGCTTATTTCACTTAATAAAATGTCCTCCAAGTTCATCCATGTTGTTGCAAATGACAGGATTTGCTATAATAGGTATTTATATTAAGTCACTCTAATATCTTGCAGTGTTTAATCATACTTCATTTTTACCTTTGCTATCATCAACAGTCTATGCATCAGTGTTGTAGATCTTATAATGATCCACTTTCCACTATCACCAACACTCTTTCTTCTTGTCCCACATATCCCCAAACTTCCCAAGCTCCAGTGTTTGGTTATTACACCACTTCTTCCTTTATTCTCAACTCTTCCCACTCCTCACATATGGAATTTCTGAACAGTTGCTGTTTGTTCCTATGCCTTAAGCTAAGTGTGAGGGGATGGATGTTTGAGAGCAAAGCACCATGACTGAGCAGCAAGGCAGACTAAAAGACCAGTGACACAGTGGGACGAATTCAGTTTCAACATGAATTTAGTAAGCGACACCACCAAATTACTCTTTTACCTAAAATACATTGCTTGAGATTCTCCTAACAAAGGCTTCAAATGAAAACACCTTGATAAATTGATGACAACACATCCATTTTTGCTTGACTGGTGGTTTAACAATTAGGGATTACAAAAAAGGAAGAAATGCTTCATTGGGGAAGAAAGCAAGATGGTGAGTTAAGAAATAAGAATTTTCAATTTTGCATTATTAAATTATGCTTCACCTATCTTTCTCAGAGTCTAGATTAATTGAAGCTCTATTCCATAGCACTTCATATTCTATATGGGTACCTAAATTTGCCATGAAGACATAGCAATAATAGCATCATTATTGTACAACCTAACACCTACTGAGAACCTAGAATGTTCTTAATATGCATTGTTATTTAATTGTTTTCATAGCCCTATGAGATAGTCATTGTCATGATTGCTTTTACAGATGATGAAATTGAAGCAAGAAATTTTCCCAAGATCACTTAAAGCTTTGTAACTGGCAATGCCAATATTTGAGTTCTAAGACGTAGACATCACAGTCCTCACTTTAAAACATTATGTGCAGGGACCAGCAGTTAGCGTAATGGCTATGTCGCTGGACTCCCATGTAGTCGACAGCGGTTCGCGTCCCGGACCCGGTGGCTTAAAACTCATGCCAGGCGCGTGTGTGTGCGTGCCCAAGATCCCGAGAAGAGAATGGAGGAGAAGGGATTGTGGCGTGGCCATCCCCCCTGGGGGGTGATTTCTTGCTTTCTGTCTCTCTGTCTCTCTCTGTCTGTCTGGCGAGCGCACGCGCCCTATAGCAAAAACCTCTATAAAAACAACAACAACAAAAAACCCCAAACCCAAAACACTATGTGCATATAATACATATTAAAATACCTATTTTTATAGCTACACTATAGGAAAAATGCATGGGAAAGTGTGATTTTCTTTAGAAAAAAGGTGATGTATAGTATAAGTCTAAATTAAAATTTCTATCGGATTGTTGAAAAAGTCACGATGCGTTTTTACATGGAGAAAACATGTCATGACTTTTCTAACAACCCAATATATTAGGATGTCTACAAAATTGCTGTAACAAAATGCAGTGGCTTCTATGAAGAGATGACCATTTCTCCTCTTTTCCATTAATTAATTTATTTTAAAATTTTTTCACAAACATTTACTTTACATATCAAAAAATTTTTAGCTCATACTCCATAGTTCTTGACAGTTAATAAGCAACTTTCAAAATTTCAAAATAATAATTTTAAAGATAATGTTCAAAATATTTCTTATAAATTTGTATAATTTTTTTGTGATTCTGTAACAAGAGACAGTAAAGTTTTAAATATTTTTGAGAAAATATTTACTACTCAAATTGTTGAAAAGCAAAAGCCCACCACACAAATCACATATAAACCTTCTCAATTCAGCCCTGCCTACCAAGTATTCTGTAATATACCATCTGCTAGCAAAGATCAGTCTCTTTCTCTTCCTTCAAAGTCTTTCTCAAGATAATCCTCTGGTGTGGTTGCTCTTTTGCAATCTCTACGAATACAATGTTGGGCTGGAAAAGTCCAGGTTATTTTATGTTATAAATTCATATAGCTTCTCTAATCCTCTCTGCCAGGCAGAACTATTTTCGGTGCCAGGCCATCTTTCTAAGAGCTTCTGTTGTCTTACCTGAGATCCACCCTAATTCCATAGTTTTTCAATTAATCTTTGGCCATCTTTCTAAGAGCTTCTGTTGTCTTACCTGAGATCCACCCTAATTCCATAGTTTTTCAATTAATCTTTGGATATGACATTCTAGTCAAAGCCCTGTCCAATAACGAGTATTTCCAATTTCTGATTCAATGCAACAAGCATTATAGAACTTAAGCAAATAATACTTTTGCCACAAAATAAGAATACTCCCAAATATTTTCAAATTCCAGAGGAGTCAGGAAGGAAGAAAAGTTGATGTTTCCATTTAAAGAAACAACCAAGAAAAATATTTTAACAAATTGCTGAACCTATCAACAACTCAAAAGAAAGTAAAATGCTTAAATTGGGAAAGCAAAACATAATAAAAAAAAATCAGTAGTGCTTCACTCAAAAGTCATAAAATTCTATTTCAACAGTTCAGTCTTATGTTCAAACTCTTTTCTGTTGAATATGCAGTGTTACTGTGGTCCAATCTTTCCATTTAAATTCTGGAAGTTAACATTCAATGTTATTGATATTTCTTGTTCTTAGCATTAAATTGGTCATTTTGTTGGTTGCCTTTTGTTCTCTTATTTCTGTATGTGTCTTTAGTTTTCCTGGTAGAGCACTCCTTTCAGAACTTCTTAAAGAGTGGGTCTGCTATTGGCAAATTCTTTCAGTCTTGTTTGAGAATGTTTTTATCCTTTCTTTCTGCATGAAAGAGTATACTTGCCGAGTATAGTATTCTTGGTTGAAACTGTTTTTACTTAACACTTTGAATATATTTTCCCATTCTTTCCTTGCTCGCATTGTTTCTGATGAGAGGCCTGAGGTTAGCCTGATTGGATAATCTTTATAAGTAACCTGGCATTTCTCTCTTGCCAATTTTAGTGTCTTGTCTTTGTAGATTTGGCCAGTCTGGCTATGATGCGCCTTGGAGAAGATCTTCTTGCATTGATTCTATTAGGGGTCCTTTGTATTTCTTGGGTTTGGATATTTAAATGCCTTCATTTCTCTTTTATATGTGTAGAGAAGACATGGAGTTTAGAGTCATCCAGGAATAGATGTTCTTTCTTTTTGTTCTTTCAGTCCCCAAAGTGTTGCCCCTGTCTGCCTGATTGAAGATGACATCATGTCCACATTCTAGCACATAGGAAGGGAGGAAATAAAGAAGAGTGAAGATTCAAGGTTTTCAAAAGTCAAGAGCTTGAAATCGTATACATAATTTATGGTCTCATCTTATTTATAAGAATTTAGTTACATAGCTACAGCTAGCTACAAAGGAGGCTGAGAGATATAATCTTCCTCCGGGTGGCTTTATGCCTTGCTAAAACTTGGGAGGGGATGGAACAGTTCATTAGTGACATTTAGCAGCTTCTGCCAATTTGTAAATTGTTAATTCAAACAACGTAATTATGCATTTGGAATTCAAAGTTAGCTGGTATTGGTTGTAAGTGGTTCTTTTTCTTATTTATAATAAAACTATCTTGCTTTGGATAAAATTAGGATAATCAGAATAACACTCTAATTCAAAGCGAGTTTTACAGTCTAAATTATATTGAATCCAGAAGAGGTTATAGGGCATTGTTTTACTGCAAAGAGAACTGTTGAGCACTGTTGAGGTAAACTTCACTATATAATTAAAGGGTATTTATAGGTACATGTTGTATAGGGCATCTGACTGGATATTTGGAAACAGCTTACAGAGAGTCATTATAAACACGATATCCCTTTTCTATTTGATTTGTAAGATAAGATTGATGGGTGTACACACAGAACAAAAGGGGATTTAATAACAAGGTTCAGCCTCATACCAAGTAGGTGTTCTGATTTAAAACAAACCACATATCAGCACAAAAGCACAAGACTCTCAGCCTCTAGGCTTGATTAGCATCCTTTGGCAAATTAAGATTTCTTAAACCCCCTGTGGGGGCCCATACAGAATGCAGTCATTTGAGCAGCTCATAGCAAAGGGAAAATGATAACATCCAGGACTGCAGTTTTTATTTCTAAAGAGTGTTTGCTCTGGAAATCTCTGTGTGTGAGTGTTGATGAAAATTCATAATGGTTCCATGCATCATGTAAAACAAAATGCCCCTTTGCGTGCAGCCAAGTTGCTGAGTTACTGCCCTTTACCATTATTCAGCGTGGCTTGGCTCCTGCAGTCAGGGCTTGTTTGTTTTGGTGATTGCACATTCTACTTTTCTTACATAGTTTTGCAGTCCTGCTTGCCTGAAGCAATCGTTAGTTTTAGTTCATGGACCAGGAAGGAGCTTCTCCAGGGAGGAGCACTCAAATCACAGAACATGAAACTGTAAGCATCTCACACAGGACAGTCTAGCAACCTTGATAGATGAGGGAATTGCGAGCCTGGGAAGTTAAAGGATTTCATCACGTTTTTCTGGCTAGTTCAGGATAGTTGGGTCTAAAACCTATGTCTCTGGACACCTATCCAGTACTCTTTCTCACTGCCACTTGCAGCAAATATAGTCACAGGTCACATAGCAATATTTCGGCCAGTGATAGACCACACGCACTACTGTGTTCCCATATGGACCATCTAGGCTATGTCACATAGCCTAGATGTATAGTAGGTTCCACCACGTAGGTTTGTGTAAGTGCACTCTGTGATGTTCATGGAATAACAAAATTGCCTAATAACATATTTTTCAGAATGTATCTGTGTTGTTAAGCAATGCACGACTGTGATGAGCAATTTGGGAATTTACCAAAGTTCTTTGAAATCCTGTTCTTCATATAAAAACCACTGGAGAGTCTACAACTGTTTAGATTCTCTAGTTAATTTAACTTTTTTTTTTTTTCCACACAGATGAGGTCTGTCCCAAGGGACAACAAGGTTTCACCTTGACTGAAAGCTCTTATTTTGACCTGGACATGATTTCCAAGCCATCTACCTGTGTCTGATCACTGTAATTGTGTGTATGTATGTTCAGAACATTAATTTGTTAAATACAAACATTTAAAAAGCTATGATGTTTGTGGCTGTTTTAGGATAATATGTTTTGCTTTAATAAAATAAGAGTCTCAACAATTGGAAACCAGGGAAGGCCTTATGATCCTTGAATGATGTTGAGGCTAAATCTACATTAAATTTTTTTTTTTTAATTTGTGCTCTAGGATGTGTGCACTTGCATGAGAGATGGAGAGAGAGAGAAAGTGAGAAAGCACCCCCCTAGGGGCTGGCCACACTCCAATCCCATTTCTCCATCTCTCAGGATTTTGGGTATGCATGCACATTCACCAGACATGTTTTTCACATCTCCGTGTCTGAGACTTGAACTGTGCAGTTGGCAATGTGGGATCCAGCTACCTTAACCATCACGCCACCACTGGCTCATCTTAAATATACATTTTTGAACTGAGCTTGAGACCTGATCAGATAATTAAACTACTTTATTGCTGTGCTGTTAATTTCTGCCTTGTGAAAATGAGCACAGTAGGAGCACAAGGCCTGATGTGAAAAATATACTTAGAACACTAACGTCGTTTATGGATAATGTAGCCTTTGGCTAGGCATATATGCTTCTAAAGCCTCGGTTTTCTCATCTGTGAAACAAGGTGATCACTAGCTTCACAGCGGGGTTGTTGTAAGGATCAAGTATCATGATGTTTCTAAGTCATTTAAAATGGGATGCACTGGCCACTCTGTGGCACAATTGGTAGTATACTATACTGTGGAGCTGGAAGACATGCCAACTGCGGTTCAAGTTCTGTCTGAAAATATGCCAGGCATGTACACATGAGCATGTGCCCAAGTTCCTAGAGGCTGGAGGACCTGAGGAAGGGGATTGGGACATACATGAGCCATGTGGAGAGTGCCTCTTTCATTCATGCATATATGCTTTATTATGAATAGAAAAGAAGTTAATTTTGGTATGTCACTACAGAGCCTGACTGAACAAAGATGGAAGGAAAGCATGTTTGGTTCACACATTTCAAGCAGTGATCTGAGCACTCAGTGATCTGAGACACCCAACACTGCATCATCAAATCCAGCAGATCTTTGTCAACATGGATAGCTTCTTTGGGCACTTCCAATTTGCTAGGGGAGGCCATGTTGGCAGCTTCAGATCCCTCTGGAAAGTAAGTGAGAATGACTTAGACTACGAGGATATTCATTCACTGTTAACGTCTTTCATATCCCTAGGTCTATCTGGCAATAGAAAGGTGACCAGGAGGGCAAACATGATCCATGAGTCTAAGTATGGGTGACAGTCAAACACACATCCTATCTTAGTTTTGTCTTCTACTTGCTAGCTTTCTCCTTCCTTTCTTCCTTCCTTCCTTCCTTCCTTCCTTCCTTCCTTCCTTCCTTCCTTCCTTCCTTCCTTCCTTCCTTCCTTCTTTCTTCCCTCCTGCCCTCCCTCCATCATGCTCTTTTCTTTCTTTCTTACTTTCTTCTTTCTTTCTCTTTTTTCTTTCTTCTTTCTTTTCTTTTTGCCTTTTTTGACTTCTTTCTGCTTCCTTCCTCCTACCTCATTCACTCTTGTTTCTTTTTCTTCTTCCTTCCTTCCTCCTGTCTATAATAAAACACCATAAACACAAAAATCTGGGGGTATTTGTTCTAGTTATGAAATTTTTCTAAGGGTCACCCCACTGCCTTCTTAAAGCTCTACCTTCATTGAGGCTCTTATATTAATTTTGTTGATAAAGATGGGGGGAAATTTTTAGTAGTCACCTGGCAAGGAATCTGTACATGCACAGTTTCAGGTGTAAAGTCCCTGGAAGACAAAGCACTTGAGTAATTCTTTGGATGAAGTCCTGAGGCTGGAAGGGCCCAAGGAGCCAGACAGGCTGGTCTTGGAAGTCTCTTAGAGGGGCCTGATGCTTCTACAGTACATAGAGCTGCAGAAGTGTTTCAAGCTGGATGACAACAATTTCAGGTTTGCACATGATTGTGCCTTCTCAGAACCTTTGTATGGAGGACCACAGAGTGCTTGTAGCACTCTGCTTGTGGGAGCTAGAAAGAGAAAGGAAGTCTGAAAACTTATGGTCCAGAAAAATATCTTAGGTGGGATAGAAGGGCTTTGCATAGGAGAAATTATGGAGGTGGGTTATTTTTAGCTTCATGGAAGCAGAGAAGACTAAGGCCAAGCTCATAGGTCTTCCCAGAGCATGGGTATAGTCACCCTCTGTTTCCACCTGCTGGGACCTGTCCCACCTGTACACTGCAAGAGCACATTTAGTTCTGATCAGTCCTGACCAGGTCCAGCTCCAGCCAATTTGTGCAGTGTTTCCTCCCCCCACCCCCACCCACTTTGGAAGAAACTGATCACAGTAAGCAAACTACATTGTAGTGAAACTTGTCCCCAAATCCAAAGAACCTATACGTAAACTGTATGGTTCCTCAGAGATTCACTGTGTGATTGAGGTTGAAACACATCATAGGAACATTCTTGCTCTCGCAAGACAAATGTAAATTTTGGTGTTGAAATGATTTTGTGGTTTGCATGAGGGTATATTGGTAGTTCTGTGACAGGCTTGAGTCACAGAGGAGACATGCTACCCAAATCATCATGTGAATGAGCACTGTGTGAGTGCTCCACAACACATGGGACCATTTGTCTAATATTTGACGGTGTTATTTAATAGAATTAATATTTTAATTTATAAATTGGAGAAACGAGAGGAGATAAAAGGCATTTTTTTTTTTTTGGAGAGGGTTTATTTATTTATTTATTTTGCTACAGGACGCACGTGCTTGCCAGAAAGACAGAGACAGAGAGACAGAAAATGAGAAATCACCCCCCCCAGGGGGGATGGCCATGCTGAAATCCCTTCTCTTCTATTCTCCTCTTGGGATCTTGGGCATGTACACACACGTGCCCGGCGTGAGTTTTAAGCCACCGGGTCCGGGACGCAAACCGCGGTGGACTACGTGGGAGTCCAGTGACATAGCCATTATGCTAATTGCTGGTCCTGATAAAGGCATTTTTTTACAGGTTTTTTTTTTTTTTTTTTTTTTTTTTTTTCTACAGGGTGTGCGCTCACGAGGCAGGGTGTGTGCACTTGCCAGACAGACAGAGAGAGACAGAGAGACAGATGAGCGAGAAATCACCCCCTAGGGGGGGATGGCCATGTTGCAATCCCTTCTCCTCCATTCTCCTCTTGGGATCTTGGGCATGTACACACACGTGCCCGGCGTGAGTTTTAAGCCACCGGGTCCGGGACGCAAACCGCGGTGGACTACGTGGGAGTCCAGTGACATAGCCATTATGCTAACTGCGGGTCCCAAGGCATTTTCTAATTATTTAAAAATTTTGCCTGGATTTGGCTCTGGTCTTTTCTTTTATTCTGAGACTAGTCAGAAGGAAGGTTTCTTTTAGCAATCCATACTTGAAATCTGTGTGTGTGTGTGTGTGTGTGCATGCGCAAGTGCATTCTACCTCCCTGACCAATTTCAGCCCAAGAAAACAGGAACTCTTTTGTTACATACAATTGGTATAAAATCAGAGCAGGACATATTTTGCAGGAGTGGTTTGGGGCTGGCTGACAGATGTGCAACACTATCCCGAGAACTACCCATTTTTTTATTGCTTCAGAGAGCAGTAAGACCCAAATGAGAGCTAGAAGGAGGTGAGGAACTTCTCTCAACTTACAGGTGAGGGTTCTGGCAATGGGGTGGCCTGCCTTTGGGGTGAATCAGCTAATGTTTGACATGATTGGCTGGCATCTGTGAGGGATGTTCTAATAATGATGGAGTTGGAGGAGGAAGAAGGAGGGAGAAGAAAGGACTGTGGGAAGGTACACCTGCTTCCTCTCCTAAGCATAAACATGCTGGCTGAAGTTTAGCGAGATCATCATTTAAGCTATTGTGTGAAACCTCAATTTCTTTTTAATGTTTTTCTCGTTTTCTTCTCTCTCTCTCCCTTTTTTAAAGATTTTTTTTTTTTTGGTAATATGGTATGTGTACTCACCAGAGCGAGAGAGAGAGAGAGAAAGAGAGAGAGAAATTGAGAAATTACTCCTTAGGGGAAATGGCCATGCTGCAGTCTCTACTCCTCCATTCTCCTCTTGGGATTTTGGGCACTCGTGCACACATGCCCAGCATGTTTTTCAAGCCACCTTGAGCTGTGCAGTTGGCCAGGCAGGATCAGCACCTTAACCATCACACTACCTGCTGGCCCATCCCCTCTCTTCTCTTTTCTTCTCTTTTTGTTTTTGCCTTTTTCCTCTCTTTGCTGCTGCTGCTGCCCCTCTTCCTTTCACTTCTTATTTTCCTTTGAAAAGAAACTGGCAAATGGAAAATTTTCTTGTTTTGGCACAAAATTGCTGGGGAGAAAGCCCAATAGTTCATTTTGTCTGGAGATTTTAGAATCCTGGACTTTCATAGAAACCTGTGATCATGTGTGTTGGTAGAGTTATACAACATGCAGTTCCATGAGTGTTTTAAAACTGGTGGATATAAGGGGCAGTTTGATTAGGTAATTACCCTTGTAAAGGAGTAACTTAATCTGTGAAACACTCCCCCAGCAGAAACTCTTCATACTGCCCTTGCTTAAAATAATTTCTTCACAAATTGCACTTAAAAATAATTGGAAATTTTTAAAAAGCAAACTTAATTTTCAATAAAAAAAATCAACTTTAAAAATTCCTCCCCGGTGGTCCAGTATTATTAAATATTCTTTTAGATTTTTTAAAAAAATCTTGCTTTATTGGAAGGAGAAAAACAATTATCTGTAAACGTAATTTTTAATGCATGGTAATAAAAATAAATGGCATCGTTCTGCTGCAGTTCACCTAAATCTTCTTCCCTGGTGGTCTGGTGGTATTAAATAATCGGTACCACATGTATTCATCATTTGCTGACAGCAAAAGAAAAACTTTGGCGTTTTATTGTCTAAAGAAACAAGCGTGATGTTATTTAGACTTCTGCGGGCAACTTTGCTGATGGTCTGTGAAGAAACTCCATTTTCCTTGCTAGTGGGGTTGTGCTTTTTGTTAATTTACATGGCAATTAGAATAAAGCCAGAGATGGGCATGTTTTACAAGGTTGATTTGCGTTCCTCTTGCAGGTTTTCCTGAGAATGATTTAGTCTTGTTTTCTGCATTAATTGGGGCAATGAAAATGGGTGATATATTGTTAACTCTGTGTTGGAAACTACTACAACTGGGTAGCATGAGAAATGGTAAATATTACTAATTGAGAGTTTTTCGTTTTGTTTGGTTTTGTTTGTTTGTTTTCTGCAATAGTGTAGAGCTTAAGAGACTGTAAGCAGAAATTTTCAAACGTTTGGAGGTAGAGCATTGACGGGATGGGGAGGTGTGGTGTTATCAGTTGAAGATATTTTGATCAACGGGACTGGGGAGAAATGTTCACATATTGAAATGCTCACATTGTAAGCTAAACAACGTGATTGAATGTATATAAAAATACATAAATTTAAAAAAAGAAAAAAAAGAAATTTTCAAACGTGAAACTTGATTCACATTTCTGCTTATGTGTATTAGAAACAATTCCTTGTTTACTTTTGTTGAAAAAAGTTGACTTATAAAAGCTTAAGCGAGAAAATTGAAGTCATTATCCTCATTGGTTCACATAATAAATACGGCAGTTATCCGGAGCACACGTCAGCAAGCATGTTGGTTGTTGGAAACAGACGTGATCTGTGTGTCAGGGCTTAGAAGGTAAAAGAAAAGGCAAGCCAATTTCATTTGCACATATAGTTTTCATCTTTTTCTTTATATAAACCCTAAAAGCAGCTACAGTTGTCAAAAAATTACAAATGAACAGATTCCTTCCAGGTTATCCAGTTTGGGTCTTTTGTGAAAGTAACTGTGTGCGTTTTCAGAAGAGTTGAGAAACTCACCTTTGTAAGCATTAGTTACAACTCCCAGGACAAAATAAGCTGCCACCAAGGGCAAAAGCAATCCCGTTCCTTCTCCTAGAAATGCACACCTTACATAATTGAAGTGCTGATTAGAGAGGCACGATGGTCATGAACATTTATGTGTCTAATGAATTAGTGGCTTTGTCCATCTGTAGAGGAAAAATGGAGGTACCCATGTGTCTTCTATTATTAGTTTTTTGAGGGATGACACCATGTCACAGCAATAAACTCCTAGACAGTGTTGAGTTCCAATCATGCCACCATCACCTATGAGCTGTATAACATCGAACAACTTAACTGAACTGGCTGAACCTCAGTTTCTTCACTTATCCAATGGAAGAGAAAGACACACGTTATTGGGTGCTATGAGGACTGAGTGATCGCTTGGCTCAATGGCTGGCATATGCTAAGTGTTCAATATGTGCTAGCTTAAAAAAAAAAGGAAATTTATAGGATGGATTATCACTTTCATTTTTTTTGAGAGGTTTTTGATATAGGGTGCGTGCACTTGCCAGAAAGACAGAGAGAAACAGAGAGACAGAATGTGAGAAATCACCTCCCAGGGGGGATGGCCGCGCCGCAATCCCTTCTCCTCCGTTCTCCTCTCAGGATCTTGGGCATGCATGCACATGCACCTCAGTCGACTACATGGGAGTCCGGTGACATAGCCATTACGCTAACTGCTGGTCCCGAATTATCACTTTTCATATTTAGTGGAACTTGCTTTAACAGTTCTCCAAGATTGCTCTGGTCTTAGATCATTCCATTAAAGTAGGAATTTTTAAAAAGGAAGATAATAACTTTGTAAATTCATCAATTTATACAAACCCTAAACAATAGGAAAGAACAGCAGTCTCTGAGCTCATTTTCCCTAGAAGGTCCCCAACTGCTTTGAGAACTACCTCATTTATCACCTTAGCCCTGGAAAGAGCAGAATGTGGACATTCAACATTGTTTCAAATGTCCAGAGCTTGCCATGTTCCAAAGAGTCTATAAATAAGAAGTATTCATTAGATTGTTATGAGATGCAACTTTGACTATTTACTATTTCAAGAAGCTTCAATAACTCAAGGAATTCAAGGCAAGGGAGCAAAACCAGATTTGACTGTACTGGGATCTTAACACTTTCCCTCTACTTTGAGTTGAACGTGGTGGTAGTGGGGGGTGTCTATCTTTCTTCCTAAGCCCAACTATGTGAGCTGTAAACATTTTCCTCCTCAAAGAGTTTCTCCTACACTAGCAGTATAAAACAATTAACTTAACTCCGATAGAAATCTTCAGTTTGTAATTGAAAACATGTGTCCTGGGATTGGTTTGAGCTGCTGCTGCCAGGCTGTGTGTGGTAGGGGTGAATCTCCTCTGAGCTCCAAAGCATTCCAGGGTTTATAGCAAGTCTGCTTCTCCACTGGAGACCTTATTAATAGGTTTTATTTAGGTGGCTTTTTAGATCGTCTAGAGAGCAAAAAGCTTTGTGTAAAAGGTATGACATGCACTACCAAAGCCCTGGAGGAAAAGGTCTTAATTTTGTGGTGTTTTGAGTTTAAATGATATTTGATGCTGTGGCTTTTCCTTTAAACTTCTCCCCCAATCAATGCTAGCAGAGCCCTTTGACTCATGGGGGAAACTCCCTCACAATGTAGCAATTACTGATTTATGTTCCAGTGATAAGAATGTGTTTTATTGTGGTCATAATATTTGTTCAATTTAACTACTATGTACTATAAAGTATCATAAAAGCTTCTCCTCTGATCAAATGTTATGAGACAAAGGATCATAAGCTGCTCTTGATCCATGCACTGTACTCCCATGGTATCTGTGGGCATGCCAGCATGAAGAGAGGACAGAGAGAGCTCTGAAGAGAAGCTTCAGTGTCCTCCTACACATGTTTTAAAGTCAGTTCCCAATATAGGTCGTTTTAGAGTTTCTGACGCTCTCTTGTGTCAGCAGATGTCTCCATTCAAGGGTACAATCTATCCCTTTGTAAAAAAAGCTTAGAAAGACTCTTAATTTCTCATGGCTCATGCTCAACTTCTTAACAATATTTCTCTTTTTTTGGAATTTATAGATTGCACTGAATGTCATTGTCAATATTTGAGCCCAAGTTTATGTGTATTCTATGATCACAGCTAAAGAAAAGAACAAAACCAAAAGGCCTTCCCCCGCCCCCTTCAGCCTTATTTTATTATTTTATTATTTATTTATTTATTTATTTATTTATTTATTTATTTATTTATTTA
>NW_006159816.1:6294139-6296367 GCF_000334495.1 Tupaia belangeri chinensis
TTTTATTATTTATTTATTTATTTATTTATTTATTTATTTTTGGAGAGATTTTCACTGTAGGGCGCGTGCGCTCGCCAGACAGACAGAGAGAGACATAGAGACAGAAAGCGAGAAATCACCCCCCAGGGGAGATGGCCATGCTGCAATCCCTTCTCCTCCATTCTCCTCTCGGGATCTTGGGCATGCACACACACATACCCGACGTGAGTTTAAGCCACCGGGTCCAGGACTCGAACTGCAGTTGGCTACATGGGAGTTCAGCGACATTGCCATTACTCTAATTGCTGGTCCCTAACAGCACTTTTCTTAAGCCAGTGTTCAGTTCCCTTTTCCATCTAGGACTGAGCTGAGAAAAATAAGCCTATTTCTCAGCAAACACAACTGAGGAAATCCCAGGGCTGACAGAGAAGAATAGAAACTATTTCAGAGCTTTTGTGATCGGTGTTGGATACCCACAGTCATTCTAGCCATGTGAAATGTGGTGGTTCATATGGTAGGTAATAGAAAATATCATTTAGCCCTGGGTAAAGGCAGAAACCCAGATGCTAGGAGAGGATGTGCTCTGAGGTAGGAGTTCCTTCTTGGTAATAATTTATATTCACTTTTGAGAATAAGTAGATATTTATATTAACAAATAGTTTGCAAATTTCATCCCTCTGTGTATTTTAAATGTCATTTTTAAAATTAAAATGATAATAATTATATTTTAAAAATGGATCATGCAACTCCTAATAATTAACTATATAATCATTAAGCGAGTGGTCATGGGAGATCATGGGAGGAGACAGGGAGATAGGTTGAGGCAGGAAAGCACTGTGGTGAAGCAGAGAGTTTCAAAGGCTTGCTATTTGGCCTTTGGCAAGTTACTTAGCATCTCTGTGGCTCAGTTTTCTCATTTGTGAACATGGGAATAATAAATGTACCTAGTGGGCTAGCGTAGTAGTTAAGGTGACTGGATTCCACACGGCCAACTGTGAGGTTGGTGTCTGGAAGGACCAGTGGCTTGAGAAAGATGTTGGGTGCATGTGTACATGTGCCAAAAAATTCTGAAAGGAGTGAGAGATGGAGGAGTAGGTATGGTGGTCTGACCATTCCCTCTGGGGGGAGGGTGCTTTCTCACGTTTCCTCTCTTGCTCTCTCTGTCTCTTTGATGAACATACACATACTCTGGCAAATTAAATAAATAAATGTACCTTCCTCAGTGAGTTGTTAGGAGGATCAACATATTCACGTAAAGTGTTAGCATCAGTACGTGACACTTAGCTACTATTTACTGAGTACTTCCTATGATATATTAGTCGATTTTTTCTTTATCTTTTTTTTTTTTTAACTAGCAGCTGCCTGTCTTTGAATATCCCCAAGAAATATTGACCCTGTCTGTTTACTTGCTCTTTTTCACACTAGACTCTTAGTCTGCTCAGTCATCTTTGCTTTTCTAGTGCTTACTCTGGAGGAAATGCTCATAATTATTTCTTGAATGAATTGGAGAGCAAATGTAGTGAACTACTGCTTCTTCCTGCTTGTTCCTTCATCATGGAAGAATGAAAAAGGAGCACAAATTCTGCCATGGTGTGTGAGTATTCTCTGGGGGTTTTCTGACCACAGCAATTAAGAATATGCACAAAGATGATTAATCTTATGTGTCCATGCTAGTAAAATAACTTTGATGGGTTCATTGAACTGGAATTTCCCTAAAGGGTCATAGAAGCCATCTCCCTGCTTTTGGGCAAGTGGTTCTAATAGAATGTAGAAATGATAGCTGTGTACTATTTCTTTTTTCTTTTAAAATTTATTTTATTTCTTTTACACTATTACTTCTAATGTAAATTACACCAGACAAGATGACAAATACTGTATTTACATACAATGTACTTTTCTTTTTTTTTTAGGACATACATACATCCTCATCAACAAATAATAAACCATATCCACGTCCCTAAATTCCCTAAACCCCCCATCCCCCCCCCCCCAATTTCCTTTCCTATGGATAGCTGTGTACTACTTCTAACAAATCTCCAAAAGAAAGAATTCCTTACCTTGCTTTCTGCTAATACATAATAATTTAGTGGCCTATATCTCTTAAATGAGAACTTCATAGGATAGTTTTAAAGGCATTAAAGATTTAGATGAGATACAATGAAAATGAATGTTGGGCATTGTAAAACATTTTCATTGCTTTTCTATTTTCAAGATTTTTTTTTTTTTTTTTGGAGAGGTTTTTACTATAG
>NW_006159816.1:6297088-6302639 GCF_000334495.1 Tupaia belangeri chinensis
TTTTTCCTTAACACCCAGACTTCCCAGTCATTTATTTATTTATTTATTTTGGAGAGGTTTTTACTATAGGGTGCGTGTGCTCGCCAGACAGACAGAGAGAGACAGAGAGACAGAAAGCAAGAAATCACCTCCCGGGGAGATGGCCATGCCTCAATCCCTTCTCCTCTGTTCTCCTCTCAGGATCTTGGGCACGCATACACAGGCGCCCGGTGTGAGTTTAAGCCACCAGGTCCGGGACTCGAACTGCGGTCGACGACGTGGGAGTCCAGTGACATAGCCATTATGCTAACTGCTGGTCCCTCGAGATTCTTTGAAAATAAAGCTAGGAAAGTATCAATCCTATGTGGCTTAATTAGAATCCTATATAACAAAAGTTTTGACACACTAATTGATCTCTCTCCATCAGATATTTGAGTGCCTTTTATGTACGAGGATTTGTGCTTCAGACTGGGATGTAATGGTGCATATACGTATGCTCCGGGCTCTGTTGGAGCTTAGAATTTAAGGTACACCTACTATGTGTGCACCGAGTATTTTAAAGATGATTTGGGTCAAGCAATTATTTCTGGGGAAGTGACCTTTAAGGAATGGGAAAAAGGGGGAAATTCACTTACATTAAGTTGGAGAGGTAAACGGGGCCAGATCATGCCTAACTTGACTTCAGCCTCTCCACGGCACTGTGCAGTGTTTCTGGGCTACTGTAGATCACAAAAGACATTCTGTGGGAGATTTGGAGGCAGAAATGAAGCAACATACTTTTCATGCTCTGAGTTTTGGTACAGGACTCCCAGTGCTGTGACAGCTCAGAGCCACTTGCTTATTCATCACTGACATGGGCCACAGTCAGATCAGCTGCTCTTCTATGACCTGCTGAATCTCTTCCTGCAGCTTCTTCAGGTCCTGGGTCCTGTGCCATGTCATGGCTATGGCTGAGGTAGGTGGTGAGAAGCATGCGGGTTCCAGTTTGTCTCCATGGATTTTAGTTGTCCTTGTAGGTTCCTGTTCATCCTCCTGGGTTACAATTTGTCTTTGGTCTTCCCACATCTGTCTTTATAATAATCAGTTCTGTTGGTCTATGATAACTTTGGGATCAGAATTAGATGCAGTGGCAATGACCAGTATTGACTCCATCAGCTTTTGCAACTGTGTAAGGTTTACTTCCTCAATAAATCCTTTATTACTTTTATTTTTTCATTTTATTTAAACATTTATTTATTTTACATTCATTCACTCTACACAATCACAGCATACAAAATGTGATTTCCCATCCCAAATACTCTGTATATTGACTTAATCAAGGATATTACCATACATGCTATTGTCAATAAATAATTTCCCATTTCTTATTTCTTATATACTTTTGCTTTCTTTTTTTTTTTCTTTTTTCTTTTAGACCATCCTGATTCTTTTTGTCTGATCAAACTCTGAATGGTACAGCATGAAAAGGATTTGGGTGTTTATCCTAAGAGCATTGATAGCTATTGGAGCCAGAGAGTGATGGGATCAGGACTTTCCCCCCTTCTGTCTACAGTGGGCAGAATGGCTTGGAGTGGGGTGGTTGGTGTAAGAGCAGATGTGAGGAGGTCTGTGGGCAGAGAATGCGAATGCTCACCAATAACCATGCTTCTTTTTCTTCCTGGCCCAGGGTTGGATCACTTTTCTAGCTTTTCACAATCTGGTGAAGCAACACGACAGAGTCCTGGCCACAAGAATGGGTGTGGTGTTTACCACTCTCATGCCCAGTAGCGTTCACGCTCTCTCTCTTTCTCAATTGATAGACAGAAACTGTGAACCAAGTATAGGATTCAAGAGTCTTAGAAGATGGTGAAGCCACAGCATGAAAAGAGCCAGGCCCCTGAACAACTGTTTACAATACAAGTCCCACCACCAACTCTTATTGAGCTCTATTAGGTGAAGAAATATACTTTTATTTATTCTAGAATTTGAACTTGTTTGTTAAAGTAGTAACCATTACTTAGCCTAAGTAATGTGGACTGTGGGCAATAGGTAATCATAAAATGAAGTATTGACAATGGAAATGAAGAGAGATATCTAGAGAATCAGTAGTTCTTGATGTTTGATTAAATGGAGTGGTGATAGAGAAGGACAAGTTAACCATAAGGTAAGAATTAGTCTCAGGTTTCTAGTTGGGATAAAAGTGTGAATACTGGTGTACTTGACCAAGATAATTAACAGAGGAGGAAAAGCAGATTTTAATAGGAAAGAGTAAGAACTCAGCTCTGTACATGGGAGTTTGAGTTGTCCTTGAAACCTTCAGGTGGAGATGTTTTTGTTTCTTTGTCTTTACTTCTTCACTGAATTTGGTATAGGCTCTGACCAGTAACTTGCCATGTATCATGATCTCTATGACATTGTGAGTTGTTTTTTCTTTTTACTGCTTGAAACTTCTACCAGATTGTGTTAGTCTCATCACCGCCAGCCTCTAACCTGTAGATATAGGTGGCTGTCCTGCAAATGAAGAAGGAAGATGATGTCCATGGTTGACTTGCTTAGATATCTGGTCCTCTTAATGAAAGATGAAATACAAAATAAGCATCCTCAGAGACATATTTGTTTGCATTTTCATAGATTGTAAATGTCAAGAGGCACCTCTATAGAAAAAGTGATTGTTGACCTCTATGGCCCACCTAATCCTTCATATCTTAGAGGTCATTGATAATAAAAATGGATAATAGTGATTTTCCATTTCTCCCGGCTTTGAATGTTGACCTGTGAAAATGGTACTAGTACCCATGACCAAATAGGCATACATTTCACTCATTCATTCACATCTATTATGAAAGAGAGAGGGAGAGAGAGAGAGAAATACTCTCAATGATCTCATCATGACATGATTCCCTTTCCTTAGCCCTCCAACCAGTCAGGATCCTAGCTGTCTGTACACCTGGTGTCTAGTGTGTTTGTAAGTCAACATGGAGAACTGAGTCCACAGTAGGCATATGGCCTCTAGTCAGCAGACACTGCGTTATCACTGTGCCTTAGCAACTGGGCCTGAAGAAACATTTATTGATAAGTTGCAAGTTTGGATGCAAACCAATAACCCAGATGTGGGAGACCCAATATTTTATCATTAATCTCTAGATCCATAATCTTCATTTCCTCTTCTTTTCTCCCCTTCCCTCCACTGGATAACAATTCATACTGGTCTAAGCATACTCATTGATTCAGTTACTACAATGTCCCTGTTATGTGCCAGGTAATAAACACAGCGTTGAGGAGGCAAAACCTATCAAGTTGGAGTTTCTATATTATAGGAGTTTATATGTTAGTGAAGTTATGACAAATTATTAGACAGTATTAATTCAGAATGGTTCATTCAATGGGAGCATGCACAGGGCCACTGAACCCAACTTTAAGGACTCAGGAAAGTTGTAGAGGGCTGACAGAGTGAGCAGGTGAAGGGCTTGGGAGGTGAGGAGAGGAGAGGAAGTTCTTTTGCTAAGGAAAAGCAGGAGTAAAGGGGATGATTTTCTGCTCTTACACCCAGATGATCTCATGGAGAGAGGGTTCCTTGGAGGTGCTCCCTGCTGTTCACAGGGGACTCTATTTCAAGGGGACTGGGAAATGGGGGGAAGTCTTCAACTTATTCCTCCCTTGAAGTTGTTTGGGGTAGTCAATATTTCAACTTCATGTTGGATACCTTAAATATTGTATATACATTTAAGAAATAGGTTAAAATATTTCGAATCCAAATTTGTTTCTCTCTCTTTGTGTGTGTGTATCCTCTCTACTTCTTTTTAAGTAATTTTTCTCAGTCCACAGAGAACAGCCTTAATGAATTAAATGGAGTAAGATGTTGGTGCTGGATTCAAGTGTACGTTGTGTTTATTCTTCTACAGTGCCTGAATATAACACAGGGAGAAAGCGATTAAAAACAGAAGGAGAAATGAGTCTACATTTTTAAGGTACAAACATACAAAGGCAACTATGCTTGAAAATGACAGTTCAATAAACGTGACTCCTGAAGTATGTATGCAGTTATGTTGGCAAAAACATGATAGAAATCTTTGTGTCAATGTAGAAAAATGCAGAAGCAGGATATATATACATATATATATATATATACACACACACTCTCTATATGAAACTTCCCTGAGAGTTCTAAGGAGCACTCAGGTGATTCAGATGCAGAAGTCTATGGAGTATAATTTTAAGATGTAGTGTTCTAAAAAAATCAGCTTAAAGTGAGAGGTTTAATTTTTTTTTCCCCTACAGCTTCATGGAATTCATTTCCATTCATTTTTTGCTCTTCCTGAAGACATTTCCACACCATGACATAGGGAGAGCGTATTTGCAAATCACATTCAGGATGGTGAGAGATAATGAAATTGAAGTGTCAGCAGTTTGCAAGAGGAAGGATTTTTCCTCCCTTTCTTTCCCAAGCTCTGTTATTACCTTATTCAATTTGCACTTTATTTTGAAGCACATGTATAGAAATAAGCAAATTATTAATTCAGGCTTGTCTTCAATTTTGTGCTTGGCCTGCAAACCTCCAACATCTCTCCCAGTTCCCCAGGCAGACTGCTGAAGGCTTGGTGATAGGCTGAGGCGGGCATATTCATTATTCAATATGAGCTGCAAGCAATTTGATATTTCATGTGAGCATGCGGCAGAGCTGAGAAGGGGGGGAGAGTGTCATTCAGGGGAATATGTTCTCAACTGCTACCATTTGTACCTTTAGCTGATGGCTTACCATGAGCTATGCTCACATGTTTCAAGGATAAAGAGAATTCCATTGAGAAACCAGGTGTTTTTGTCTCTGTGACACATCATAATTCTCTGTGCAGAAGAGCACTTCTTGAGCCAGGCCATATGCTCAGTGTCATGGGGGGCTTTCTGTGTTCCGTCGGGAGCCCTGGGAATAATGAGATCCTAAATAGTAAAGGACAGAATCTTCGGAAAGCAGCCATATTGGTAGAGTTAGGGAGTGTGCATGGTCTGAGCTCCAGAGGCTCTGGACACATTTCTAGATAGTGTCTTTATCATCTGTCAATGCTTCCATTCTCCTGGTGGGCACCCACGCTGTTGAAAGAGAAATTTTCCCCACAGTCTTTCCTCCTCACTTATCTAACACTATCTTTTCCTCTGCTTATCAATTTGTAGGTTACGACCAGGTTTCAGGATTATGAAATTTTAAAATGGAAATAGAGTTTTTGTGTTTTAATGTCCCCATTTTTATATATGTAGGAACTTGGGATTGGAGAGGTTAGAGGCTTGTCCAGGGAGGCATGGCTAGTTGAATGCAGCCTGGGCATCAGATTGCAGATATCTATATTCCTCAACTAACCACGCTCTTCACTAGGATAGTATTTCCTGAGTCCAGTGTCTGGAAGAGCAGGACAGTTCAATTTATGTGTGCTAAAATGACAGTTTTTGGGTAAACGATAATATTTTTCACAAATGGTTGTTCCGAGGCATATTCATATTCAATGCCTTTTCCATCATGTTGGGAATTGCCTTCTGGGCTGTTTGAGAGAGCCTGTCTCATGTCATGTCCGTAGCATTCAGAGTCCTGGAGGCTGAACTGTTC
>NW_006159816.1:6302664-6310884 GCF_000334495.1 Tupaia belangeri chinensis
TTCCCCGCCCCCAAGCTGATCAGTTAAGTGACTAATAGCAGTGATCACAATAGGATGAGAACAATTTTGGTGTTTCAAATAAATGACCAACAAACTGGCATTGGGTTATCAGACAAAACCAAAACTAGCACACCTTCACAACAGCCGTTCTAAATGGCCCCCTTAAGTGCCAGCGGCTGATTGGCAGCTGCTCTGGCTCACTGTGCTTGCAGCCCACTGAAGTGCCTGGTTAATTAGCAGGGAAGGACAAGGAGGGCACAGAATGTAGTCAAGGGGATAAAGGAGGTTTAGCTGAGCTGCTGGGGCAAACGAGCACAATGCCCCTTTAGTGTAAAAAAAGTGGAGTTGGGAACACAAAGACTTAAACACATACTTGCCTGGGAGCTTTCCAACTCCCATTCTGTGTTTGCTTTGGTTCTCAGTCCCTCTATGTCCCCACATGGTTGTGTTGTCACACTTCAGGTGTGACATAAAGCAGTGATTTTCTCAGTGTGGTCTGAGGAAGGCTGAGGATCCCCAAGACTATTTCTGGGGAGTCTTTGAATTGAGAATTATTTTCCCTAGATCACTACAATATTCTCTAGGCTGTGTAGACATTATCTTTCCTACTCTCATTGTTTTAAGGACGTACAGTGGAGTTTTCTAGTTTACGTAGCATGTGATATGCCGAACAGGTATGAAAATCTGATTGGTTTCTATTTAGCCACACATTAAAGGGATTTGCAAAGAAGTAAAACATTGCTTTTGCTAAATTTTGTTTTGGAAAATGTAGTAACTTTACATAAAGAGATGTAATTTATATTAACATGTAGTGCTTTTTTGTCATTTATAAGTAAACATTTTACACATTTCTGTTTTATTTTCTGGTAAACATGGTAAGTATCAATAACTATAACCCATATAATTAAAAGTTCTTTGGGGTCTTCAATATATTAAAAGTATGAAGGATTCCTGAGATCAAACATCTAAGAAATGTTGTTCTAAAGCAATGAGACTTCTCTCATTCTGTCTCTGATTTGCTCTCTCTCTCTCCCTCTCCAGATGCTATAGCATATATTAAATGGGAGTTTCCCCTTTCAAAGTACTCACTTGGAAATCCTATATTCCTAGCCCAGTAATGTCATTACTCAGTCCTTAATTAATCTCTCATTTTAGGGCTATCTATGGACCACTTGTTGAGCTTCCCAGAAGACCCAGTTTTATGATTTTATCTCTAAACTTTGTTTTTGATCCATAATGCATAATCTCAACTGATAGCTTACATTGCTAGGAAAACCAGGCTTCAAATAACTTTTGCAACCATAAAATTTATCAATCAAGGAACTACATCTGTAACCAATAAAGTCATATCAAGAAGATAGCTCTACATTCAGAAGATAGCTCTTTAAAAGAAGTTAGAAAAATGTTGTGAGTAACACCAGTATCATGGGAATTAATGTGGCTTTCAAGATTCCTGCTTTGAAGGAGACATCCTTGTTGATCAGCCATGTTTATTAAAACTTGGTCTTATTATTTTATAGTTTTATCTCATAAAGCTCAAAAATGCAAGGCACACAGTTTGTATTTTCAAGTAGTGTGTTGACTTGTATACTAAAATCTTATCTTATGAATTGTTAAATACCATTTTTTTTAAAGAAAAAAAGGTTACTTATTTATTCAGAGAGATGGGGGAGAGGCACCTCCAACAGGGTCTTCATGCCATGATCCATCCCTGCACTGGCCAGCCGAGATCCCAGGAATGTGCACACATGCCTGGCCTGCTCAGGGAGGCCTGAAGGTATGAACTCAGGAACTTTCCCATATGGTCCCAGTTTTGTTGTCTCTGCACCGCCAACTAGCCCCATCCAATACTTTTTGGTTGGGTAATGACTTTACTTATTTTTGCTGCTAATCCTCAGAAATGGATGTGCACAAGTAAATACCTTACTCTGCTGGTGTCTCATCAACCCTCACAGGGACGATAAGCCTGTTTTTGCTATTTTTGAAAAGATGCATTACATTTTCTGTGTTCTTGGGAGCCATCCTGGTGATTATATGTTAAAATGATTTACACATTATTCTAAATAGTACAGTGCATTATAAATCTCTTAAGAAAGAGAAATCCCAGCATCTCGTGTTAGGAAAGATTTCTCTAGGCTTTGTTGCTTCCTTTGTTGGCGACTCACCCAGGGCAGTTGTGGAGGTGTTCAAGACAGAATTGAAGGGTTAAACACAATCATTACTCTGAACAATGGAGGGTTACCTTTTCTGTCTTCCAGAGAGAGATATGGGGTATTGATCCAGGTCTGTTGTAAGACTCTTTGCTTTGGTTATCAATGAATTTTAAACAGAAAACATCATGAAGATACAGAGGCTGGGAATTACCAGGAGCAGAGGCTTTTCAGAAACATCAGATGTAGGCAGGCTTTTCAGTTTGTAATGTAGGGGCCCATACCTCTATTACTGTGTTATCTAATGTTAGTGCCTTTTCTTTTCTCCTTCTTCTTTTTTTTAATGAGAAACTACATGAGTAGATAGATTATAGACTGCCCCTCCCTCTCATTTACCCATGTCTCTTCACTTTTTCACTTCTCTTATAGCAGTCTCTGGCACATGAGATTTACATCATGGTATCAGCATATTATGTGTATAATGAACATCACTGGAAACAATAAGAAAAACTTAACACTTCTTTCAGTGCTTATTGTTTGGAAAACAGTATATATGGGGGGACTTCAAAAAATTAGTAGAAAAATGGAGTTGAATTATGAGTTTATTTCTGTGCAAACATTTTTGAAATTGTGCATGGTATTTTTTTTTAATAATATGCATTTTCCATGAACTTTCTGAAGAGTCCTTGTGCATTATGATTCTTGTTTTCTTGATTATTATTTTTAATCCCCCAAAAAGGAAGCTTAGGCTTGTCCACAGCCTAATGACAGAGTTGAGATTCAGAGTCTGGTTGGCTCCGAAGCACAAACTTTGTCATCATTGAGCTTCCTTTCCTTGCCCCCAATCAAAGAGTCTGCTGAGATGGAAGGTTTTTTTTCTCCCTTTATAAGTGAAACTAAGCATTATTTTAAAAAATACTTCCTGATGAAATATCCTGGCGTATTGTGTCCCCAAAACACTATTTAAGTTCATTACTGCATGTGTGCTCACTGATCAGGGCATGAAAGGCCCGGACGTTTCCTTGAGAAAGCATTTGAGTTGGGCTGGAGAGGCAGGACAATGAATTAAGAGTTATTTCTAATGTTATATATGCTTTATATTAGTGTCTTATTGCCATGGTAACAAATTACCCCAAATTTAATGGCTTAAAACAATACACATTTATTAGCTTATGATTCTATAGGTAAGTCTGACAGGTGTCTTAGTGAGCTAAAATCAAGGTATCTGCAGGACTGCATTCTTTTCTGAAGGCCATAGAGGAGACTGTCTGTTCTAGCTGTTAGGAGTCACCCACATTCATTGGCTTGTGGCCCCTTTCTTTTATTTTCAAAGCCAGCAATATTACATCGTATGACCCTTCTTGTGTATCCTTCTTGATTCATGTCATTGGCCATGTATGATCCTCCCTCTCAATGACTCGGGAAAGATCCTTTGCTTTTGAGCACTTGTGATTAAACTGGGTCCACTGTGGGCTGGCTTGGTGATACAGTGGTAAGCTGTTGCTCAAGTGATGCTAAATCCACATGGAAGATCATGAATTTGATTCTCTGATGGTCTTGTAAATGCTGGGCATGATTCTGGCTGGCTGGGAAGGCTAAGGTGAGGGAAGGGTCGGGTCAGGGTGTGAGGTCCTGTTGAGGGTCTCCCTTTCTCTGTTTTGCTCTCTCACTGAAGAAATAAACTTTGAAAAAGGCAAGTCTACATGAGTAGGACAAGACAATCTCTCCATCTCAAGATTCTTACCTTAATCACACCTGCAAAGTCTTTTGCGCCATGTAAAATAACATATTTACATGTTCAAGGAAGAAGGGCATGAACAACTTTAAAAAATACTTATTTATTTTGTTATAGGGTACATATACTTGTGCATGCATGAGAAAGAGAGAGAGAGAGATCACCCCAGGGGTTGGCCATGCTGCAATCCCTTTTCTATTCTCCTCCTGGGATTTTGGCCATGCATACAAATGCACCTGGTGTGTTTTTCAAGCTGCCAGGTCTGGAACTTGAATCATGTTGTTGGCCATGTAGGATCCAGCCTTAAGCCACTGGCTGGCCATGTATTTATTTTATTGTGTGCTTGCTGAAAAAAGAGAGAGAGGGAAGAGAGCAAGATAGAGAAAACTCTCAATTAGCTGTGGTTCTGCTACAATCTTTCTTCTCCATCTCATCAGGATTTTGGACACACATGTAAAAACATACATACATATGTCTAACATGTCTTTCAAGCCACTGTGGCTGGGATTTGAACCATGGTTGGCTCTGTGAGATCTGGATCCCTATGCACAAGGCTTAATCTTTGCACTACTGGGCTGGTCCAGGGCATGGGCATCTTTGAGACGCCTTATTTTGCCAACTACATGCATGAAGCATGACTAAGCATGTTATTGAACCTATCACTGGAGTGCACTAATCTGTTGTCATGGAGATGTCAAATGCCAAAATGAACCAAGGTTAACACTGAGTCAATGATTTTACTCAGTATTTGTTAAGCCTTTTGAGCACAAAGTATTTCTTGAGATCAGTGAAAACTGAATTTTTTAATTTAAATTTTTATTTTATTTAATTTATTTATTTTTCTTACAGGGTACGAGCACTTTCCAAAGAGAGAGACAGAGAGAGAGACAGTGAAAAATCACCTCCTACGAGTCCTAGGGTTATGGCCATGCCATAATCCCTTCTCCTCCAGTCTTTTCTTGGGAGTTTTGGCACACATGAACATGGGCCCAGCATGATTTTCAAGCCACTGAGTCTGGGACTCAAACCATGGCTGGCCATATGGGAACCAATAACTTAACCTCCGTACTACTTGCTGGCCCCCCAAAACTTAATTTTTTTAAATAGCAGTTTTAAGTTTACAGAAAAACTGATCAGAAAGTACAGTGTTACCCATTTATCTTTTCTCATCTTCATTTTCTTCTTTTACTAACATCTTGCATTGATGTGGTACATTTCTTTCTTCCTTTCGTTTCTTTTTTTCTTTCTCTCTCTCTCCCTCTCTTTTTTTTTTTTTTTTTTTTTTTTTTTTTTTTTTTTGCTACAGGGCACTTACACTCATTGGAGAGACAGAGAGACAGAAACTAAGAAATCCTCTCCAAGGGGCTGGCCACACCACAAACCCTTCTCCTCCAGTCTCCTTTAAGGACTCCAGGCACTCATGCACACGTGCCTGGTGTCAGTTTCAAGCTACGGGTCCAGGACTCGAACTGCAGTAGGCCATATGGGAGTCCAGCACTTCAACCACTATGCTACACACTGACTCTGGTGTGGTATATTTCTTAAAACTGATGAACCAATATTGATATATTATCTTTAATTAAAGTTCTTAGCTTAAGGTTTACTCTTGGCGTTGTACATTCTGTGAATTTTGACAAATGCGTAGCATCAGCTATTCACCATTACAGTGGCATACTGAATAGTTTCACTGCCCTCAAATTCTCTGTGCTCCACCTTCATCCTGTCCGCTGGCCCCTCAGCCCCTGGCCACAAGTGATATTTTTACAGTTTCTACAGTTTTGCCTTTTCCAGCATGCTGTACTGTTGGAATGATATAGTTTGTGTCCCTTTCAGACTTGCTTCTTTCCCTTATATGCGCTTAAGTTTCCTCCATATCTTTTCATTGCTTCATCGTTTATTTCCTTTTATTGCTGAATACTATCCTATTGTATGAATAGAATTTGTTTGCTTATCCAGTAATCTCCTGCAGGTCCTTGTGGTTGCTTCCAATTGTTGGCAATTATGAATGTAGCTGTTGACATCTATGTGCAGGTTTTGTGTAGCCATACATTTTTGGTTTGCTTAGGGAAATACATTAGGGGCACAGTTGCTGGATCACAGAGCAAGACAATATTAAACTTTATAAGAAACTTCCAAATGATCAATTTTTTCAAAGTTCCTTCCTCCCCACCCCCCTTAGGGTGGGTGTGCTCGCTGGAGAGAAAAAGAGAGACAGAGACAATGAAAAGGAAAGTGAAAAATCACCCCCTGGGGGGATGGCAATGCCAAAATTCTTTCTCCACCATTCTCCTCCTGGAATCTTGAGCATGCATGCACACACACCTGCATGAGTTTTAAGCCATCGGGTCTGGTACTCGAACTGCGGTCAGCCATGTGGGAGTCCTACAACATACCACTACATTATCTGCTTCCCCCCGTTTTTCTTAATCTTAGAACCTGAGTGCTTCAAGAAAGCTAAGCACATAGTGTTCTGGATTTGCTTCCAAAACTTAGACCAGAGAAGTTCTGATTTCATGGATTTAATATATTGAGGTTCTGAGTAAGTTTGCATTTATAGAAGGTTCTACTGCTAAAAAATAGTTTGAATGCTTTTGAAAACCTAATGTTCTATTACAAAATTCCTGTCCTCCTACTTTCACCTCTATTCTTGACCTTCTTTGGGAGCCCAAGATGTCAACTGTATAGTAAGACGGGTAAATAGAAGGACATTGAGTGTCATACTGTAGTGGACCAGTTGCTGCTCACAGTGGTGAGAAAGTAGGCAAACCTCCTCTCCTGGAGAAAGATAACATTGAAGTATGAAAACAATGAAATTATTGTCCTAACAATAACATATGAGAGTGCTCTGCAGCAGAACATAGCTCCCCAAGGGCTTATGACTATGCAGCTATTTGTCTAGATAAATACACACATCAAATACCACCCACTTACACACACTCCGCTGATGACTGATACGCATAGCCTTCATTTGGCTCTTTTATGTCAGCACAGAGATTGTATCTTGGTATTTAGGAAGGTGACTTCAGCAGGGGGTTGAATCCCAGTTCTACCACTAACTTTCTGTATGACCTTGGGAAAATGGTTTGTCTTTGCTTAACATCAGTTTCTTTCTGCCTAAAACAGAGGTAGCAATATCTACCTTGCAGAGCTGTTGTGTGAATATAAGATGACACACATGTAAAATCCCATTCCTAGTACATAGGCTAGTAGAAGAGTTTTTCTTTAACTTTTTAAAATTTTGATTTCTGATTTACAGACCCAAGAATGCATGTAAAGAGCAGAAGATTTTTTTCTAAGGTTCAATTACCTAGGTGCATTCCTACTTCTGGACTTAAGTTCTCCTTATAGTTAAATCATCAGAAACCTGCCACCTGACAACCACCTGCACTCCTGGACTTTCACCAGTTGCTTCTATTTTGGCCATGAGCTGACCACCTGGCCTAAATCATACTGTAACAGTACTCAGTACTTATGCTCAGTACTTTGCTCTCTCATTCTGGGTTGAACATGCTTCACCTTACAAAGTAATCATTCCTCTTAGCCCAACCCATTTATTTGACTCCTGTATTTGCTATATGTTGTAGCCTATCTGCTGGACATTAGCTCTGACCCTTTCCTAGTCTGAACTATCTTACTATGGTCAAAGACTCTGGATCTCTTACTAGAACCTAAGCTACTGACTGTAGACTCCAGTGTCACAACAAGGCATACCTTGAGGACTGTTTATTAAATTACTTGTTTCAAATGTATGGGAAGGGTTTGGGAAAAGAACAAAGCACAGTGCAGAACTGCCAGGTTAGTCCCCGTAGAGAGCTATTATACCATTAGGCCTGATGGAAATAGATCTGGGGGATAGTGGTTACTGGGACCCAGGGAAAAAGTATTAAATGGTGTGGGAGAAGTATGGGGACCTTCAGCTGAGGCATGCAACCAATCCAAATCCATTGTGTTAGAAGGCATTTTATAAAGAAAATATCTCTTACTGTATTCTCTTCCTTCCCTTTAATTTGCTCAACCCACTTGGAAGTCTGAGAGCAAAGGAGCCCATTGGTTAAGTTCATGTATGTTACCCAGAATAGTGAGGAGAAGTGCAGCTGTTGGGAGTTGAAGAGGCTAACAGGAATGAAGAGTCACAAATCCGTGTATATCTGGCTATATATAACTAAGTTCAAGAACACCAAAGGTATTTATGTTCCAGTTAGTATTAAGGACATAATCAGGGACCTACTCAATGACCTTATGGTTTTTGTTGACTATGTCAGTGAATACAATTCAGGCAGAACTGCATGAGGTTTCAGGTCCAGTATTTTTTTTTTTTTTTTTTTTTAAGATTTT
>NW_006159816.1:6311682-6318579 GCF_000334495.1 Tupaia belangeri chinensis
AACAAACCTCCAAGTCCGGAACTCGAACCATGGTTGGCCATGTGGGAATC
Organism: Tupaia belangeri chinensis; assembly: GCF_000334495.1. Lineage (NCBI taxonomy): Eukaryota > Metazoa > Chordata > Mammalia > Scandentia > Tupaiidae > Tupaia > Tupaia belangeri. Next base: position 6,311,733 of record NW_006159816.1, read on the forward strand.
CAGTGCCTTTAACCACCATGCCACATACTGGCCCCTGAGAAAAGCATATTGATATTAACAATACCTGGAATAATGAATAGTAGTTAGGATTAGCAATAATGTCATAGACTCTGCAGAGAAAAGGTCTTTGAGGATATGCAGTATGGCTACTCAACTAGTGTCAGGTCCTGTCTCTTGTACATCACCTCCCAAAGGCTCACTGATGCTATGCTGGACCACCTTTGGCTACCTAGAAGTCTACTGACTCTATTTCCTCAATAAACAGTTATCATGGTCTAGATAAATAGTCTTGATTGATCAGAATAATGCATTATAATTCTCTATTATTGAGACCGAAATTTACTAGTGGTATGGAAAAAAGTACCACTTTTACTCATATTTGAACTGTAGGAGTCCTCATTTACATCAAATAGTTTGAATGGGGGAATGACAGAGTAGAAGACTGGCTGAATTGAGATCGAACTGTTGAAAAGAATTCTGAACTGAGTAGTAGAGTAAGGCATCTTGATACCCACTTTGGGTGTTAGGAAAGGCTTCTCCATGCTTACATGAAAAGGTAAATATGATGCCCAAAGTCATGGAGTCAGGGAGCAGGAACCTGAACCCAGAGCACCCTTCTCTGTGTCAGAGCTCCTTCAGTGAACTTCTAGAGGACAAGTGTGCTGACAGAGGCTCCCCGTGGCTGAGGTGGGCGTGGACTCTGCAGGGTCCTGCGACTTGGCAGTGGTATGTGACTCCTTAATGAGGGGCAAATGGAGCTCAATGTTGGTCTCAATCTAAAAACATGTCCAGTTGGGTTTAGGGGATGGCCCAGATTCATTCTCATTTCTGGAAGAGGAAAGGAAAAGCCTTTATGCACACCTATAAATCCTTCCTTTTACAAGAGCCTAATGGAATGAAGAAATTTAAAATAATCAGTATCATTTTCTTACTTGATCCAATGAACTGATCAAATATCTCCATTTGGTAGATTCAGCAGACTGAGTTGAAGCTAGCATTCTGTTTAGCAAAAAATATAATCATGGTTAATATAACTGATTCTCTTTTTATATTTTGTACACATTATTATGTTTCCCCTTTTCTGATAAATTAACCCCCTCGACCTCCTGTTCTAACTTATAGGTTCAGTTTTGGGGAAGGAGCTGAGTTAATAGATCCTGTGATGATCCGAATGTCAGCCTGCTGACCTCCCTGGCCTGGCTGGAAAAGATTCCCAGGCTGTTCTCCAGAGATTCTGGCCCCTTGGACCATACCCCAGAATATGCATTTTTAATAACACACTCAGATAATTCTGAAACTCTTCCGGGTTTGGGAATTATGATCAAAGCATATGTTTCCAAGCGCTTGAAATTCCAACTATAATTTTTTACCCAGCCTTTGAGAATACTCTGAAAAATGTTAGTGTCCTGGTTAAGTTAATACTTAAGACCTTTCATCTTGTAGGGGAAAGATCTGGGTGGGTGAGGCACAGGGAAACTGCAGAGTAGAGATGAGGTGGATGATGGTGGTGAGGAGCCCTGAGGAATGAGGATTCAGCAAACAAATGAATTAGTGTCAGAATTAAAGAGAAACTTGGCCCATTTGACAAACATGCTCAGGACCAGATCTGGATGAGTGAACACAGTTTGTAACCTTTGCCATTTTACTTCCTTTGAGATGAAGATGATAATAGTAAGTAGGGTAGAAAACCGTTAGATTTCAATAATTTATACAGTATTGCATTTTTTTTTCTTTTAGGTTTTTGTTATAGGTCATGTGCTCTTACCAGAGAGAGAGGAAAATGAGGAATAACCCGCCACCCCCACCCCCCAAGGGATGACTATGCTATAATCCCCTCTCTTCCCTTTTCCTTTCGGGATGTTGGGCATGCATGCACATGCACCTGGCTTGCTTTTCAAGCTGCTAGGCCCAGGACTCAAACAGTGGTTGATCATGTGGAATTCTAGCACCTTAATTAACCACCACATTATGTTGGTCCCCAATATTGTCATTTTTATTTTCTTCCCAACCTAAGAGGCAAAACAAAATTGACTTGTATGTCAACTCACCAACAAGTCAGAGTACTGATTGCAGTCTTTGAGAACTTTGATTGGAATTTATTAGATATGAAAATATCTGACTGCATTGTGAAGAGGCCAATGTTACCTGATGGTGGAAAGTGGAATGCTCCAGTTTGTCAATGCTGTATTTTTATTAACATCGATGAGAGTACATGCACAGTAATTGAGCATATTCAACAGTCCTAAAGAGAACAAAGTCCTCATGTCATGTGTATTAGGAAAAGTGAACTGTTGGTGTACTCACTGAGCTACTCTTTGTCAAGCCTTGAGTACTGGCAGTGGCTGAAGCCATAGAGAAAAATGAGACGCCAGCAGTACTCGATTTCAGGTGTGGGGCCAACAGTCATAAAGCTCAACAACAAAGCAGTTTTAGTAGACTGAAAAATACTGTCACTTAAAAAGAGTTACTGATACAGGGGCCGGCAGGTGGTGTGGTGGTTAAGAGCACTGGACTCTCACATGGGGGACTACAGTTCCAGTCCTGGACCTGGCAGGTTCCTTTCTCGCTTTCTCTTTCTCTCTCTCTCTCTCTTACTTGCTCTGTCCTTCTCTGGTCAAGTTAAAATAAATAAGAAAGAATAAAGTTACAAAAATTCTTAAAAAAAGAAGAGTTACTGATACATTTGGCTCATGAATTAGAAAAAAGACCCCATTTTCTCCAGTATTTTAACAGTTCTTAGGTTATATTAGATTTCTCCCCTAGCTTTCAGCATTAGGTTCTCCTTGAATTGTGCCTTGTCCCCTTTTCTTAAGATTATGACATGTTAAACTGTGATTTACTCATTTCTGTAATTAGATGTAGTGATTAGATTCCGCTTTATCTTACTCTGCAGTTTTCCTTTATGGGAAATGATGAAAGAATAATAGGTAAAAAGTTCAGAATGGGGGAAAGAATAAACAGAATGCTGAATGGTAAAAGGAGACAGAATGCTGAATGGATAATAAAATATTTAGTGCTTTTCAATTAACTGTTCTCACGATTAGTACACTAGTATATTATATCATAAAAATCATGTCTATTAATTTTTTGCAGCCATTATCTTGACTGTGATTTACTCCCCTCAAATCATTAACAATGCCATTAAAATGGTGGATGGAGATGAACGTCCTGGATAGAGTTCAGGGATGTGATAGGATTATTGTTCAGGGTCACTGAAAGATTGAAGACCAGTGAGTGGAGGGAAGGGGGTTCGAGAGCACAGTGCTAGGTAGGCAGAGAAGATGGAAAAGGAAGGCACACAGCCCCAGGCTTCAAGAGACAAGCTGACCAGATCACTCAGTGTGAGAGTGAGGAAGAGTCCCTCGGATGGGGCAATGTTACCTTAGTTGGGGGAAGAGGCAGGTTGTGAAAAGCCCTGTGACTTGGAGAGCATGAGCTCTGCTCACGGCGGCGTTCTGTATGCGCAGGGAGGAGAAGATAAATATGGGTGAGTATAAGAGTCCCCAGGCTCTGGGGGAAGAGGCAGGTTGTGAAAAGCCCTGTGACTTGGAGAGCATGAGCTCTGCTCACGGCGGCGTTCTGTATGCGCAAGAGGTACCACGCTCTTGGTACCAGCAGTTAGCATAATAGCTATGTCGCTGAACTCCCATGTAGTCGACCACCATTTGAGTCTCGGACCTGGGGGATTAAACTCATGCAGGGCGTGTGTGCGTGCGTGCCCAAGATCCTGAGAGGAGAATGGAGGAGAAGGGATTGCGACGTGGCCATCCCCCCAGGGGGGTGATTTCTTGCTTTCTATGTCTCTGTCTTTCTCTGTCTCTCTGACGAGTGCACGCGCCTGTATCAAAAACCTCAAAAAAAGAAAAAAAAAAAAAGAGTCCCCAGGGTCTTTTCAGAGCCAGTGAAGTGTTCTTGTCCCAGTTCCAGGTTATGCTGGCATCTGAGGGCAGCATTTCCATCCAGCCAAAGAAAGGGCCATGACTCTTCATAAATACTTCTCTTCTTAGGAAAATGAAGTAAGCTATCTCACCAGAAAAATGCTAATCAAGTTGACAGTGAAACCTGGCCGAACCACTGGCTTGTACTACGGCCATGCATTCTGGGATGGTTACTCAAGGAAACTCAATTTCTTCACTTTACCTATCTGTCTGGGTGTCTATCTTCAAGTAATCAGTTAATCAATATTCAGTTTGTCACTCTATTACTAGCTATGCATCATTAGCAACTTGAACTATATTTTGATTATACTTTTTTCTCCCCTCAAGGCTTTTTTTCTCTTTCATTTTTGCAACAATTTTGTTGGGTACTTTCTTTTGACTATACTTAAAAATAGATGTTTTCTCACAATAAAAAATAGTGCTTGGAAACTGAAACTGGTTTTTAGCTTTCTTCTCTTCTTATTAGCACTTGAGATAACCACAAAGTGTTAGTTAATGCAGAATTTATTTGAGTTCAGAGTCTGAAATTCTTCGATCTTATCTTAGCTGCCTACAATGCATCTTGGAGATAGGCCAGTGATATCCCTTTGCATTTGTATTGTGCAAATCAGTGATAGAGGACAGAGTCAAAATTTTCTGTTTTTTAAATTTTAAATGGGTCTTTTCAAAGTGAAATTTGGCCACAATACAAGTCTTTACAAAGCAAATGATCACAATTTCATAAGCAGAAAATGGAAAACTGGAGCCAGTTATCAACTGGCATTTTTAGTTGCCTATTATATTTATCAGTTAGTATGATTTTTCAATTGTTAATTATAACTGAGAAACGATCTATCTCTTTACTAATATCAGCTATGAAAGTTAGTCATACTGCTGCTTATAATCTTTTGAAAAATAAGACTAAAACTTTAAGAAAAAATGTTTTAAAGTTTTTGCCATAGGGTGCATGCACTCGCTAGGGAGGAAAAGTGAGAAATCAGCTCCCAGGAGGGATCGCCACACCACAATTCCATCTCCATTATCCTCCTGGGATTTTGGGCATATACACCCATGTGCCCAGCATGATTTTCAAACTGCCAAGCCCAGGACATGAGCTGTAGTTGGATATGTGGGCATCTAGTGCTTTAACCACTACACCACCTGCTGGTCCCAAGAAATCTTTAAAAAAAAAAAAATTACCAGAGGGCATGAGTGCTCATCAGAGAGACTGAGAGAAAGAGAAGGAGAGTGTAGAAGCATCCCGTAATGGGATATGGTCACACCAAAATTCCTTCTTCATTTTTCCATCCTTTTGGGATTTGGGGCATGCATATACATGTGCTTGGTGTGCTTTTCAAGCTGCTGGTACTGGGATTCTGAACCTCATGGTCAGCTCATTTTTCCATCCTTTTGGGATTTGGGGCATGCATATACATGTGCTTAGTGTGCTTTTCAAGCTGCTGGTACGGGATTCTGAACCTCATGGTCAGTCATGTGGGATTTGGTTCCCTTAACCACTAGGACACAGGACCAGCCCTCTCAAGAAATCTTTTTAATATAATAAAGTTCTAATAATAGTATTTTATAATCCAGGATTTGGGTATAGTATTTTCCTAGATTATTGTCTCCCTAATTTTCAGGATGAAATTATATATGTATATACATACATATTATGCATAGTCTATATATGTTTGTGTGTGTATATGGTATATAAAATGGTACATAAAAATTATTCCAAAATTAGATATACAGTGGGAATTGGAAAAATGGTGATATAGTGGCAAAATGCGATGCTCTGTAAGGCTGAGCCACATGCAAAAACTCTGGGTTTGCATTCAGGACCTCAGTACACTGGACACAAGTATGCTCATGATCTGGGACTGGCTGAACCTGGGGTGGCATGGAGACCCTCTTGAGGATGCTGTCCCTGTTTCCGCCTGTCTTTCTTATGCATGGAAAATATAACTAAATAAACAAAATTTTTGAAAATTAAAAAAGTAAAATTGGTTAAATAGATGATAGTACTAACCACATATTGTCATCACTTTCATGATCACTTTTAATCACTCCAATCAAATCACATCATGGTCAGTTTTACTTTTTAGAATCTACAGCAAACAGCTTTGTGGGTTAAGTTTTGGTAGTTGCTGTATCTCTTGAATCACAAGTGACAGTGGAATGAAGGTCCCTCTCACATTGTGGAATGAAGGCCCCTCTCACATTACGGTTCCCATTCCTTTAGTGGCTAGAGCAGAGCTCTCTTTAAAAGTATGTAGAAATCTTTTTTTATGCTTCAAATAGAGATTTTTGCTATAGAATGTGTGCAATATCCAGAGAGACAAAGAGAGACAGAGAGACAGAAAGTGAGAGATCACCCTCTCGGGGGCGGGGGGATGATCATACCACAATCTCTTCCCCATTCTCCTCTCAGGGTTTTGGGCATGCATGCACATGTGCTTGGCATGAGTTTTAAGCTGCTGGGTCTGGGACTCAAACTGCAGATGATTTCTTGGGAGTCCAATGCCTTAACCACTATACCAGCTGCTGGCCTCAAGTGTGCAGAAATCTTAATGGAAAACCTTGGAAGCTGGCATAGGCTGTCCAAGTTGCAAGACATTTATTTACAAGAATGCCTCAGGAAAATCATGTTCCACATGGTCTGACAAGAGGTAGCCAACAATAGGCCTTCCCCAAAGTTCTGAGTAAAGATTCTTTTTGTGCCAAGGACATTTGTGGTTCTGAACTCTTTCACAAACTATTCTACAGCTGCTGCCTTCCCAGTGGGTATGTGAGAACAATGGTTGTCAATCTTGACATTTGTGGTTCTGAACTCTTTCACAAACTCTTCTACAGCTGCTGCCTTCCCAATGGGTATGTGGGAACAATGGTTGTCAATCTCAACTGTATATCAGGGTCTTTGAAATACAAAT
>NW_006159817.1:0-7662 GCF_000334495.1 Tupaia belangeri chinensis
TTATTTAATTTTATTTATTCATTCAATCATCATCATCTTCTTCTTCTCCTTCTTCTTCTTTCCCAATGAGGCATTTCACTTGTATGTGTGTGTTACATCCCTAGAAAAAGAATCCCAGGGTTTTCCCTCCTGCATGTTTCAGTCTTGCTTCTTCGTGGGCCATGATGCCAGCTGAGGTTGTCAGGACAATGAAAGCAAACGGACGTGACGGGAGCAGATCATTCTGCCATGTCTCTAGATCTCTGAGTTGCACATCAAATCTGGGGCCGATCGCCCCACACTGGTTTAACCTCCCAGTGAGGGTCACAACAATTTTTCCAGCTCCGTGGTCATCAGTGACTTCAAATTCGCCAGTGTAACCATGCTTCGTCATCACAGTGAGAAACCGGACAATGACTTTAGAGCCTGGCCTAGGAAGGACCTGGCGTTTCCCTCTTTTTTTTTTTTTTTGGAGAGGTTTTTGCTATAGGGCACGTGCGCTCGCCAGACAGACAGAGAGACAGAAAGCGAGAAATCACCCCCCCAGGGGGGATGGTCACGCCGCAATCCCTTCTCCCCCATTCTCCTCTCGGGATCTTGGGCACGCATGCACATGCGCCCGGTGTAAGTTTTAAGCCACCGGGTCCAGGACACGAACCGCGGTCGACTATGTGGGAGTCCAGCGACATAGCCATTACGCTAACTGCTGGTTCCCTGGCGTCTCCCTCTTTTCAGCATTGCGGATGCTCTTGAGGGCATCAGCCAGGACATTCGTGCACACCATTATGGCGGCACAGAAAGATGGCGGAAAGAGCCATTCTATCATTTTCTTTTTTAATTTGTGGAGAGGTTTCTGCTATAGGGCGCATGTGCTTGCCAGAAAGACAGAGGGAGAGAGAGACAGAAAGTGAGAAATCACCCCCCGCGAGGGATCGCCACAATTCTTTCTCCTCTATTCTCCTCTCGGGATCTTGGGCACACACGCACATGTGCCTGGCGTGAGTTTAAGCCACCGGGTTGGGGACTCGAACCGTGGTCAACTACGTGGGCTTCCAGTGACACAGCCATTATGCCAACTGCTGGTCCCATCAATCATTTTCATTTGACCAAAGAAAGACAGACACACAGAGAAAAGGAAAGAGAGAAAGCAAGCCACCAGTTCCGGGACTTGAACCGTGGTCAGCCATGTGAGAGTGTCCAGCACCCCAGCCACCATACCACCTGCTGGTCCACCCCAATAATTTTTTTAAAAACTTATTTTCTTAAAAAAAAAAAAAAAACACCTTATTTTCTTTATTCATGATCGAGCACACATGAGAGTGAAAATAAGACAGAGAGAGAAGCACCTTCCTCAGGGTATGGCCACACCGTGACTTACCCTCTTCCTCCAGTCCTCAGCCAGACAGATCTTGGGCACTCGAGCATGTTCCAGAGTGTTTCAGACTGGCCAGGCCAGGGATTTGAACCGTGGTCACCATGTGGGATCTGGCTTCTCTTGTGTAGCACATCACTACTGTGCCACAAATCTGGCCCAGTAATAATTTTTAAAATTTATTTTTTGTATAATTTTTTATAATGATTTTTTTTTCTTTTTTTACATTTAATTTTATTTATTCATTTATTTATTTTAATTTGACCAGAGAGAGACAGAGAGAGAGGGAAAGTGAGAAAACAAGCCACCAGGTCTGGGACTCAAACCGTGGTTGGCCATGTGGGAGTGTCCAGCCCTTCAACCACCCTACCACCTGCTGTTCCCAATAATGATTATTTTTTAAAGAATTATTTTATTTTATTTCATTCATTGTTATTAGTATTGTTATTTATTTGACCAGAGAGCAACAGAGAGAATGAGAAAGAGAGAGAGAGAAGGAAGGTGAGAAAGCAAGCCGCCAGGTCTGGGACTTGCACCAGGGTCGGCCATGTGGGAATCCAGCGCCTTAGCCACCACGCCACCTGCTGGCCCTATTTCATATAATTTTTTTATGTGTCAAAAGTTTAACCCCCCCCCCCCCATACATTAAGAAATACCAAAACTGGGGGGCCGGCAGGTGGCATGGCGGTTAAGGGTACTGGACTTCCACGTGGTCGACCATGATTTGAGTCCTGGCCCGGGAGGTTTGTTTTCTCACTTTTTCTTTCTCTCTCTCTCCCTCTCTCTCCCGTCCTCTCTCCATCTGTTTCTTTCTGGAAAAATTTTAAAAATAATAAACAAAGTTAAATAAAATAATTTTTAAAAAGAGAATTATTTATTTAATTTTATTTATTCATTCGTTTATTTTAATTTGACCTGGGAGACAGACTTTTTCTTTCTCTCTCTCTCCCTCTCTCTCCCGTCCTCTCTCCATCTGTTTCTTTCTGGAAAAATTTTAAAAATAATAAACAAAGTTAAATAAAATAATTTTTAAAAAGAGAATTATTTATTTAATTTTATTTATTCATTCGTTTATTTTAATTTGACCTGGGAGACAGCGAGAGACAGAGAAAGTAAGAAAGCAAGCCACCAGGTCTAGGATTCAAACCATGGTCAGTCATGTGGGAGCGTCCAGCGCTTTAACCACCATGCCACCTGCTGGTCCCCAGTAAAATAATTCTTAAAAAAAAAAAAAAAAGAAATGCAAAAACTATTACCAGGGGCCAGCGGTGGTGTGGTGGTTAAGGCAGCTGGATCCCACATGACTGACGACACAACTGGAGTTCTAGACCCAGCGACTAGAGAAACATGCCGGGCACGTGGACGTGTGTGCCCCAGATCCCAGAAGTGACTGGAGGAGAAGGGATTGTAGTGTGGTCATCCCCTCTAGGGGTGATTGCTCACTTTCTTTCTCTCTCTTTCTCTCTCACAAATGCACGTGCCCCATAGCAAAACTGAAACAAAAAACAAAACTATTCTCAGCTTCTAGACCACGCAAAGATCAGCAGAGGGCGGACTGAGCCTAGAGGCCGTGGTTTGTTCATTTTTATTCTAGAATTCACTTTTTTTTTTTTTTGGAGGGGTTTTTGCTTTAGGGGGCGTGCACTCGCCACACGGAGAAAAGGGAGATAGAAAGCGAGAAATCACCCCCCAGAGGGGATGGCCACGCCGCAATCCCTTCTCCTCCATTCTCCTCTCTGGATCTTGGGCACGCACGCACACGTGCCCGGCGTGAGTTTAAGCCACCGGGTCTGGGACGCGAACCGCGGTCGACTATGTGGGAGTCCAGCGACACAGCCATTACACTAACTGTTGGTCCCTCAAGGATAATTTGATTGTGAGTTTTTCTAGCTGTTACGGAGTGGATTGCATTCCCCTCAAATTTAGATTTGGAGTCCTTACTACCTCCCACCTTAGAATGTGACAGTAGTTAGTGACAGGGCATTTAACGAGGTAATTAAGTTAAAATGAAGTCATGAGGGTGGACTCTAATCCAATATGACTGGTGCTCTGATAAAGAGGAAAATGAGGGGACCAGCAGGTGGCGTGGTGATTAAGGCACTGGACACTCCCATGTGGCTGACCATGGTTCAAGTCCCGAACCTGGTGGCTTGCTTTCTCAATTCTAACCTCTTTCTCTCTCTCTCTCTCTGTCTGTCTCTCTCTAGACAAATTAAAATAAATAAATGAGTAAAATTAAATAAGGGGAAAATGGAACACACACACACGTGAGGACAAGCCATGTGAAGAGGGGACGAGGAGAGGAAGAGGATGGCCTGCTGCAAGCCAGAGACTTGAGGAGGAACCAGCCCTGACCATGCCTCGACCTCCGACTTCCAGCCTCCAAAACTGTGAGAAAACGAGGTGTGTTGTTGAAGCCACCCAGGCCGGTACTAAGACACCAGGCGCTGAGCATGCTTGTCATGCAGTGTCATTTTCTTTTCTTTTCTTTTTTTTTAAGAATTATTTTTAACTTTATTTATTTTAATTTTAATTTGACCAGAGAGGGACAGACAGAGAGAGAGAGAAAGAGAGAGAGCAAGCCATCAGGTCCAGGACTCGAACCGTAGTCGGCCGGCCATGTGGGAGTCCAGTGTCCTTAACCACCATGCTACCTGCTGGCCCCAAATAAAAATAATTATTTAAAAAATATGTGAGTTCGAGTCCCAGACCCAGTGGTTTGAAAAATCATACTGGATGTATGTGTGTGTGTGCACATGGCCAAAATTCCAGGAAAAGAGGTTTCCCTATGGGGTGATTTCTCACTTTCCCTCTGTCTTTCTCTGGCGAGTGTACGATCTTATGGCAAAAACATTAGGGAAAAAAAATACCCAGAGCCAATACTCTATTCCAGGGGTACCCAACCCCCAGGCTGTGCACAGGCACTGGTCTGCCAGGCTGGTGGGGAGCGAGTGAGTCAGGAAGGCCTCACCTGTGTTTGCGGCTGGTCCCCACCGGTCCATTGGCACATGGGTTCTTCTCTTCTGATCAGCAGGGTACTGGATTCTCACGGGCACTCGAACCCTGTTGTATGTGGTGGTCTCATTGCACATTGCAACAGGGGAATGGTGAAAAATGGGTGCAAGGTGAATGAGGTGCACTTGGGCCATCCTGGGACCACCCCCCTCCTCACCCCCCACTCAATCTTTCACGAGAGCCATTCCTGGTATTGGGAAGGTTGGGGACTGTTGCTCCAGCCTAGCCTACGTCCCTGTAAGTCACCATAGAACAGGATCCTGTATTCGTCCTTTAATGAAAATGTGAAATTCAGGGCAGGTAGATAGCATGTTGGTTGAGGGTGCTGGACTCCCACATGGCTGCAGTTCGAGTCTTGGACCTGACAGCTTGCTTTCTCTCTCTCTCTTTTTCTCTAGTCAAATTTAAAATAATAGTAATAATAATAATAATAGACAAGGTTAACTAAAATGAAATTCTTTTAAAAATAAAAGAAAATGTGAAATTCAATGGAAAGCAGGGCGGGTAGGTGGCATGGCAGTGAAGATGCTGGACTCCCACACGATTGGCCACGGTTTGAGTCCTGGACCTGGAGGCTTGTTTTCTAACTTTTCCTCTCTCTCTGGTCAAACATTTTTAAATAATAATGAATCAAATAAAATAGTTCTTTTTTTAAAAAAGAAATTCAGTGGGCTCATGCCAGGCATGTGTGCATGCATACCCAAGATCCAGGCAGGAGAATGGAGGAGAAGGGATTGCTGCATGGCCACCCCCCTCAGGTGGTGATTTCTTGCTTTCTGGGAGCCCACACACACTCTAGAGCAAAAATCTCCCTAAAAAAAGAGTAGTCTTGGTACCAGCAATTAGCGTAATGGCTATGTCGCTGGACTCCCAACGTAGTCAACCGCAGTTCCAGTCCCAGCCCCAGGGGCTTAAACTCACACAGGACACGTGTGCGTGCATGACCAAGATCCTGAGAGGAGAATGGAGGAGAAGAGACTGCAGCGTGGCCATCCCCCCTGGGGGGTGATTTCTCACCTTTTGTCTCTCTGTGTCTTTTTGGAGAGCGCATGCGCCCTACAGCAAAATAAAAAAAACATAGTCTTGTGCATTTCTGTAGCATCTCTTTCTAGAAGATTTCTAGAAGATTCCTTTTGTTGAGCACCAAACTCTTCCAAGGACAGTGTTTAAGTGGCTGAAAGCCACGGAGCCCCGCTGAGAAAGAAAGAAAAGGATCATGTTTACAGCCCGGAGCTGCATCCCCATCATGTGCCTTTCTTCTGGGCTGCAAAACACACCCGCTCCGCTTCCTTTCCACGGCAGGATTCATTTTACGAGCGCAGAGGGGACTATAAAAGTCCCCCTCCCTCACCAGGAACGCCAGGATTGGCGCCCACAGGTGGGGGCATCTTTGGCAGGAGGTTTAACGAGTTTCCCGTCTCAGGGTAGTGGGTGCTTCCTCCACGCCACACCCTCTTTCTCCCAGGCTGGAACCAGGCGCTGCCCCACAGCTCACTGGGGGCCCTGGAGAACAATCCGCTCTTTCTGGAATTGACATCAATTACTGCCAGTGGGAAGGAAGTGTCCAAAAGGGAGGTGGGGGCCCTGAGAGACCACAAAAGCTGGCATTACCGTATGGCCGCCCTCCCCAAAGAGTCCTGTTGTCCTTCTCTTTTCTGAGAGTCAGGGGAGAGCCTGGCAGGGCGGAAATGGGGGAAGAATGCGGGACCATTGTCCACACCCAGGGGCGGCTCAAGTGGGCCCCAGGGAGGCCCCAGAGGAGGCTCTTGATGCCCACTTCAGACAGACCCTTGCGTCTTCAGGGATTAATTAAAGGCGAGTGGGAAGTGGGGGGTCCTGCCTACTCCAGCTCTGGGCTCCTGAGGACTTAGGATTGGAGGTTTTGACTGAGAAGCAAGAAGAATCCACACTGTTTGTTTATTTTTTTTCAAACATTCAGCTTGGGTTTTGAAGGCTTCCTTTCCCCCACCCCCCTTGATCATCTCAAGACTTGAAGCATGCAGACACCGGAATAGGGAGAGCCTGAAGCCTCCTGTTAAGGGAGCCGGATCCCACATAACTGACCCCACGGTTCAATTCCTGGCCTTGGTGGCTTGAAAAATACGCTGCATGAACTTGTGTGTGCACCTGTCCCGCATCCTAACAGGCTGGAGAAATGGAGGAGAAGGGATTGCTGCTGGACCATGCCCCCTTCGGGGTACTTTCTCCTTCTCCCCCTGTCTGTCTGTCTCTAGCCAACGCGTGTACCCTCTGGCAATTAAAAACAACAACAGAAAGCCTAATACAGCCCCAAAGGATGGTCAAGAAAGCAAAAGAAGTTCTCTTGTGAAACACTTATGGGGGAATGAACCTCTGGGAGACCCCAACCCTGGGGACAGGGACTCGCTTCCATTGACTTGGTTGGAAACTTCAGTTTGCATTAGGGAGTCACGCACAAAGATTAGTCCCGCTTTTTTTTTTTTTTTCTTTTAAGAATTATTCATTTAATTTTATTTGTTATTATTATTATTTTTTAACTTGACCAGAGAGAGGGAGAGAGAGATAGAGAGAGAGGGAAAGGGAGAAAGCAAGTCGCCAGGTCCAGGACTTGAACTGTGGTCAGTCACGTGGGAATCCAATACCTTAACCACCATGCTATTGGCCAGCCCCAGAGGTTCCACTTTCTTTTTGCTCTCTGGAGAGAGAGAGAGAGATACAGTAAGAGGGAAAGTGAGAAATCACCTTCCCGGGGGGTGGGGATGGCCACGCAAGGATCCCTTCTCCTCCATTCTCTTCCTGGGATCTTGGGCATGCATGTATACTTGGTGTGATTTTGAAACCACCGATCACAGGGACTCGAACTGTGATCAACCACGTGGGAGTCCAATGACGTAACCACTATGTGGGTAGCAAGTTCCTTTTTTTTGCTACAAGGTGCTTGAGTTAGCTAGAGAGAGGAGAGTGAGAAAACATTCCCCAGGGAGGATGACCACACTACAGTTCTTTCTCCTCCATTCTCCTCTCGGGATTCGGGGCACACACACTCGACCGGCATGAACTTCAAGCCACAAGTCTGGGGCTCTACTCGTGGTCAGCCATGTGGGCGTCCACACCTTAGCCACTGTACCACCTTCTGGCCCCATCCTTTTGAGATTCTGAACACTCACATACGTATACTGGCGTGTCTTACAAACCACTGGGTCCAGGAGTCAGCCACGCTGTAGGCCCTGGGGAATCCAGCTGCCTTAACCACTGGGCCACATGGCTGACTGTAGTTCGAGTCCCAGACCTGGTGACTTGCTGCTTTTTCTCTTTCC
>NW_006159817.1:8012-21335 GCF_000334495.1 Tupaia belangeri chinensis
TTTCCCTCTCCATTCTCCTCTGGGGATCTTGGGCACTCGAACTGCGGTGGACTACATGGGAGTCCGGCGACATAGCCATTACAGCAAGTGCTAGTCCCCACCATCTGCTGGCTTTATAATTTGGCAAGTCTTAAACCCTGGGCCATTGCCTTCGTCTTCCCTCTTAGGGTTCCCCCAGGACAAATTCCAGGAGGTGGGAAGCAGAGGCCAGATAAACACGTAGGCCAGTTTACAGTACGTTGCACCAAACTGACCTTCACAGGTTAGCGTTGCACCAACACTGCAGAGGAATCCTTCAGGGACCTTTCTCCCTCCTTCCCTTTTTCCTACTAAGGAGGGAAAGAATGAAGCCTTGCCGGATGACCCCAGCCAGCCTGCTGGGAAAGACTTAATTAGACCTAATGATTTCTTGTCTCTGTGAGGACAGAGAGACGCCACTGGGTCGGGGAATCCCAGCCCAGGAGGCTGACTCTCAGTCGACATTGAAACACATCTCTTCTCTTTGAACATGAGGGTGGGATGGTTTTACAAAGATTGGGAACAACAGCACAGAAACACAAAGGCAGGAGCCCACAGCTCCCGGGGCCAGCTCACCTAAGACCTCCCCATGTATTCCTTCCCTCCCTGTGCCTTTAGGAATTTTCTGGGGAGAGAAAAACACACATTCACTGATTTCTTCTTGTCTCTAGAGATTGCAGACCACCTTGAGATCTCCTGATCTGAGGAATGGACTCAATGGAATTCCTCAAACTCCACCCAAGCAAAAGGTGTTTGCGAGGGGTGAGCTGGTGAAGAAGGGGAATTGGAGAGGTAAAAGCATGGGGAAAAGAAATGGTTCGAAAATTTGGGGACTTGTGGACCAGCAGTTAGCATAATGGCTATGTTGCTGAACTCCCATGTAGTCGAGTCCCAGACCCGGTGGCTTAAAACTCATGCCAGGCGCGTGTGCGTGCGTGCCCAAGATCCCGAGAGGAGAATGGAGGAGAAGGGATTGCGGCGTGGCCATCCCCTCTGGAGGGTGATTTCTCGCTTTCTCTGTCTCTCTGTCTCTCTCTGTCTTTCTGGAGAAGACACTCTCCCTATACCAAAAACCTCTCCAAAAAACAAAAAGGAAATAAATGATATCTAGGTACAGTGGAAACAGAATCAGTGAATGTTTCTGTTAGGCCAGAGAAGTAATCTGATTTTTCTAGGAATGACCAGAGGGGGGCTGATGGGGGGAGAGAGGGAGAGAAAGTGAGAAAGCGAGCCACCAGGTCTGGGACTTGAACTGCTATCGGCCATATGGGAATCCAGTGCCCTTAACCACCACACCACCTGCTCCCCAATAAACATACTCTAACAGAGGTGGAGGGCAGTGCTGCCAAACCTTAGTGTGGTGGAAAAGATGAAATGAGGGGCCAACATATGGCATAATGGTTACAATGTTGCATTCTCACATAGTTGATCATGGTTTGAGTCCCAGACCCCAGAGTTTGAAACACGCCGGGCGCCGGGCGCGTGTGCGTGTATGCCCAAAATCCCAAGAGGAGAATGGAGGGTAAGGGATTGTGGCGTGGCCATCCTCCCTGGGGTTGAGTTTTTTCCTTTCCGTCTCTCTCTGTCTCACAAGTGAGCGCATGCACCATTAACAAAACTCTCTTAAAAAAAAAAAAAAAAGGAAGAAGAAAGAAAAGATGAAATAAAGTCCCCACAGGCTGGACATGGACATGGCGCAGTATGGCACTGAAAACTCCATCAAGCTAGCCGTGCTGTTACCTTTCCTGCTGCTCCTGCTGTTTTTGTAACGGAGCTGAGGTTCTCCTGTTAATTGGCATAATGGCTATGTCGCTGGACTCCCATGTAGTTGACAGCGGTTTGAGTCCCGGACCCGGTGGCTTAAGCTCGCTCTGGGCATGTGTGAGTGCGTACCCAAGATCTCAAGAGGAGAATGGAGGAGAAGGGATTGCGGTGTGGCCATCCCCTCTGGGGGGTGATTTCTCGCTTTCTGTCTCTCTGTCTCTGTCTGTCTGGCAAGCACACGCGCCCTATAGCAAAAACCTCTCCAAAAATAAAAAAAGAAAAGCTGCCCCTTTAAGGTCACAGGGCCGGCACCTGCTGGAGTCCGAGTTCCAAGTTCCAACTCTGATCTTATCCCCCAGATGATAACTATTCATGTGATCTCTGCAGCCCAAACCCCTCGGTCAGGGACACAGGCTCCCTCACGTAATAGACAAACCTGCTGCTCATCCCACCCTCCCCGGGTTTTTGTGTTCCTTTTAAAAAATAGGTACAGTTTTGCCATAGGGCACGAGCACTCACTGGGTAGAGACAGAGAAAGAGAGAGAAGAGGGGGAGAGTAAGAAATCACCCCTGGGGGGGGTGGTCCAGCTGCAATCCCTTCTCCTTCATTCTCCTCTCAGGATCTTGGACACGCACACAGACGTACCCAACATGTTTTTCTTTTCTTTTCAAAGAACTATTTAATTTAATTTAATTAATTCATTTTTATGAATTAATTTTGATTTGACCAGAAAGGAACAGAATAAGAGAGAGAGGGAGAAAGTGAGAAATCAAGCCGCCAGGTCCGGGACTCGAACCATGGTTGACTATGTGAGAGTCCAGCACCCTCAACCACCATGCCACCCGCCAGCCCCTCTTTTCTTTCTTTTTTTAAAAAAGGATTATTTAATTAGATTTAATTTATTGTCACCATTTAATTTCTTTTTTATTTTATTGAAGTTGACCAGAGAGAGACAGAGAGAAAGAAATTGAGAAAGCAAGCTGCCAGGTCTGGGACTCAAACCATAGTCAGCCACGTGGGAATCCAGCTGCCCCAACCACCACACCACCTGCTGACCTCCTTTCTTTTCTTTTTTAAATAATTATTTTATTTAGCTTTATTGATTTTTTGGTTTATTTTAATTTGACCAGAGAGGGGCAGAAAGAGAGAAGTAAAGTGAGAAAGCAAGCTGCCAGGTCTGGGACTCGAACCGTCGTGGGAGTCCAGTGCTCTTAATCACCACGCCACATACTGACTCCAATCCAGCATGTTTTTCAAGCCATCAGGTCCGGGATTCGAACTACGCAATCAACCATGTGGAATCCAGCCCTTAACCACCAGGACATCTACTGGCCTGCACAGTGTTCGTTTTTTTTTTTTTGTCAGTGAGCACATATGCTCTCAGGGAGGAAGAGAGAGAGAAAAGGAAAGTGAGAAAGCACCCCTATGGGGGCTGGACACGCGGCAGTCCCTTCTCCTCCATAGCTCCCCCCTTGGGGGATTTTAGGCACACGAACAAGATAAGAGTAACATCGGCTTAGATGGAGGTCACACGTGCTGTGTGAGAAAACCTTCTCCATCAGACACCGTTCCTCCAGAGGTTCGTTCTTTCCTGTCTCTATTGCTGTTTTCACAAAAGGAAGCCCGAAGCAGACTAGGCTTGGGGGGGCAAACCAAGGAGCTGATGATGGATGTTAGCAGAGGAGACATTTCACATCTCCCTGTCCTGTGGCTTAAACTCATGCCGGGCACGTGTGCGTGCATGCCCAAGATCCCAAGAGGAGAATGGAGGAGAAGGGATTGCGGCGTGGTCATCCCCCCTGGGGGGTGGGGTGATTTCTCGCTTTCTGTCTCTATGTCTGTCTCTGTCTGTCTGGAGAGGGCAAGCGCCCTATAGCGAAAACCTCTCCAAAAAAAAAAATTTTTTTTTTGCCAAGGAACCAGCAGTTAGCGTAATGGCTATGTCGCTGAACTCACATGTAGCTGACCGTGGTTTTAGTCCCAGACCTGGTGGCTTAAACTCATACCGGGCACATGTGTGCATGCCCAAGATCCTGAGAGGAGAATGGAGGAGAAGGGACTGTGTGGCCACCCCCCCTGGGGAGTGATTTCTCACTTTTTATCTCTGTCTCTCTCTCTCTCTCTCTGTCTTTCTGGCGAGCGCCCTATAGCAAAAACCTCTCCAAAAAAATTTTTTTTGGCCAGCTCACTCATGTGTATACTCATGATGAGAAACAGAGGGAGGGGGAAAGTGAAAAATCACCCCCTTGGAGACCAACGGATTGCATAGTGGTTAAGGCCCTAGACTCCCCTGTGGTCCACTGTGGTTCAAGTCCCGGACAGAGCGACTTGAAACTAACATTAAGCATGTGTGCTTGTGTGCCCCAAAATCCCAGGAGGAGAATAGAAGAGAAGGGGTTATGGTGTGACTATTCTTCTTGGATGGCGGTTTCTCACTTTCCCTCTTTCTGTCTCTGTCTCTCTCCAGAAAATGCATGTGCCCTCTGGCAAAAATATCTCTCTGAAAATAAAAAATAAAAAATAAAATAAAGAAAGAAAAGGCAGGCTGTCAGCCACATTGCAGTTCCTGCTCCATTCCCTTCTCAGGATTTTGGGGACACATACACACTCATCTGCTTTGGTTTTCAAACCACTAGGTCCAGGCCTCGGACTGCGTAGTCCCTTATGTGGGATCCAGCCACCCGTAACTACCACGTCAGTGGCTGGCCCGATTTTTTCATAAGCATTTTCCATAAATCTTTTTACTTAGGCACTGGGAGGTTAGGTAATTCGTCCTGGGTCGCACAGCTAGTAAAAAGCCAAGCCCAAGAAATCGGTGCATCGCAGTTTCTGAATTCCTGCATTTTTTTTACCTGGCCCCCTCCCACCTTAGGGCAGAGAGTACAAAGAAACTAGCCTTTGATGTGCAAATCCCATTGGTTTTCCTGGCAATCAGAAGTGGTTAACTGGATAGCTTGATTTACTGATCCCCAAAGCCCCTATCAGGTCTTCTGAGATTAGAGAGATTAGCTATTTAATTGTATTGTTAGGTTAGATTATCACGCCCCAAGGTCAAGACTCTCCCGCTCACCCTGATTTCATGACTCAGACAACGCCTTTAACCTTTCCGTTTCAATCTGCAACTTCATCTCTAAACTGGGTACTCTATTCCCAGACGGGGCTGAACTGAACTGACACTAATAAAATCTTCCTGCCTCTGGACCTGTCCCCTCCTCTCAAATCCAAATTCAGATCCTAGACACTCTGTTGCAAATTCTCTTTCTCTTCCTCCTTCTTAATTTTTTTAAAGGTTTTTTTTTTTTTTTTTAGAGGTTTTTGCCATAGGGTGCGTGCGCTCGCCAGAAAGACAGAGAGAAACAGAGCGACAGAAAGTGAGAAATCACCCCCCCCCAGGGGGGATGGCCATGCTGAAATCCCTTCTCCTCCCTTCTCCTGTCGGGATCTGGGGCACGCACACGCACCCAGCGTGAGTTTTAAGCCGCCGGGTCCGGACATGAACCACGGTCGACTACATGGGAATCCAGCGACATAGCCATGACGCTAACTGCTGATCCCTTAAAGATTTTTGCCATAGGGCGCAAACACTTTCCAGAGAGCAACAGTAACCTTCAATGAGTTACCCAGATCATGCAGGTGCAAATCCACTTTCCTCATCTCTGCGGAGAGGATGCAGCTAGAAGTTGTATGTTGTATGAGGATTAAGTGATACAATAGATTTAAAGGGGCCGGCAGGTGGTGTGGTGGTTAAGGGTGCTGGAATTCCACATGGCCGACGGCGGTTCGAGTCCCAGACCTGGTGGCTTGCTTTCTCTTACTCTCTCTATTCCTCTCTGGTCAAATTAAAATAAATAATTCTTTAAAAAAATAGATTAAGAGCATAATTGTTGACCAGTTTGTGGAGTGGTGGTTAAGGCAGCTGGACTCGTACATGGTCGACTGCATGGTTCGAGTCCCAGATCCAGTGACTTGAACAATATGCTGCCATTATAGCTAAGGGAATTCGTGCATTCACAAAATTAATCCCTCTTCGATACCGAAGGATGACTGCATTTCTGTTCTCTATTATTTCCGTCGATGTTAGAGAGTCAAGAGCGTGTTCCAGAGCTCCCACGGACTCCACCACCTGCTCACACTTGCAGTCGGGCCTCTTTTTTCACCCACTTCCCAACATTTTCTAACTCAGCAAAGATATTGACATCCGACTGCATTCCTTTTCTTTTTTTTTTTCACAATTATTTTATTTAATTTATTCATTTATTTATTTTAATTTGACGAGAGAGGGACAGAGTGAGAGAGAGAGAAAGCGAGAAAGCAAGATGCCAGGTCCAGGACTCGAACTGCATTTGGCCATGTGGGAGTCTAACATCCCTACCACGCCACCTGCTGGCCTTCTTTTTTTTTTTTTTTTCTCTTAAAGGGATATAAACTATCTATTGTCCACTGTTCACCGGTGTTTACGATAAAGTAAATAACATACAGTTGGGGAACCTTCTGTTGCCTGAAGAATGATAGTTTTTTTTCTGGCTTCTATTGAACCAGCAACCCACATACTGAAAAGACTGAGACCTGCAAGTAAGAATGAATTGGGGTAAAGAAAAGTGAACTCGAACCGCAGCCGACTACATGGGAGTCCGGCCATATAGCCATTACGCTAACTGCTGGTCCCCCTCCTGGTTGCTGTGCCCTGACGGTTGGCTCTCATTGGACAGGCGCGCCTTCAGGACCACCGGGAAGTGGTTTATTTTGCAAGTGTCCATGTGCACGTCCATCCCCCTCCCATACACACATGCACCTGCCGTGTGAACACCCAGTGAAAGCTTCGCGTGTTTTATTTTATCTCACCAGGGTTAAGGTCATTTTGGTGGCCCTGTCGAAACCCTGCCTGCCTTGGCGAGATGGACGGAAGGCCGAAAGGCAAAGGAGTTGTCTTTGTGATGTTCCTTGGCTCTCTATGATCTCAGAACCAAGCTTGGGACCTGGCGCACAGGACTTAGACACATGCACTGGACTCCTACAAGGCTGACCACAGTTTGAATCCTGGATCTGGCAGCTTGAAACTCAAGCTGAGTGCATGTGTGCGAGCGTGCCCAAGATCTCAAGAGGAGACCGGAGGAGAAGGAATCGTGGCATAGCCAGCACCCTGGGGAGTGATTTCTTACTTTCTGCCTTTCTGTCTCTCTAGTGAGCACATGTCCC
The DNA here is from genome assembly GCF_000334495.1 of Tupaia belangeri chinensis. NCBI lineage: Eukaryota > Metazoa > Chordata > Mammalia > Scandentia > Tupaiidae > Tupaia > Tupaia belangeri. The sequence continues at coordinate 14,992 of NW_006159817.1, forward strand.
CTGTACCAAAAAATCCTTCAACAACAACAAAAAAGAAAACCATGCCAGAGCTGTGTGCTTGTGTGTGTGTGTGTCCAAAATCCTGAGAGGAAAATGGAGAAGGGATTGTGGCATGGCCATCCCCCTGGAGTGTGATTTCTCACTTTCCTTCTCGCTCTTTCTCTATCTCTATCTTTGTCTAACTCTATCTCTGTCTCTCTCTGGTGAACGCATGCACCCTATAGCAAAAATAAAAACAAAATTAAAATTAAAATTAAAAAAATCTGAACGAATACAAGATCAAAGCTAACAAGGGTTATTTTAATCATTACACCACCTGGCTGGTCCTAACAAGTGTTATTTATTTATTTTTAAATGGTTATTTATTTCATTTGATTAATTCATTTATTTATCTTAATTTGACTAGAGAAAGACATAGAGAGAGAAAGTGAGAAAGCAAGCCACCAGGTCCAGGACTTGAACCATGGTCAGCCATATGGGAGTGTCCAGTGCTTTAACCACCATGCTACCTGTTGGCTGCAGCAAGTGTTATTTCTTAAAAGTCCTGGCTGGGATGATCAGGACACTTTACCCAGCCCCATGGTCCATGCAGAGAGGTATACATGGCTGCAAACTCAGAGCTGACTGCTAAACCCAGAGACTTCCCAGCACTATGCTCGCGCTCACGGAGGAAAACGGCACAGCCAGAGGAGTGGGGATGAACTCAGCCGGCAGACAGAAGTAGTCCCGAATCTCAAATGACTTCATTTCGTCTTCGAGATTGATTTTTTTTGGGGGGGGGTGGTGGTGGTGGAGGTTTTTGCTATAGGGCGCGAGCGCTCGCCAGAAAGACAGAGAGAGACAGACAGAAAGCGAGAAATCACCCCCCAGGGGGGATGGCCACGCCGCAATCCCTTCTCCTCCATTCTCCTCTCCAGATCTTGGGCATAGCACGCACACGCACCTGGCGTGAGTTTAAGCCGCCGGGTCCGGACTCGACCTGCAGTCGAGTACATGGGAGTCCAGCGACATAGCCATTACGCTAACTGCTGGTCTGTGAAGTTCTTCAGCCCACTGAGACTAGTAGGAGCCCACCCGCTGCCCTGAGGTGACTGACAGGACAGCGTAACCAAGACAAGGAGCCGACCCAGGATGCAGACGCGATCTCCCCTGAGTTTGGGCGTCACTCACCTGCATTCAGGACGCCTTCGGATATTAGATAGAGCCTGGCCCGGTGTCATTTAGAACTGTGCTGTTACCTGAGGAGGGGACCAGCAGCACAGCACCATGTGGGCGTCTGTAAATGTCAGAGCTGGCTTTTCCTGGGGCCCCTGCTCCGCAGTGACCTCCATGGCTGTAGATCAGGCCTCCATCATGGCTCATTGGAATCATTCCAACGGCCTCTACTTGGCTCCCTCCAGCTGCTTCTAAACTAATCCAACATGCCTTCACTCTCAATCCCTCAACGGCTCCCCATTGCCTTTGCACTCACTTTTTAAAAATACCAATTTCTGAGTCCCACCCACCCATAAATGAACTTTTATTTGATATGGCCAGCAGAGGGCGTAGTGGTTATATTGCTGGACTCCCACACAGTCGACCGTGGTTCAAGTCCCAGATTGCAGATCACCTCCTCCTGCATGCCTCTGAATGGTCAGATTGAACTTCTAGAAACTAGGAAGAAGCATATAACCCATCAGGTGACTAGAAATCACTGCAAAGACACAAAGAATATGAGAAACCAAGATAATACCTCTCCCCCAAAGGAAAAGAATAACTCCTCTTCATCCACAGACAGTTCAATGGAAATCATGTAGTTTTCTGATAAAGAATTTAGAATATTCATAGTGACAAAGTTAACAGACATGCAAGAGAAGAGAGACAATGAACTCCACAGAAGGCAGGAGAATAGAGCTGAGGGGTTCCAGGAGGTGAGGAAGTTCTTGCAAGATCTGAAAGAGGAAATACACATCACAAAAAAAAAAAAAAAAAAAAAAAAAAAAGAACTTTTATTTGAAAGGAGACTACTTTTACACGTCATCTTTTTTTAAAGGGGTTTTTGTATTATTTGCATGTGCCCCCTCCAGGGAGGATGGCCACACCACAGTCCCTCCCCTTCTCTGTTTTCCTCCTGGGATCTTGGCCATGCATGCACACACATTCGCCTGGCGTGTTTTCCAAGCTGCCAGGTCCAGGACTTGATCCATGTGTTGGCTATGTGAGATCCAGCGCCTTATCCTCCACGCCACCTCCTGGCCCTTTTCGTTTCTGTTCTGTGAATCCTAAGTACATGGATATACGCAGGTCACCAGTGAAGTGAGCGTCAGTGTTCGCAGCAGGCGGCCTCCTGCCCCCAACTCCCTGAGTGCTGATTTTGACCCCCTCCCTAAGTCACCACTGTCTTAACTTTGAAATAAACATTTGCTTTTATCTTTTTAAAGAATTATTTTTTACTGGGAACCAGCAGTTAGCGTAATGGCTATGTCACTGGACTCCCACGTAGTCGACCGCGGTTCATGTCCCGGACCCGGTGGCTTAAAACTCACGTTGGGTGCGTGTGCATGCGTGCCCAAGATCCCGAGAGGAGAATGGAGGAGAAGGGATTGCGGCGTGACCATCCCCCCTGGGGGGTGATTTCTCGCTTTCTGTCTCTATGTCTCTCTCTGTCTGGCGAGCGCACGCGCCCTATAATGAAAATCTCTCCAAAAAAAAAATTATTTCAATCTTTACAATAAATAAAATTTTTAAAAAATGAATTATTTTTTATTTAACTTTATTTATTCATTTATTTTCATTCGACCAGAGAAATAGAGAGAGAGAGAAAGCAAGCCACTAGGTCTAGGACTAGAACCGTGGTCGACCATGTGGGAGTCCAGCGCCTTAACCACCATGCCACAACTGGTCTCTTGGCCTCTTTTACTTTTGAAATTTTTATAAATGGAATTATGATCTAAGCATTTGACATCTTCTCCATGTTTCTTTCATTTTTTTTGTTCTGAATTTATATATATACATATATATATAATTCCCAGAGAGAGAGACAGAGAGAAGAGGGAGAAAGAGCACCCCCTAGTGGAGCGTGGTCACACCGCACTCCCTACTCCTGCATCTCTCCATCCTGTCGGGATTCTGGGCGCACAGGCACACGTGCACCTGCTGAGTATTTCAAGCCACGAGGGCTGAGATTCGAACTGTGCAGTCGGCCATGTGGGCTCCGACTCCCTTCCCTGTCAGGCGACGGGCCGGCCCCGTCCACACTTGTCAGATTCACTGCATTGTCGCTGGTGGTCACACTTCCTGTGGTGGGTGCTGGGCAGTGTCTCCCTGTGCGGATTCCCCGCTGTTTCTACCTCCTCCTGGCGGGTGTTGGTGCTTTTTCTAGCTGGGAGCCGGCATGGATGTGGCGTGGGAACAAACGCTCTTGGCTGTGTCTCTGTCTCTCCGGGGACATGCGCCTGAGTCTCTCTGGGGGCTAAACCTGTTAGCAGAAGGGTCGCTGGCTCGTGGGCTGAGCGTGTGCTGCAGTGCACCACGGAATGCACACCGTCCTTTAAAGTGGGACAGTGCCATGACTTTCTGTCCCCCGGGGAAGAATTGCACATAGCGGAGAGTTTTCTTGTCTGGCCGATCCAATGGCAATCTGTCCTACGGTCCTTTTAAGGCAGGGAAGGAGGAAGAGAAAAGGGACTTGCGGTCCCGTCTGTAATCTTTAAGCTCCGAGGCCTTTTCCTTTCACCTGCAGAGGCAGGTGGGTGCAGCGGTGGAAAGTGAGCCAGAATGGAGGCCCCCCACACCCCCGCCTTGATGCCTATCTGAGTGAGGGTGGGATGACATTTGGGCTCTTCCAGTGACTCAGCCAGGAAGAATCTTCTCAGCTGAGATGCTCAGCCCCTCAGGCAGCACCAGAGAGGGAGGGGAGCGGTTCTCCTGGGTAGGGATGGGGCCGGGTGGGGCAGGGCCTGGGGATCAACTTTGACTCACCTGTTTATCAGTCACAGAGGCCCCGTCCCTTCACGTCGCTGGAGCGGTAATTTATCATCTTCTCAACCCGGCCTACTGCCTTTACGGCCCTTTTGTCATCGTGAGGATAATTTTCACGCACTCAGGAAGAAAAAGACAAAATAGAATTCTAGAAAGTATAAAAGGGAAAAATAAGAAAGATCCCTAATAGAGCCTGCAAATATATATAGCAGAAATCCACACGGCCGGGCCGCATGGCGGTCGGTGCAATGGTACATGAGGTACAAGAGGTAGGCTCTGCAATGCACAGCCATATGGGAGGGTGACCCCTTGGCATCTGGAGACCTCCCTGGATACGCCACATCCCCTCGTGCCCGATCCAGGGCTGAGGGTGAGTTGTGAAGTCAAGATCTGGATGGAAGTGTGTATTTCCCGCCCTCTTACTCTTGGAATAAATGAATACTCTTAAAAAAAAAATTTAAAGCACTGGGTCAGCAGATGGTGTAGCAGTTATGTGGGTGCAGCGGTGGAAAGTGAGCCTGAATGGAGGCCCCCCACACCCCCGCCTTGATGCCTATCTGAGTGAGGGTGGGATGACATTTGGGCTCTTCCAGTGACTCAGCCAGGAAGAATCTTCTCAGCTGAGATGCTCAGCCCCTCAGGCAGCACCAGAGAGGGAGGGGAGCGGTTCTCCTGGGTAGGGATGGGGCCGGGCGGGGCAGGGCCTGGGGATCAACTTTGACTCACCTGTTTATCAGTCACAGAGGCCCCGTCCCTTCACTTCGCTGGAGCGGTAATTTATCATCTTCTCAACCCGGCCTACTGCCTTTACGGCCCTTTTGTCATCGTGAGGATAATTTTCACGCACTCAGGAAGAAAAAGACAAAATAGAATTCTAGAAAGTATAAAAGGGAAAAATAAGAAAGATCCCTAATAGAGCCTGCAAATATATATAGCAGAAATCCACACGGCCGGGCCGCATGGCGGTCGGTGCAATGGTACATGAGGTACAAGAGGTAGGCTCTGCAATGCACAGCCATATGGGAGGGTGACCCCTTGGCATCTGGAGACCTCCCTGGATACGCCACATCCCCTCGTGCCCGATCCAGGGCTGAGGGTGAGTTGTGAAGTCAAGATCTGGATGGAAGTGTGTATTTCCCGCCCTCTTACTCTTGGAATAAATGAATACTCTTAAAAAAAAAATTTAAAGCACTGGGTCAGCAGATGGTGTAGCAGTTATGTGTGTGTGCGTGCCCAAAATCCTAAGAGGGGGATGGAGAAGAAGGGACCCTGGAGGGTGATTTCTCGCTTTCTGTCTCTCTAGTGAATGCACGCACCCTAGAGCCAAAATCTCTCTCTCTCAAAAAAAAAAAAAAATTCCTCGATATGAAATCCTTTTAGTATTTATGTATATTATTTTCTTTGAGAGAGATTTTTGCTGTTGGGGCACATGTACTTGCAAGAGAGACACGAGAGAGAGAGAGAGAGAGAGAATGTGAGAAATCAACTCCCTGTCCTGGGGGCATGACCACACCACAATCCCTTCTCTATTCTCTTCTCAGGATTTTGGGCACACACACACACACACACACACACACATGCCCAGCATGAGTTTCTAGACGCTGGGTCCAGGACTTGAACTGCAGTCAGCCACGGGGGAGTCCAGTGCCTTAACCACTATGCCTTTAAGTATATGGAACCAATTTCGTTTGGTTGGTTTTCTTCTATTGTCTTTTACTTTTTAAGTTTCCTCATTATTTTTTGTTTGTTTGTTTTTGTTATAGGGGGCGTGCATTTGCCAGAGAGACAGAGAGAGAGAAAGTGAGAAATCACCCCCCAGGGGGGGATGGCCACGCCGCGATCCCTTTTCCTCCATTCTCCTCTTGGGATCTTGGGCACGCACTCACACGCGCCCGGCGTGAGTTTAAGCCACCGGGTCCGGGACTCGAACCGCAGTCGATGACTACGTGAGAGTCCAGTGACATAGCCATTACGCCAACTGCTGGTCCCTCGGTTTCCTCACTATTATAAGCAACACTGCAGTGAACGTTCTCCTGCACTGCCCCTTACTTTCACCTCCCAGTAGTTCTCTAGTATAAACTAGTTCTTTCTTTTTTTAAAAAAAACTTTATTAATTTATTTATCTATTTGAATTTGACCAGAGAGGGACAGAGAGAGAGAGAGAGAGAGAGAGAGAAAGTGAGAAAGCAAGCCTCCAGGACTTGAACTGCAGTTGGCCATGATGTGAGAATCCATGCAGGAGTCCAGTGCCCCCAACCACCATGCCACCTGCCAGCCCTGACAAGTTCTTCCTTAAGTTTTACAATTTGTTAGTTTAAAACTTCATTGTGTGCCTAATTTTTTTTTTAAGAATTATTTTATTTAACTTTATTTATTTTAACTTG
>NW_006159817.1:21576-23029 GCF_000334495.1 Tupaia belangeri chinensis
CACAATGCCGCTGGGTTGCAAAATCACAATTAAAAAAAAAAAAAAATTATTGTATTTAACTTTACTTATTTTAATTTGATGAGCGAGAGAGAGAGAGAAAGTGAGAAAACAAGCTGCCAGATCTGGGACTCGAACCACCATCGATCCTGTAGGAATCCAGCACCCTTAACCACCATGCCACCTGCCCCAAGATTGCATTTAATTTTTACAACAAAGCCGTGGAGTAGGTAATGTTATTCCCATATTTTAAAGATGAGAAGACTGGGACAAGCAGGTGGAGTGGTGGTTAAGGAGCTAGACATTCCCACGTGGCCGGCCACGGTTCGAATTCCAGACCTGGTGGCTTTTTTTCTCATGTTCTCTCTCTCTCTCTCTCTCTCTGTCTCTCTCTGCTCACATTAAAATAAATGAATGAATAAATAAAATTAAAAAAAATAAAAAAAAAGACGAGAAGACTAAGGTTTACAAAGTTAATGACTTATTCAAAGTCAAACTGCCAGTTTAATCTAATTCCAGAAGTCTGGAGTTCGCAATCAACGGGCTTTGCTTAAAGAGGTGCTGCAATTGGCCGCAAGGCTGATTAAGGTAGGAATGGCGGGGTCCGCTGACTCTGCTGGAGCTCTGCTGCCCCCTAGTGGCAACGCTCCGTCATGACTTAGTTGAGGTTAATCTTCAGACAGGGGCCAGCTGTAGTTGAACCCACACCCTTTCTATAACAAGGGCACCAGCCACAGATCGATCATTCTCTAAATATTCCCAACGACCCTTCACTGAGAGTTACAAACAGCATCAGCCCAAGTCTTGCAACTTATCCCCATGCCACAGAGAAGGACGAGGGCTCAGAGAGGTTAGCCGCCCAAGGTCTCGAGGCTCACTAGTGGCAAAACTAAAATCACTTCCACTTCTCGTTGATGCTTAAGTGTACACCCTTTCTTTCTTTCTTTTTTAAAAAATATTTGTTTATTTAATTTGTTATACTTATTTTTTTTTATTTTTATAAGAGAAGGGAAGAGAGAGAGAAAGTAAGAGAGCAAGCTGCCAGGTTCGAGACTCGAACCATGGATGGCCATGTAGGAGTCCAGCACCTTAACTACCATGCCACCTGCCAACTCACTCCACTTTCTTTCATCTTTTTTTTTTTTTTTTTTAGAGAGGGATTTTTGTTATAGGGTACATACACTCAACAGAGAGACAGAGAGAGATAAAGCAAGCAAGAAATCACTCCTCCCAGGGTGGATGACCACACTGCAGTCCCTTCTCCTCCATTCTCCTCTTGGGATTTTGGGTACTTAGGCAAATGCACTTGGTATGATTTTCATTATTTTTTAAAAATTAATTATTTAAAAGAATTATCTATTTAATTTTATTTATTCATTCATTTATTTTAATTCAATCAGAAGCACACACACACACACACACACACACACACACACACACACAGAGAGAGAGGGAA
>NW_006159817.1:23107-27826 GCF_000334495.1 Tupaia belangeri chinensis
TGGTTGGCCATATGGGAGTGTCCAGGGCCTTCACCACCACACCACCACTTGGTGTGATTTTTAAGCCTTTGGGTCCAGGACTCAAACCACAGGTGAGTCCAGCGCCTTAACCACTATGCCACCTGCTGGCCCCAAGAGAACACCCTTCCTATCCCCCACCCTTTCCCCCAATCTGGCACAAAGCACCGTCCTTGAAAATTATAATTTGAGTTCAAGACAGTATGGTCCAGAGATTGGGAGGATGGGTTCCAGGACCCTAAACCCGAAGCCCACCTCTGCGGCTTACAAGCTCTGTGACCTCGAGGAAGTCTCTTGTGCTCCCAGGCGCATGTGAAACAGGTGTGGGATGAATCATGCAAGGAAAGGCTAAGCTCAGGGACTGGTCTTTAAGGAGCAACCGAGAGAGGTCATTGAATGGTGGTGCCGTGGTAAAATGTGACCCCCCGGCAAGGCAGACCCACATAGAAAGGTTCCAGGCTTGCATCCAGAGACCTCCCCGAGTACACCAGGCTTGCACACCCTTGGTCCAGGGCTGGCTGGAGCTGGGGCTGGGGGTGAATTGTGACATCAAGCGTTTGCTGGGGCTATCAGAGTGAGAAAAACACCAACTCTGTTGGAAGTGTTGTGTCTTTGTCTCTGTGTCTGTCTCTCTCATCCATGGAAGAAATACATGAAAATAAACAGACAAACAGAAGCACTCAATAAATTAGAAGTTCACCTCCAGGGAGTAGCGAGAGTCCTGGAATGAAAACAGGGGTCCTGGTTGTGGCCCTGGTTCTGATACTGGCCAGATGTGAACAAGTCCCTTTCCTCTCTGGGACCTCGTTTCCTTCTCTGCCCAAGACATTCTTCTAAAATCTACTTATTGAGGGGTCAACCCATGGCCTGGTGGTTAAGGTGGCTGGATCCCACACGGTCAACTGCAAGGTTAGAGACCCAGAACCAGCAGCTTCAGAAACAGTGGATCTTGGGGCCAGCAGATGGTATAGCGATTACATCACTGGACTCCCACCTGGCTGACCGCGGTTCACAGCCTGGACCCAGTGGCTTGAAACTCATGCCGGGCATGTGTGCGTGCGTGCCCGAGGTCCCAGGAAGAAAATGGAGAAGGGACTGTGGTGTGGCCATCCCTTCTGGGGGATGATTTCTCACTTTACCTCTCGCTGTCTCTCTCTCTCTCTCTCTGGGAGAGCACATTTCCTAAGACAAAAACAAAACAAAACAAAACAAAACAAAACCAAACCTCTGCAAACAGAAACACCGACCGGGCCTGTGTGCATGCCCCAAATCCTGAGAGAATGAAGGAGAAGGGGTTTCAGTGTAACCATACCCCCCAGGGCTTGCTTCCTCACTTTCTCTCTCTCTCTCTCTCTCTCTCTCTCTCTCTAGTGAGTTCACTCACCCTCTAGCAAATACAAATTTACTAATTGATTTTTTTTTTTTGAGATTTTTTTGCTATAGGGTGCGTGTGCTCTCCAGAAAGACAGAGAGAGACAGAGAGACAGAAAGCGAGAAATCATTCCCTGGGGGGATGGCCACGCCACAATCCCTTCTCCTCCATTCTCCTCTCGGGATCTTTGACATGCACACACACACACACACACACACACATGCCCAGTGTGTGTTTAAGAGACTGGGTTCGGGACTCAAACTGCAGTCGACTACCTGGGAGTCCAGCGACATAGCCATTACACCAATTTAAGCCACCAGGTCCAGAACTCAAACCATGGTCGACTATATGGGAGTCCAATGACATAGCCATTAGCCATTACGTTGGTCCCTTGGCACAGTCTTTAAAACTCAGACATGATTCCTCCCCATGAACTTTCGATGGCCTGACTCCTCCCAGTGAAGGAAGTCTCCCTGTGGCGTTGGCGAAGTCGTGTTTTTCGTTCTATCGAATTGCAGCGTCAGTGGCATCCTGTCTTCCGGCCTTTGATCACACTCCCTCCCACTTGCTTTGCCCTGTCCTCCCCATTGATACAGAATAGGCCTCGTAGTTACAAAGAGCACCAGCTTTGGAATCAGAAGGAAGCAGGTTCAATTCCCACCTCTTCTCTGCCCTAGCTCTTCAAGCTGAATGGAATCATGCATCCCTCTCTGAGTCTTGGTTGTTTCGCCCATAAAACGGTCATATTAACAGGACGAGCCACACTAAAGGGATGAGATGAGGTTAAATCCTGTTCTATAGGAAGTTCTCAGCAATCGTGACTCCCTGAATTATGTTATAACAATCGTGTTCCCTTTGCGAGGCTGCTTCGGGGTGGTGTTTGGGACTGTGGTCAGGGTTCAGTGGAGGCGGGGTGGGTGGAGGACATGCTTCGGTCTGAATTTTCCCATCACAAACCTCAGTCAACCTAGGTTAATCGGCACGTATACCAGGGGCTCAGCGTAAGCTACCACTTCTCCCCAGAGATTCTGGAATTCCCACAAAACCTTTGGCTTCCAAGTAAACATCTTCCCACACTCAGAGAGCATCCCATTCCCACAATCTTGGGTCTCTCTGAGGAATAGCACAATGGGAGGCAGGGCGTGTGTGAGCCCCACGGTGGAGGGGTGCTCTGTGGGACGCTCCATCCTGGGTGTTTTATCTGCGAAAACTCACCTTGCTACAGCGAAATGTCGAAGGCTGTGCCATTCCTCCCGGGGTCCCTCCTTAAAGTGCCATGGTTCTGGGACCAGCAGTTAGCATAATGGCTATGTCGCTGGACTCCCACGTAGTCGACCGCGGTTCGCGTCCTGGACCCGGTGGCTTAAACTCACGCCAGGCGCGTGTGCGTGCATGCCCAAGATCCCCGAGAGGAGAATGGAGGAGAAGGGATTGTGGTGTGGCCATCCCCCCTGGGGGGTGATTTCTCGCTTTCTGTCTCTCTGTCTGTCTGGCGAGCGCATGCGCCCTATAGCAAAAAAACTCTTAAAAAAAATAGTGCCATGGTTCTAATGGCCACTCAGTAATATTGATTTGTCTCTGCTTGATCTTGGGTGAGCGGTTCTCATCAAAACAATGTGGTTTTTGTAGCCAGAGAGACCTGGGTGGGAATTCTTGCTTCTCCACTTATGTGCAATGGGATTTTGGTCCCTCAAGTCCCACTAAGACAGAGAGAGACAGAGAGACAGAAAGCAAGAAATCATCCCCCAGGGGGGATGGCCACGCCGCAATCCCTTCTCCTCCATTCTCCTCTCGGGATCTTGGGCACGCATGCACATGCACCCGCCGTGAATTTAAGCCACCAAGTCCGGAACTCAAACCATGGTCGACTATATGGGAGTCCAACGACATAGCCATTACGCCAACTGCTGGTCCCAAATTAAATAATTCTTAACAAGAAAAAAAAAAAAGTCCTGATATACAGCAAATGCACAATACATGGGTTATTATAATAATGGTTCCTATTGGGGCTGGCAGGTAGCGTGGTGGTTAAGGATGCTGGACTCCCACATGGCTAACCACAGTTCGAGTCCTGGACCTGGTGGCTTGCTTTCTCACTTTCTCTCACTCTGTCCCTCTTTGAACAAATTTAAATAAATACATAAAGTTAAGTACAAATACTTCTTTAAAAAATAAATAATGGTTTCTATTTATCAAGCCATGGCCAAGTCCCAGACCCTACCTTCTGAGCACTTCATTGGGTTTTATTGCATTTAATCCTCCCAACAACCCTATAGTGTAGGTCGTATTATTACTACAGATGCGGAGCCTCGGAGGCTCAGAGAGGTTAAGCAACTTATTTAGGGGTTGCCCAGCTGGTGATCCAGGCACTGGAGCTCCCGCAGGAATGTTGTCAGACAAACCACACTGTACCCTCGCAATACTCGTAATCCCATTCTCAGCGCAAGAGTCGACAGCGTGACCTAGTGGGAAATATTAAATCCAGAGTCAAAACAAGACACAGATGCCAATGTAAAAAAGACAATGAAACGTTAAGACTTGGGGCTAGCAGGTGGTGTAGTGGTTAAGGTGCTCCCACATGGCTGACCATGGTTTGAGTCCTGGACCTGGCAACTTGAAACTCGCGCTAGGCGCGTATGCATGCTTGCCCAAAATCCCGAGACGAGAATGGAGGAGAAGGGATTGCGGTGTGGCCATCCTCCTCTGGGGGGTTATTTGTCACTTTCTCTCTCTCTCTCTCTGGTGCCCTATGGCAAAAATCTCCCTAAAAACTTTTTTTTTTTTAATTAAGGTTAAGACTTAATGGGGACCCTGTGCCAGGAGATAAAGGCTGAGGTTTGATTGTGCTCCTATACCCATGGTTTGTTCAGCTCCCAAATGACACCCTGACCTTCCAACCAGCCATTGGCTGAGTGGGTAGACGTGAGGTTATTCTAAGCCACCTCTGGGTCAAAACAAGCCAGTTCAGGACCAGCTGATGGCGTAATGGTTATGTCACTTGGTTCCTACCTAGTCAACCATGGTTGGCATCCCAGATCCTTTGGCTTAAAACTCACACTGGGCATGTGTGTGTGTGTGTGTGTATGTGTGTGTGTGTGTGTGTGTGCCTAAATGGAGAATGGAGGAGAAGGGATTGTGGTGTGGCCATCCCTCAGGAGTGCGGAGGGTGATTTCTTGCTTTCTGTCTCTCTGTCTCCGTCTCTCCAGCAAGCACACATGCCCTATACCAAAAATCTCTCTTAAAAAAAGGGGGAGTGTTGGGAACCAGCAGTTAGCGTAATGGCTATGTCGCTGGACTCCCACGTAGTCGACCGTGGTTCGCGTCCTGG
>NW_006159817.1:27956-29923 GCF_000334495.1 Tupaia belangeri chinensis
GAGCGGCGCCGGCCGATAACAAAAACCCCCCCAAAAAAAAAAAAAAAAAAGGGGGAGAGCAGCAGGTGGCATGGTGGTTAAGGTGTCAGATTCCCACATGGCTGACCATGGTTCGAGTCCTGGACCTGGCAGCTTGTTTTCTCACTCTCTCTCTCCCTCTCTCTGGACAAATGGAAGAACAATAATAAACAAATGAAATAAATAAATCTTAAAAAAAAAAAAACAGTTCTTTAAGACATTTTTTCCTAGTATCTGCTTAGGACCACCTTGTCCTGCAGAAAAGTTGAGCCTTTCCTTCATATGGAAGCTTGCCCTGGAGCTTCTTCAGCAGCGGTGGCTGGCTGGGAGCTGACGACTCGCCACATTGGTTTTCACCATCCTGGGCGCTGGGAGGGGTGAGCAATTTTTAATTTACCTAAAAGTGCCACTTGAGGGACCAGCAGTTAGCGTAATGGCTATGTCACTGGACTCCCACGTAGTTGATCGCAGTTCGCGTCCCGGACCCGGTGGCTTAAAACTCACGCCGGGCGCGTGTGCGTGCGTGCCCAAGATCCCGAGAGGAGAATGGAGGAGAAGGGATTGCGGTGTGGCCATCCCCCCTGGGGGGTGATTTCTCACTTTCTGTCTCTCTGTCTCTCTGTCTGTCTGGCGAGTGCACACGCCTTATAGCAAAAACCTCTCAAAAAAATAAATAAATAAAGTGTCACTTGAGGCGATCTCATGTGAACCTTCAAGAGAAGGCATTGCGGAGGTGAGAAAACTGAGGCTCGGGGAAATGCACAGCCTTCCTGAGATCAGACAGCTCGCAGTGAAAGAGCAAGAATCAAACGCTACACCTGCCGAGAGCAAGCTGGCTATCTGCTACCGGGTTCTGGAGGCCTCAGCACTCATCTTTCTCCTGAGCAGGTCACAGCTGGTACTGGCACAGGGGTGAGTCCAGATGAGGCCATGGGTGGAGTCAGGAGGTGCATCCAGCTCCCCGTGTGTGGGTGCAGGAGTGTTCCGTGACCAGGAAGAGCATTGTGTTGGGCTGGGTTTTCCTAAAAGGAAATCCTGATGTAAGGACAAGGGGTCTATTTCGGAGGTAATGCCAGGAGACACACGTAGGAGGATAAGAAAGGGGAGGACCCTAAGACCGTGTGTGTGAAGGAACAGACACATCCTTCGGGTGTTTGAGGGTTAATCCTGGCAGGGACTGCAGAGGGATGATGGTCAGAGTTGGTCACTCGCATGGCGAGGGAGCTGGGGTATTTACACTCTCACAGGAGTTTTGGGGCAAACTTGTGCTTTGCCCTTCAGGCATTTGCCCCCTTTGATGCCTACAATCCCCCTTTTTTTTAAAAAAATATTTTATTTTATTCATTGTCATTATTTCATGTTATTTTTTTGAAGTTGACCAGAGAGAGAGAAGGAAAGTGAGAAAGCAAGCCGCTAGGTCTGGGACTCTAACCACAGTCAGCCACGTGGGAGTCCAGCCACCTTAACCACCATGCTACTTGTTGGACCCCTTTTCACACTTTTTATATTCTATTTACCCTATAGAATTTGATCCTAATGTATAATAATGTGGTTTTTGTTTTTTGTTTAATTTGCTATAGGGCACTTGTATGCTGCATGCTACTCACTGGAGAAAGAGAGGGAAAGTGAGAAATCACTCTTCAAATGGGGTGGCCATGTGCAATTCCTTATTCATTCTCCTTTTGGGGACTTTTGGACACACACCCAAACTTTCCTGGCATGCCTTTTTTCAGTCACCAGGTCCAGAGCTTGAAACACAGTCAACCATATGGGAGTCCAGTCCCTTAACTACTAGTTTTGAACCTGGTGGCTTAAGAATCACATCAAGCATTTATGTGAGTGCATATCCAAAATCCCAAGAGGAAAATGGAGGAAAAGGGATTGCAATGTGGCCAACTTCCTCAAGGAGATGATTTCTTTTTTTTTTTTTTTTTTTTGAGTGTTTTTTC
>NW_006159817.1:30495-55789 GCF_000334495.1 Tupaia belangeri chinensis
GGAGAGAGAGAAGGAAAGTGAGAAAACAAGCCGCTAGGTCTGGGACTCTAACCACAGTCAGCCACGTGGGAGTCCAGCCACCTTAACCACCACACCACCTGCCGACCTCCTGAAATCCTTTTGAAAAATGGCCCTTGGTAGGGCCAGCAGGGGAGGTGGAGGTCAAGGCACTGGACCCTACTTGGCTGACTGTGTGGTTTGAATCCTGGGTCTGATTGCTTGTAAATCACACCAGGCACATGTGTGTGTGTGCCCAAAATCCTGAGAGAAGATTGGAGAAGAAGGGATTGGGCATAGCCATCCTCCCTGGGGGTGATTTCTCACACTCCAGTCCCTTCTGGTGAGCGCACACGCCCTATGGCAAAACAAAACAAAACAACCCTCACTGAATTCTTGCTTTTGACTTTAACTCTAAGATCAACCAATTGTTGGAACCAGCAGATGGTGTGTAGTGGTTACATTACTAGATTCCCACATGACCACAGTTCGAGTCCTGGACCTGGTGGTTTGACAATCATGCCAGACACATGTACATACATGCCCAAGATCCCAGGGGAAAAATGGAGGAGAAGGGATTATCGTGTGACCATCCACCTAAGGGGGCGATTTCTCCCTCTCCCTCTCGCTGTCTCTGTCTCTCCCCAACGAGTGCATGAGCCCTATGGCAAAAACCTCTTAAACAAAGAGGAATCATCAGTTTATTATATCTTTAAGTCTGGAAAACCAAAGGACAGCTCTAAAAGGCATGTGGATATGGAAAAATTTCAAACAAGTACAAAACCAGAGGGAATGGTTTTGTAAACACCCAATCTTGCATTTATCTATAACCCCACCAAGATTACTCCCCCATCTGGATTATTCTGAAACAAATCTCAGCAGATATTAAATACAGAGATTACTACTTCTCATAATAGTGGATGGACCATCCCCCCTGGGGGGTGATTTCTCACTTTCTATCTCTCTGTCTCTCTCTTTCTGGCAAACATATACGCCCTATAGCAAAAAAAAAAAAAAAAAAAAAGTGGATGGACCACACAGTTGGGCAACAGTAAAATGCAACACCCTATGGGCAGTCTTACATGGAAAGGTTCTCAGTTCGAGTCCAGAGACCTCCCTGCACACAGAGGGCATGCTCTTGCCCAGAATCTCAGGCTGGCTGAAGGCTAGGGGGTGGATTCAGCATTAAGATCCTGTTGTGGGGGAAGCAGCGGGTGGCGTAGTGGTTAGGGGTGTTGGATTCCCACATGGCCTACTGCGGTTCAAGTCCCAGATCCGGCGGCTTCCTTTCTCACTTTCTCTCTCTCTCTCTGGTCAAATTAAAATAAATAAGTAAATAAATAAAGATAAATAAAATGATCCTTTTATAAAAAGAGTAAGAAAAAAGACCCTGTCAACGGTGCTGTCTTTCTCTCTCTCATAGAAGAAATAAATAAATAAACTTAAACAAATAATGGCGGAGACGTTTCCCCTGACACCTGGCAGAGAATGAGAGAAGCTAGAGACATTCTCGCGCTTTGCTCCTGAGATGCTCAGAGTATGTGAGAACAGTGTCGAGTTATCTACTGGATGGGAACCATGCCTAGACCTGAGCAATTTCCAAGTCAAGCAACAGACACTTCTGACATGACCCATGAGCTTGAGGTGAGCAGAAAATCAAGACCACTGAGACCTTTAGTGGCCCTGTCACCTCCTCTCTCACCTAAAGCTTTGGTACTGGGAGAGTTCCAGAGCTGTCAGTCCCAGGAATTGAGACCTTCAGATGGCTTTGGGCTTCTCCTCGATCCTCTCTGCCCCGTGATGTTGAAATTTGTTGCTCTGCTTCATGTTTGGGCCGTGGGTGTAATTATCGTCAGGGGACCAGCAATTAACCTTCCACAGAGTGACCAGTGACTCTCTGGCCAAGTGTCCTGCGGCAGGAAGAGACAGCTTGTCGCATTCCAGCGGAAGCGCCTGGGATGTCTGCTGTGAGGGAGGAGGTGGCAGGGAGAGGAGGGTGAGGCCACGGGAGGGTCAGCGATCCCCCAGGTCTCATTAGAATCGGAGCGCGGGGGGTACGAAGGAGGACACCAGAGTCTCTCCGGGCGTACTTTGGAGACATTAGGCCTGGTGGGAAAATGCTCGCTTCTTCGTGTTCTCTCAGAAAGTTCTTTCCTCACAAACAGTCCTTGTCACGTAGTAAACACACACATATTTTATTTACTTTTTTCATTTTGTTGAAGTATAACTTATACCCAATGAAATAAGCCAGCATGAAGTATGTATGCAGGTGGGTGACTTTTTCACATTGACTTACCTTTTAATCACCATCAAGCTCAATACCCCAAAGGCTCCCACATACGTCCTCCCAGTAATTTCTCTCCCTACAACGATAACCATATGGTTCTGACTTCTAGAAGCATAAGTGATTTGATCTGTTTGGGACTTCCTATAAAAAGAACCACACAATATAGTTTCTTTTCTTTCTTTTTTTTGAAAGGCATGTTTTGTGTGTGAATTCATCCATACAATGGCATGGAGCTGTAGAGTTTCCTTTTTCACGGCTGTATAGTATTCCATTTCACAACTACATCGCAACTCTATTTATCCATTCTGTTATTTTTTAAAAATAATGCATTCAATTTTATTTTTTATCATTTTAAAAATGTGATGAGAGAGAGAGAGAGAGAGAGAGAGAGAAGGAAAGCAAGCTGCCAGTTCCAGCACTCAAACCACGTTGGTCATGTGGGAGACCATGCCACCTCTGGCGCCTATCCATTCTGTTCTCGATGGACATTTGGTTTGTTTTCAGTCTGGAGTTAGAGTGGGTAAATCCACTCTAAATGTTTGTTACACATTTCTTTTGGTGTACATAGCAATCATTTTGGGGGAGTATATTTTTGGGAATAGAGTTTCTGTATCATGGGAGTATGCTTATATTCAATCTTATTAGATACTGCTGAACAAGTGTCCATGGTGATAGTATACCATGTTTTGTTCTTTACAGTGTGAGGGAGTCACAGTTGTTCTGCAACTTCATTGGTTCTTTGTGCTGACAGTCTTTTTAATTTGATGCATTCTAGCAGGGAACCACACGATATGAAAATTAGAACTAGTGTGCAAGACAATGTGACAAAGAAAAATTATGAATGCATTGTATTCACACCTCCAAGGACACGTTTGGTTCAGGCTTTCTTTCTCTCCCCACTTTTGGGCTTCATATTTTGGTAATCACTGGAAAGGAGTTAAAGCTGTAGGTAGAGAGAAAATAGAAAGAATTCCACCATTAAAAAGGCTGGATAGAGGCCAGCAGGTGGTGTGGGGGTTAAAGTGCTGGATTCCCACATGGTGGACCATGGTTTGAGTCCCAGACCTGACAGCTTGAAAATCATGCCAGGCACAGGTACATTGGTCTCTAAATCCTAAGAGAACAATGGAGAAGGGATTGTGGCATGACCATCCCCACTGAAAGGTGATTTCTCATTTTCTTTTTCAAAAAACTGCTTATTTACTTAATTACTTAATTTATAATAATGATAATAATAATAAATTATTATTTTAAGTTTGCTTTAGAGCATATATGCTTACCAGAGAGAGAGAGACAGAGACAGAGAGACAGAGAGAGGGAAAGTGAGAAGGCAAGCCACCAGGTCCGGGACTTGAACCACGGTCAGCTACATGACAGTCCAGTGCCTTTGACCATCACACCATGGGTCGGACCCTCTTTTTGTTTTTTAAATAATTATTTTATTTTTTATTTATTCATTCATTGATTTTTAAAATTTGACCAGAGAGAGACAGAGGATGAGAGTGAGAGAGAGAGGAAGTGAGAAAGCAAGCCACCAGGTCCAGGACTCGAACCCCGGTCAGCTATATGGGCGTGTCCAGCACCTTAACCACCATGCCACCTGTTGATCCCGGACCCTCTTTTTTTTTTTAAGAGAGATTTTTGCTACAGGATGTGTGCGCTCACTGGAGAGATAGAGATAGACAGAAACAGAAGTGAGAAATCACCTCCCCAGAAGAGATGGCCATACCACAATTCCTTCTCCTCCATTCTCCTCTCGGGATCTTGAGCATGCACACACATGTGTCTGGCATGAGTTTAAGTAGCTGGGTCCAGGACTCGAACTGTAGTCGACTACTTGGGAGTCCAGCAATGTAACCATTACGCCAACTGCTAGTGTCTGATTTCTCACTTTCTCTGACTTTGTCTGGTGAGTGCATGGCAAGAAAAAAAAAAAAAAAGACATGGAGAAAAGAAACAACATATTTGAAATCAGCCTCTCAGTAACTCATAACCATAAGTCAACTTCCTCCTCTGCGGCTGTGCAAAGAGCCAAGCCTCCCCATGTGAACAGAAATCCCTTTGTAATCCGTGTGAAGTCCAGCTGCCTGCGGGCCAGGCCTGTCCAGTTGCGTTTAAACAGCAGCTTAGCAGGGAGATCAGTGTGTGTGTGCCCCCCGTGGACTGAGGGACCGCTGTGATAAGAAGGTGCCCTGCTTATGTGCTGGGGGGCACAGCCACCTCTCTGCCAGTGTTCTATCCCCAGACAGGGTCACCCAAACATGCGCCAGTATAAATAGCCACAAGTGTGCTTATGTAATAGGTAGACATTCTGGAACTATTCATTACAATGGCTGCATATAAACCCGTTCTTAAATCTTTAAATCTCCCCCAAACACTGGTTCATCCAAATTTCTTTTCTTTTTCTTTCTCTTTCTTTCTTTCTTTCTTTCTTTCTTTCTTTCTTTCTTTCTTTCTTTCTTTCTTTCTTTCTTTCTTTTTTAAGGAGAGATTTTTGCTATAGGACGCATGAACTTACTGGACAGACAGGGAGAGACAGAGAGACAGAAAGCAAGAAATCACCCCCCAAGAGGGATAGCCATGCCACAATCCCTTCTCCTCTTGGGATTTTGGGCACACATGCACATGTGCCCAGTGTGAATTTCAAGCTGCCAGGTCTGAGACTTGAACCATGGTTGGCCACGTGAGAGTCCAGCATCTTAACCACTATGTCTAATCTGGATTTGCTTGCTCCCATCCAAATTTCACTGGATTACAACTATCAACACTTAACTTGCTTACGCTGTATCAGATAGGCCAATTTTTTTTTCTTTATATAGACATATGTATGCAGTATGTCACTGTCCTTTTAATTTTTTTAAGATTTATTTATTTAATTTTATTTATTTATTCATTTATTAAAATTTGACAAGAGAGAGAAAGTGAGAAAGCAAGCCACCAGGTCAGGAACTTGAACTGTGGCACCTTAGCATGCCACCCTCTGGTCCCCACTGTCCTTTTTTTTTTTTAAGAGGTTTTTGCTATAGAGTGCATGCGCTTGCCGGAAAGACAGAGAGATAGAAAGCGAGAAATCACCCCCCGGTGGGATAACCACGCCGCAATCCCTTCTCCTCCATTCTCCTCTTGGGATCCTGGGCACGCACGCACACACACCCAGCGTTGAGTTTAAACCACCGGGTCCGGGACTTGAACCGCGGTCGACTACATGGGAGTTCAGTGACGTAGCCATTATGCCCACTGCTGGTCCCTTGTTTATGTTTTTTTCTAAATGTGGGAATGAAGATGTGGATCTTAGGCAGGTCACACAGATGGTAAGGGTAAGGCGATGAGCCAGGAGCCTGGCGCACACGGAGCTGCGATGGATGTCAGTGACACTCGGCTCATTTCCGACGTTGATGGACGCTTCTCTTCCCTTCCCTTCCCTTCCCTTCCCTTCCCTTCCCTTCCCTTCCCTTCCCTTCCCTTCCCGTCCCTTCAGGCCACTGCGTGGGAAGTGGGTCGGAGTGAGCTTCGGGTGGGACAGGGAGGGCTGCAGCAGTGGAAGGGGAGGCGGAGGGAGACCATGACCCGTGAGAACCTGCCCAGGGGCTTCCATGGCCACCGCATCCTCTCCACCCCTACTGCGGCGAGGGAGGTGGGACCGGGTGGGCACCTGGTGCCAGGAGAGAAGGGGACCTGGAGAGAGTGATTCAGGGCGAAAACAACCTCTTCTTGTTTGCCTTCTTCCCGTGTGACGCAAGGTCAGGGGCCGTGAGACTCTTCATTATATCAAATGTCTGGAGGCATGGGACTGCCGGGAACGGCCACGAAATGGTAGGTTATTGGAAAATAATGAGCCCCTTTCATTTCTTGCAAAGTCAACAGGCCCTTGCAGGTATTATCATCTCGTGTCTTTTGGTGACCTCTTTATGACCTCCCTTCTTTTTTTTTTTAGAGAGATTTTTGCTATAGGGTGCGTGCATCCGCAGGAGAGACAGAGAGACAGAAAGCGAGAATCACCCACCCGGGGGATGGCCACGCTGCAATCCCTTCTCCTCCATTCTCCTCTTGGGATTTTGGGCACTCACGCACACATGCCCAGCCTGAGTTTTTAAGTCACCAGGTCTGGGACTCGAACTGTAGTCAACTACATGGGAGTCCAGTGATGTAACCGTTATGCCATCTGCTGGTCCTGATAGCTGTAATATTTGAGGTTAAAAAAAAAAAAAAGCTTAGGGCCAGTGCACGACATAGTAGTTAAGATGGCTGGATCCCTCATGCCAACTGGGTTCAAATCCCAGACACAGCAGTTTGAAAAACACGCCCAGAACTTGCGTGTGTGTGCCTAAAATTCTGAGAAGAGAATGGAGGAGAAGAGATTGTGGAGAAAGCCTTTTCTCTCTTGGGAGGGCTTTCTTTCTCTCTTTCTCTGGGGAGCACATGTGTCCTATAGCAAATCTTTTTTTAAAAAAAGCTTGTGGCTGCGGTGGCTGGGAAAAAAAAAATCAAGCAAATGGAACAAGTTACAAGCACCATCAGAAAACGCTGGGGGGGAACCAGCAGTTAGCGTAATGGCTATGTCGCTGGATTCCCACGTAGTCGACCGCGGTTCGTGTCCCGGACCGGTGGCTTAAAACTCACGCCGGGCGCGTGTGCATGTGTGCCCAAGATCCCAAGAGGAGAATGGAGGAGAAGGGATTGCGGCATGGCCATCCCCCCTGGGGAGTGACTTCTCGCTTTCTATCTCTCTGTCTCTCTCTGTCTGTCTGGTGAACGCACGTGCCCTTTCAAAACAAAAAAAAGAATAAGGTTTTTCATTGCATCAATGCATAGGAAGGAATGCAATTATATTAAAAAGTCATCAAACATATAATAAAGGCAGTCATCCAATTGGAAAGAAACTTCGTGGAGAGGAATATGAGAGACAGAGAAGAAAATGCATAGCGATTAAGCTCCACTGTGGGCCCAAACTCGATGTCATTATTTACTCCTCATAACCTAGGGCAAGAAAAGAAATTATTCATGTTGTTACTGTCATTTCTTCTTTAGACATAAAAAGCTGAAGGTCAGAGAGGTGACGTCATTCAACAAGTGGAGCTTGTGGCCACAGGTGGCATGGTGGTTAAGGGTGCTGGACTCCTACATGGCCAACTGTGGTTCGAGTCCCAGACTTGGCAGCCTGCTTTCTCACTTTTTCTTTCTCTCCCCTCCCTTCATCTCGCTCGATTGCTCAATTCCTCTCGGGTCAAATGAAAATAAATAAAGAAAGAATTAAAAAATTCTTTTTTTTTTTTATTTTTTAAAAAACAAAGTCATTAGGGACCAGCACGTGTGCATGTGTGCCCAAGATCCCGAGAGGAGAATGGAGGAGAAGAGATTGTGGCATGGCCACCCCCCCCGGGGGGGTGATTTCTCGCTTTCTGTCTCTGTCTCTCTCTGTCTGGCTAGCGCACACGCCCTATAGCAAAAACCTCTCCAAAACAAAACAAAACAAAAAAAAAGAAAAGAAAAGAAAGTCATTCAACAAGTATGTAAAGAATAGGATTTGAATCTGGACTTGTAGGGACCAGCAGATGGCATAGCAGTCACGTCACTGGACTGCCACATGGCTGACTGCGGTTCGAGTCCTGGACCCAGTGGCTTGAAAAATCACATGGGATGCGTTTGTGTGTGCCCAAGATCCCAGGAGAAGGGAGGACTGATCACTGCTGGAGAGGGCGATGGTGAGGGTGCTGAGCGTAGTGATAACAGGCGCTGTGAGAGCTTTCCGTGGTAGTCCTCTTAACACCGTGAGGCAAATACCGTCGAAGCCATTGGAGCACAGAGAGGCTCAGCCACTTCCCCACGGTCACACAGCTCATCAGTAAAAATTCAAAACTAAGCATAACTATACTCTGTTGCCTCTCAGATGAATAATAATAGTGATTTAGCATTCCTTTTTTTTTTTTTTTCTTTAAGTTTACTATAGGCTGTGTGTGCTCAGGAGAAAGAGAGAGAGAGAGAGAAAGCGAGAAATCACCCCACCTGGGGGGCGGAGAGTGGTGGCCACACTGCAACGCCTTCTCCTCCATTCTCCTCCTAGCATGTTGGGCACAAACACACACCTGCCTGGCGTGAGCTTTAAGCAGCTGGGTCTGGGACTGTGACCACAGTTGACTATGTAGGAGTCCAGTGACATAACCATTGCTCCATCTGCTGGTCCCGGGCTATTGGCCTATTCCTTTTCTTTTCTTTTTCTTTTTCTTTTTTTCTTTTTTAAGAGAGATTTTTTTTTGCTAAGAAACACAGAGAGACATAGAAACAGAAAGTGAAAAATCACCCCCCGGGGGGATGGCCAAACCACCATCCCTTCTCATCTATTCTCCTCTTAGGATTTTGGGCACGCACGCATACACACCTGGCGAGAGTTTTAAGCCACCGGGTCCGGGAATCAAATCGTGGTCGACTACGTGGGCGTCTAGCAGCGTCTCCATTACTCCTTCTGCTGGTCCCACACTACTGGCTTATTTCTAAATGGGGAAACGGAGAGCCCAGGTCCCATCACAGAGGAGTGATGCAGTCCAGGCACGGTTTTCTGCCGTCGAACCCTGTGGCTCATGTTCCCTGCACCTCGCCAGATTGCCTGGCTTCAAGGACCTGCTTCATTCCAGCGACAAAGCCTGCTGCAGTTTATCCTGCAGCGGGGACCATCTGAGACTGCGACGTGAAGCCCTCTGCACCAACAGCTGCCCCGCACAGAGGCCTGCAGTCAGCCGGTTATGGTGAGCTCTGGAGGTGTGGGGCGGCAGGGAGAAGGGGGTAAACCTTCTCACTTTCATAGCTGGGCAGAGACAAGGGTGGCGGACAAGACCCATAAGCATCATAGACTGTAGGTCTCATTTCCTTTCAAATAATTCTCTCAAGCTGTATAAACTTTCTGTCTGAAACGCGAATGACTGCCCCCCTTAAAATAAACATTGACACCATCCGTTTGCCCGCCTTCACTGCCCGGGAATGAGGCTCACTCCTGACTAGGCCCGAACACGTCCCTCCAGATCTGCAACCTTGCGTTTTTCTCCTTGACACTCCAAATCACTACTGCTCAACCATCATCTATGGGGTACCTATCAAAGGAAAAATTGTACACACCCAGGGTGCATAATAATAGATTTCTGGGGACCAGCAGATGGCGTAATGGTTATGGCGCTGGACTCCCACGTAGTCGACTGTGGTTCCAGTCCTAGACCAGGTGACTTAAAACTCATGCCAAGTGTGTGTGTGTGTGTGTGTGTGTGTGTGTGTGTGCCCAAGATCCCGAGAGGAGAGTGTGGTGAGGCCATCCCCCTGGGGGGGGGGGAGTGATTTCTCATTTTCTGTCTGTCTGTCTTTGTCTCTCTGGTGAGCGCATGCACCCTATAGCAAAAATCTCTTTTTAAAAAAATAGATTTCTGTGAATGGGGAGATCTACAATCAAGCCACATTTCAGACTTGAAAGCAGAAATCCGGCAGAAGGGTAAGTGGGGATCCACATTTCTAAATGGACAGGCAGTTGGGACAGGGCCATGTCCCCAATGCATGCTTAATGTTCTAGAGTTTTGGGGGTTCTTTGAGTGGGGGTTAATGAGACCACGTGAAACAGGAATTGCTTGTTGATGTCACTCATTTATTCAGTTGTCTGGCAATAATGAGCCTCTCTCACGTGGAGGGCACTGGACAGCCACGGTCTCATAGTCACAGTCCACTTGGAATTACCTCGCTCACCTGGCCTTAGTGACACATCTGTCATTTTTTTTGGAGAGGTTTTTGCTATAGGGCGTGTGTGCTTGCCAGAAAGACAGAGACACAGAGACAGAAAATGAGAAATCACCCCCCGGGGGGGATGGCCACACCACAATCCTTTCTCCATTCTTTTCTTGGGATCTTGGGCATGCACCCATGTGTACCTGGAGTGAGTTTAAGCCACCAGGTCCGGGACTTGAACCACAGTCAACTACATGGGAGTTCAGTGACACAGCCATTACGTCAACTGCTGGTCCCGTTACTATTATTTTTTAATTTGACCAGAGAGAGAGGCACAAAAAAGAGAGAAAGAGAAAGTGAGAAAGCAAGCTGCCAGATCCGGGACTCGAACCGCAGTCGGCCATGTGGGAATCCAGTGCCTTTAACCACCATCCCACTTGCCGTCCCCAGTCCAAATTCTTCTTAGCTCCAACAATTTGTGGATCCCTAAAGTTCGTATTTCCTCAGAGGCAGACTGTGAGACAAAGATACATATGAAATTTATTTGAGAGTGGATCTCAGGAAACACCAATAGAAAGGTGAGAACGTGAGAGACGGGACGAGGTCAATCAATGACCATTGATTGGGAAGGAGGGAAGGGATCGATCAATAGCATAATGATGTCAGCTGCCCCTGTGGGCAACCAGGGCTCTGTCCCACTGAGGGAAGATGAGAGACAGGGCAGAAGGCAAGCCCCAGACTCCTCCTGAACAGGAGCACAAAAGTGGGCATCGCCCCCCCAAGTCCCTACCATCACTGGGTGACAGTTGTTTCCAGAAGCAACCATCTATTAGATTTTCTGTCTGGCCCAAGAAGAGCACTTCAGCTTTCATTTGCCAAGAGTCATGGGTGTTCTCACCAAGCAGTTATTTGTGAGGAGAGAGGAGAGAGGTGAAGGGACATGGAATCCCAGCAATGGTGTGTTCTGTGCCCACTAAAGCCTGTTCCTGGGCACCTGAAAGTCTGCAGAAGGTGGGTGTCCTTGGATGTAATCAGATGGATCTATGCAACTGGGGCTCCCCTGTTCTGGATCCTGCCCCGAGCCTCTCACTGAGCAATCATGTATAGGTGTTCCTGTTCCTTCCATGTCCCTTGAACTCCTCACAGCTAGAGTGAGCACCTGTGGTTTTCCTGAGGTCTCATTATTGCTCTCGGTTCACCTGGCCATGTCCCCAATGCATGCTTAATGTTCTAGAGTAATTGTGGCACACAGTGACCTCCTGATCCAACCACTTGCTTTTCTCTTTTCACATATCTAATCTCCTTTTCCTGGGGTCCTCTCTCATCCCCTGGGATTCTAGTGGTGGCCAAGTATAACAACAGTCCCTAGAACCCAAGCTGACTGCCCATAGCAACCCACCCAACTGCTGTTGTGATTGGTCCAAGGAATAGACACATGACCCTACAGAGCCAATCAGAACTCTTCCTTGGGATTTTATAGACATCAAGAGGCCGGAGACTTCCTTTTATTCTGTAGCTGTGCATTGAGAGGATGTCAAACTGGAGCTGCTGGTGCCCATACTTTTCCTCCTTCACCACCAGGAAGACACATATGTGAACACGAGGATGAACCAACCCCCAAGGAGAAGCAAAGCCAAAAGAGAGAGAGAGGACTCATGTCTTCAGTTGATTTGGACCCACTGTCTGCACCAGGTCTTGTTTCAACTGTTCCAGGAACACAAGCTAATCTTACCCACTCTGACCTGAGCTAATTCTATGCTGGGTTTCTTTTATTTTTATTCTACTGCCAGTAGAGACCTAAGACTTTTTTTAGATGACATTCCAGAGCAGCGACTCATGACCCAGATCACGTAATTATTCAATATTTTATATTTACCATCCAGCAGAGTGACTTGGACTACTAATGACTTTATCTTTTGATTTTACCATGAGTAATTCCTTAATGTCATTGTTTGTTAATTATAAGTTTTTTGGGACCAGCTGGTGGTATGGCAGCTAAGATGCTGGACTCCCACATGGTCAGTAGTGGTTTGACTCCCAGACCTGGTAACTTGCTTTCTCACTTTCTCTCTCTCTCTCTCTCTTTCTCTGGTCAAATTTTAAAAAAGTAATAATAATAGATAAAGTTAAATTTTAAAAGTATAAATTAAATACAGTAGAATGCAGCCTTTTTCAAGTACAGTTCTGCAGGTCTGGACAAAAGTGTATGTCAGGGGGCTGGACAGGGATACAGCAATCAAAAGTGATGTTCTAGAAGGGTGTATACCTACCCATAATCCAGCCTGGCTGGAAGTGGGGGTGGATTATGGCATGAGAATCCTGTTTGGAGTGCTGTTTCTCTCTCTCTCTCTCTGTCTCTCTTGCTCATGCAAGAAAGAAAGAAGCAAACTTTTTAAAAAGCATATAGTCATGTAGCCACCAGCTCAAGAAAGATACAGCCAGTCCTGTCACCCCCAAAATTTCCTTGTGCCTCATTACAGTCAACCTTCCTCTCTCCTCTAGCTCCTGGCAACTGCTGATCTAGTCCTTGTCCCTGCATCTTCGCCCTTTCTAAAGTTTCCAATGAGTAAAATCGTATAGCATATAGCCTTTTGAAAACGTAGTGTTCTTTGGTTTTGTTTTTGCTAGTGGGTGTGTGTGCTCGCTGGAGAAAGGCAGTGAGAACATGAGGGGGGGAGGGAGAAAACACCCCCAAAGGGGATGGTCACCATAATCCCTTCTTCTCCATTCTCTGTTAGGGATTTGGGGCATGCACACACACACCCAATATGTTTTTCAGGCTGCCGGGTCCAGGACTCACACCGTGCAGTGTGCCATGTGACTATGCATGTCCACGGAGACTTCTAGTCACAAACCTGGGATCCTGGGGGTCCAGGAGGTGGAGTATTACATTACTGCTGTGCCCCCCCAATGCCAGCTCCTGCTTTTAGCCACGTGTGGAAGGGAAAATGAAAACTTGAGTACTCAGGCTGGCCTGAAATCTTCTGTTTTATTTAGCTATCTGAGGTGTGCAACGTGTTTTGATATACATAGTACAATGACGGTTAGAAAACTAGCATTTCCATCACTTTTCATAGTTACCTTTTTTTTTTTTTTTTGAGAGATTTTTGTTTTACGGTGCATGTGCTTGCTGGAGAAACAGAGAGAGACAGAGAGACAGAAAGCGAGAACTCGCCCTCTGGGGGGGAGGGTCACGCTGCAATTCCTTCTCCTCCATTTTCCTCTCAAGATTCTAGGCACGCACGCATACGCACCTGGTGTGAGTTTCAAGTCTATGGGTCCAGGACTTGAACTGCAGTCGACTACATGGGAGTCCAGCGACACAACCATTATGCCATCTGTTATTCCTTCCTTTTCTTCTTCCTTCCTTCCTTTCTTTCTTTCCTCCTTTCTTTTTCTTATTTTTAAAGAAATATTTCATTTAACTTTATTTATTTTAATTTGATCAGAGAGGAACAGAGGGAGAGAGAGAGAAAGTGAGAAAGCAAGCCACCAGGTCCAGGACTCGAATTGTGATCAGCCATGTGGGAGTCCAGTGACCTTAACCACCACACCACCTGCTGGCCCCCCCTTTCTTTCTTCTTGACAAGAGCAAATGAAGTCTACTCTCTTAACAAGTTTTTTTTTTTTTCCAAAGAATTATTTATTTAATTTTATTTATTCATTCATTTATTTTAATTTGACCAGACAGAGACAGAGAAAGAGAGGGAAAGTGAGAAAGCAAGCCACCAGGTCTAAGACTCAAACCGTGGTTTGCCACGTGGGAATATCCAGAGCCCCAACCACCATGCCACCTAATGGCCATTTTTTTTTTTTTGAGAGGTTTTCACTATAGGGCGTGTGTGCTTGCCAGAAAGACAGAGAGAGACAGAGAGACAGAAAGTGAGAAATCACCCCCCCAGGATGGATGGCCACACCACAATCCCTTCTCCTCCATTCTCCTCTTGGGATCTTGGGCACACATGCACGCACACCCGGTATGAGTTTAAGTCACTGGGTCTGGGACTTGAACCGCAGTCGACTATGTGGGAGTCCAGCAACATAACCATTACGCCAACTGCTGGTCCCTTAACAAGTTTTTAAATAAATAATACAGTATTATGAACTAGGGCCCTCCTTCTGTACTTCAGATCTCTAGACTTGCTCATCTTGCATAAATGTGAATTTACACTCTGATCTGTACCTCCCTGTCTCCTCACCATTCCTGGTAACCACAGTTTTCTCTGTTTCTGTGTGTTCGACTCCTATTTTTGCAATCCACATATAAGCAAGATTACACGATATTGTTTTTCCTTTCTGTGTCTGACTGATTTCCTTTACAATAATGTCCTCTAGGTTCATCCACATTATCACAAAGAGCAGTGTTGCCTGCTTTTTAAAAGTTCGATAACGTTCCATTATAAACACATCCACATCACAGTTCACGTTTCACCCCTTCATCGATGAGCAGTTAGCTGTTTCTAGATCTTGGCTGTCGGGAATGGTGTTGCAATGAACAGGGAAGTGTTTCCATAGTTCTTTGAGATGCCTAGTTCATTTCATTTGGGTATGCTTAGCACAGAGAAATTGCTGGGTAATGTAGTGATTGTATTTTTAATGATTTTCAGAAACCTCCATACAGTTTCCTTTCTTAAAATAATAAAAAGAAATCTTAACTTGGACTGGCAGGTGGTGTAGTGGTTAAGGGCAGGCACTGTACTCCCACATGGTTAACCGTGGTTCGAGTCCTGGACCTGGCAACTTGCTCTCTCACTTTCTCTCTCCCTCTCTGGTCAAATTAAAATAAATAAATAAAGTTAAATAAAATGATTTTTTTAAGGGAACAGAAGTTGGCATAACGGCTATGTCGCTGGACTCCCACGTAGTCGACCGTGGTTCGCGTCCCAGACCCGGTGGCTTAAAACTCACGCCGGGCGCGTGGGCGTGCGTGCCCAAGATCCCAAGAGGAGAATGGAGGAGAAGGGATTGTGGTGTGGCCATCCCCCCGGGGGGCTGATTTCTCACTTTCTGTCTCTCTGTCTCTGTCTGTCTGATGAGTGCACGTGCCCTATAGCAAAAAATAAACTCTCAAAAAAAAAAAAAAAAAGAAAGAAAAAGAAAAGAAAAAAAATTTTTAAAAGCTTTTTAATTGCCGGAAAATGTGAATATTCACTAGAAAGAAACAGAGAAAGATGAAGAAAGCACTCTTCAGAGAGGCCCGGTTACACTGCAATTCCTTCTGTCCATTTCTTTGTCTTTCTGTGACTTGGAGCATACACACACACAAGCATGCACACACACACACACACACACACACACACACACCTGGCATATTTTTTTCAAGCCACCCAGCCAGGATTTGATCCATGGTTGGCCATGTGGGATCTGGTTCCTCTAACCACCAGGTCAGCCTCTTCTATGCTGTTTTCCATGAAGGCTGAACTACTTTATTTCCTCTCCAACATTATTTCTCGCGTCGACATATCCTCACCAACACGTAGCTTTCTTCTTGATAATAATAACCATCCTAACAGGTGTGAAGTAAATCTATTTTAAAAGAATTATTTAATTTTATTTATCATCATTATTATTTTAATAATCTTGACCCGAGAGAAACAGAGACACAGAGAGACAGAGAAAGTGAGAAAGCAAGCCACCAGGTCTGGGACTCGAACCACTGTTGGCCATAGGAGATTCCAGTGTACTTAATTAACCACCATGCCACTTGCTGGCCCTGGTATGAAGTATATTTGATAGTAATTTTAATTTGCATTTCCCTAATGATTAGTGATGTGGACCACTTTTTATATGTCTGTTGGCCATTTTTATATCTTATTTTGAAAAAATGAGGTATTTTGCCCATTTTAAAATCAGGGGGTTTTGGGAGGAAGAGGGCTATTGAATTATGTGAGTTCCTTATATATGGGATATCAACCTTTTATCTGATATATGATTTGCGAGTATTTTATCCTAATCTGTAGGCTGCCTTCTCATTTCGTTTATTACTTCTTTTGCATACACAACCTTTTCAGTTTGATGTAGTCCTATTTATTTCTTTTGCTTTTTTAACCCCTTTTTCTGCTTTGGTATTGCCCAAAATGTCATTGCCAAGACCAATATCAAGGACCTTTCTCCTAATATTTTCTTTTCTTTTTTTTTTTTTTTGGAGAGGTTTTCGCTATAGGGCGCGTGCACTCGCCAGACAGACAGACAGAGACATAAAAACAGAAAGCGAGAAATCACCCCCCAGGGGGGTTGGCCACGCCGCAATCCCTTCTCCTCCATTCTCCTCTCGGGATCTTGGGTATGCACGCACATGTGCCTGGCATGAGTTTTAAGCCACCGGGTCCGGGATGCGAACCGTGGTCGACTATGTGGGAGTCCAGCGACATAGCCATTACGCTAACTGTGGGTTCCCTCTCCTAATACTTTCTTCTAGGACTTACATGGCTTCAGATCTTATGTTTAGGTCGCCAATCTCTTTTGAGTTGAGTTTTGCGTATGGCGTAAAATAAGGGCACATTTTACTATTTCGCATGTGGCTGTTTGGTTTTCTCAATGCCGATCCTTCCTTATTTTCAGCCTTGTTGAAAATTAGTTGACTAGAAATACTTCAACTTATTTTATGTTTTCTATTATGTTCCATTGACCTTTTTCTTCTTCTTTTTTAGAGAGATTTTTGGTACAGGGTGGCATATGCTCACTGAGAGACAGACAGGACAGAAAGTAAGAAATCACCCTCCCAATGGGGATGGCCACACTGCAATCCCTCCTCCTCCGTTCTCCTTTTGGGATCTTGGGCATGCATGCACACTCACCCAATGTGAGTTTTAAGCCCCCAGGTCTGGGACTTGATCCTCGGTTGACTACATGGGAGTCCAGCGACATAACCATTACGCCATCTGCTGGTCCCTCCATTGGTCTTCTGTTTGTAAAGCAGGTAGCCTTTTGAGTGTGGCTATTTTCACTTAGCATACTGCTTTCACAACTCATCCCATGTTCTCGAGTGTTCCATAGTTTGTTACTTTATTTTTTTGCATTGTATTCTCTTATATGGCCACACTGTAGATCATTTATCCGTTTACTTGTTAAAAAACATATAGGTAATTTTTATTTTAAGGAGTAAGGAAAATCCCCTTATAAACATTCATGTACAAGTTCTTGAGTGGCGTCAGTTTTGATTAACTTGTGCTTAAAATCCATTTTCCCACAAACTTTTTGAAGTCCCCTAATATAAATACTCTAAGTGCTTGATATTAACACTATGGGGCCCCAAATAGTATCTTATCATGAGGTTGAGGGTAATGCTCTAATCAGACATGGAAATGCAAGTTTTGCTATCTTTTTGTGAAAATCAGAGTATCCGATTTTGGGGGGGGGGGAACCAACCAGCAGCACACCATAACTGTATACAAATATGCATTGCAACAAAACAAACATAAAAAATTGAAAATGAAAAAGAAAATAGAAAATGGGTGCATTCCAGTGGCTGATTCTTTGGGTGGTCAGGGACGTCATCTTTCTTTCTAATGCTACAAAGATGTATCTTCGAAGCAGATAGCTAGAGGTCAGAGGTGGGGTAGTGGTTAAGGCACTGGACTCCCATGTAATCTACCATGGAGCAAGACCAGGACCCAGCAGCCTGAAATGCATGCCAGGTGCATGTGCGTGCATGCCCAAGATCCCAAGAGGAGAACAGAAGAGAAGGGATTGAGGCGTGGCCATCTTTCCTACGGGGACGATTTCTTACTTTCTGTCTCTCTGTCTCTCCAGTGAGCACAAATGCCCTATAGCCAAAATCTCGAATAAATAAATAAACAAGTAAATAAGCAGACAGCTGAAAGGGAGTTCAGAGTCAGCTAGCCTGTGCAGAGGGTGAGGGCGGGGGATATAGGAGCTGGGAGGCGACAGGCCGACCTTAGGCAGGAGAAGCCGATTCAGTCTGTGGGTGGTTCCCCCAACTAAGGAGTGGGTTGTTTCTGGGTTATAATTTTACAGGTGCGAGAAGTGGGGGTTGAGGCAAGAGAATTAGCCTGTGTGTCTCCGTCTGTTTTAGTGCCTGGGTTGGGCAACGCTGCCTCCCTTAATGACCGCTCACTGCCCGGAGTCTATATACGGCATGGGGGGCAACCCCACTTGGGTCTAGAAAACGCCTCTGAAAATATGCTCTATAAAACGTGAACTAATTAAGACTCACGTCTCTCCACCAGGCTGGAGAGTTATTCTTATACGTCCATAGAGAGCCCACCAGACTTTCCGTTTCCAGAACCTTCTGGAAGCCTTCTTATGCAGCTATAAAAATAGGTTGGGACATCACTCATCCTTTTCATTTTAGGTATATACTGTCTTTTTTTTTTTTTTTTTCTTTAAGATTTATTTTAGCCATAAATCACTGAATGTTCTAACAGCTGAACATGAGATTACATTTCATTTGCCTAGCAGAGCATTTGGCAATAAGTCTGAGCATGAGAAATATTTGAAAAGTATTGCTGAATTGGCATTAGCATTTAAAGAGACAGCCGAATGAATGGCCGTTGACATCGGCCCCCCTCCACTATTCGAACCCTGCTTTATGGTTTTAATTCTAGCAACCCTCTTTCTCCTGTAATTTCAGACAGGTGGGGCCTCACCAGTCTGAATGCATTTTCTTCTTGTAGGGTGGATAGCAATACTTTTACTTCATAGAGTTGCTACAAGGATGAATGGGGAAAAAATATATATATATAAAGTTTCTGGCATGGTTCATGGCGCCCATCAGGATAAATAAGAATATTAAACGCCCATTGTCAAGTGCTTCCTAGCTGCCACGGAATTTATGTATACTATTTCAATTAATCCTTTCAACAGCCCTTGGTGGTAACTTGCATTTTTTGAAGAATTATTTAATTTAATTTTATTGATTGATTGATTTTAATTTAACCAGAAAGGGACAGAATGGGAGAGAGGAGAGAGAGAGAGAGAGAGAGAGAGAAAAAAAGAAAGCTGCGACATCTGGGACTCGCGCTGCCAGATCTGGGACTCGAACTGTGGTTGGTCATGTGGGAGTCCAGCACTCTTAACCATCATGCTACCTACTAGCCCATTTTTTAAAAAAAATAATGATTTATTTTATTTTATTCATTCATTTATTATTTATTTATTTAGTTAGTTAGTTTTACCAGAGAGACAGAGAGTGAGAGTGAGAGAGAGAGAAGAGAGGAAGTGAGAAAGCAAGCCACCAGATTCAAGACTCGAACCCTGGCCGGTCATGTGGGAGTATCCAGCACCTCAACCACCATGCCTCCTGCTGGTCCCCTCATTTTTTTTTTTAAGAGAGTTTTGCTATAGGATACGTGCAATCGCCAGACAGAAAGCAAGAAATCACCCCCTAGGAGGCATAGCCATGCTACAACCCCTTCTTCTCAGGTCTCCTCTCTGGATTTTGGACACGCATGCACACGTGTCCAGCGTGAGTATCAAGTCTCTGGGTCCATGACTCGAACCGTGGTTGGCCATGTGGGAGTCCAGCAACATAACTGCTATGCCACCTGCTGGCCCCAGGAAGCAGTGTCTTACTTCTTCCCCATTTTTTCCCTCCAGGTTCCCTCTTATCTTCACCTGCTCTTTATTCTGCGTACCAGCTGGTCAGTTGAAAACCAGTCTCTTACTGGAACGGGCTTTTAAAAATCCCATCTCGGGGCCAGCTGGTGATATGGTGGTTAAGGCGCTGGACTCCCACATGGCTGACAGAGGCTTGCGTCCTGGACCCAGCAGCTTAAAACTGATGCCAGGTGTGTGTGTGTGTGTGTGTGTGTGTGTGTGTGCGCCCAAAGTCCCGAAAGGAGAATGGAGGAGAAGGGTTTGTAGTGTAGCTATTCCTGCCCCCTCCCGAGGGGCGGGTATGATTTCTCATTTTCTTTCTCTCCATCTCTTGTCTCTTTGGCAAGTGCACATGCCCTATAGCAAAAATCTCTTCAAAAAAAAAAAAAAAAAAAAAGCCCTGCCGTCCTGCTTTGTCACCCAGTGGCCTTCACAACTTAACAAGTGCAGTACGATGAACTCACAGACGTTTGTAAATGATTTTCTTTTTTCTTTTTCTTTTCTTTTCTTTCTTTTCTTTTTTTTTTTTTTTAACAAGGTGTAGAGTATACTGCCAGCCAAACTCCGCCATTGGCTCAGGGTTGGTTACTGCCACGTAAAACCAAGTTGTGACACTCTTATAGCTACTGGTGTTTCCTTTCTTGAAGTTTTACTGCCAGTTACACCCCGATAAAGGGAGACAGGGGTTTCAGAGGCAGAGCAGCGGTCAGCCCAAGGGACACCACGCAAAATAGCCCCAGCAAAACACACCTGGATTTCCTGAGTTCCAGGGTCTTCTTGCGTATTGACTTTTATCAATTCCTCTTCCTTTCCTTTCTTTTCTTTCTTTCTTTGTGTGTTTTTTGTTTGTTCATTTGTTTGTAATTTACTTTAGAGTATTTCCATTCACTGGTGACAAGAAGTGAGAAAGCACCCCCCAGGAGGGATGCCCATGCCCCAATCCCTTCTCCTCCAGTCTCCTCTCAGGATTTAAGACATCTGTGCACATGTGCCT
The DNA here is from genome assembly GCF_000334495.1 of Tupaia belangeri chinensis. Classification (NCBI taxonomy): domain Eukaryota; kingdom Metazoa; phylum Chordata; class Mammalia; order Scandentia; family Tupaiidae; genus Tupaia; species Tupaia belangeri. Next base: position 51,030 of record NW_006159817.1, read on the forward strand.
GGCATGATTTTCAAGCTGCCCGGTCTGGGATTTGAACCTGTCATGTGGGAGGCTAGCACCTCAACCACCATGCCTTCGGCTGGCCCCTAGTCTCCCTCTTTCTTTCTTTCTTTTTTTCTTTAATGTATTTTCTGAAACTTAAAAAAAAAAAATTAGTCAATTTACATTCATTCCCTGAGCATCATCACAGCATACAAAAAGCGATTTCCCATCCAGCTAGTTTCATATATATATATATACATGTATATATATTTCCCCCTATTTCTCACTCTCTGCCATTTCCCACTCTCCTCCCACATTATCTCAGGTGTCTACAGTTGTTTTCCATTCCTTTTTTCTCCTGCATTTTATGGACTCACAGAATTTCTTAAATAATCTAACCACCTAGTCTCCCTCTTTTAAACCTAGGTATTATTTGAAACTTCTGGGATCAGAACCATGAGATAGAGATGTTGGTATTCACAGAAATTCTTGACTTTGTCTTTTTTTCTTTTTTTTTGAGAGGTTTTTGCTATAGGGCATGTGCGCTCACCAGAAAGATAGAGAGAGACAGAGACAGAAAATGAGAAATCACCCTCAAGGGGGGATGGCCACACTGCAATCCCTTCTCCTTTAGTCTCCCTCTGGGGTCTTGGGCACACATGCACACATGCCCGGCATGAGTTTAAGCCACCAGGTCCAGGACTTGAACCACGGTCAACTACATGGGAGTCCAGTGACATAGCTATTATGCCAACTGCTGGTCCCATTGATTTTGTCTTAACCAGAGAGTTGGAGTTTCTTTGAGAACACATTAAGAAAACAGAAATACAGGAGAAGAATGGATAAGAATTTCCCAAAGAACCGTGGAACCCTGACCCTTTCTGTAGCTTTGAACCAGGCTCTACCAGAGGGTGGAAGAATGTGTGAATCCATGCGTGGGAAGGGCTTCGACGTGCTGGGAGCCAGGGCCTCCAGAAAGCCAAGTTGGCCTGGTACCACCTCACAATGTAATGGTTATTTATGACATCTCTGTTAAGATTATGATCCTTGGCAAAACACAGAGGGACTAAGTGTCTGTTTACATTGGAACAGCCTTTTGCAGCCCTGATTCAGGGTCGAGGTAAAAAGTCAAACCATCAAGAAGTAACAGAAATACAAAGGCAAATAAATACTGTTATCTTTTTCTTTTCTTTTTTTTTTTTTGTGAGATTTTTGCTAAAGGATGTAGATGCTTGTTGGAGAGACAGAGAGAGAGAGACAGAGACAGAAGGCAAGAAATCACCTCCCCCCCTAGGGGGGAATGGCCAGGTCACAATCCCTTCTCCTCCATTCTCCTCTTGGAATTTTGGGTACGCATACACGTGCACCCAGCATGAATTTTAAGCTGCCAGGTCTGGGAGTCAAACCATGGTTGATGACATGGGAGTCCAGCGATGTAACCATTACCCCATCTGCTGGTCCCTCGGCTTTCTCCCACACACCCGCATTTTAGTGTTTTTATGAGAAGTCTTCAAAAACTTCATGGAGAGCGACACACACGTATATATGTATATATTTTACATGCATACGCACACACACACACGCTGGAGAGACAGAGAAGGAGAGGAGAAAGTTCCCCCATGGGGAATGGTCATACCGCCATCCGATCTCCACCATTTCTCCCTCCTGTCAGGATTTCGGGCAGGTATGCACGTGTACCCAGTGCGTTTCTCAAGCCACTGGGGTCTGGGACTCACGCTGTAAGATCAACCATATGAGCTCCAGCTGTCTTAGCCAGGAGGTCCCAGAGCCAACCTGGGAAGTACATATTTCGAAAAAACTAGGATGGATTTCACAGTTTTTATTGCACCAGAATAAACTTATACTTTAATCCTATTTTACATGAACTTTTTGAAGTCCTCTAGGGTATTTTTATTAAAGAGAAGCTAGATCATGATTAATGTGATTGATCCCCTCTGTTAGATTTTTATACTGCTCCTGGCCAGCCAGTGGCATGGTACGTAAGTACCTGGCTCCCACATGGCTAACTGCATGGTTCAAGTTCCAGATCAGGTGGCTTGAAAAACATGCTGGGTGCATGTGCACACATGCCCAAAATCCAGAGAAGAAAATGGAGGAAAAGGGATTGAGGAGTGACTATCCCATGTGGGGAGTGCTTTTTCACTTTTTTTCTCTCTCTGGTGAGCACATGTGCCTTATAACAAATTTATTTCTAAAGAATTATTCACTGAGACCAGCAGTTGGGGTAATAGCTATGACGCTGGACTCCCATGTAGTCCACCACAGTTCAAATCCTGGACCCGGTGGCTTAAACTCATGCTGAGCGTGTGTGTGTGTGTGCCCAAGATCCCAAGAGGAGAATAGAGGAGAAGGGATTACGGTGTGGCCATCACCCCTGGGGGGTGATTTCTCGCTTTCTCTCGCCTTTTTTTCCTTCTTTTTTGTTAAGTGAGAAATCACCCCCAGGGGGAATGGCCACACCGCAATCCCTTCTCCTCCATTCTCCTCTTGAGATCTTGGGCACACACGCACACGTGCCCAGTGTGAGTTTAAGCCACCAAGTTCAGGACTCGAACTGTGGTCAACTACATGGGAGTCCAGTGATATAGCCATTACGCCAACTGCTGGTCCTGCTATTTCTAATGTCTAATTGAGGTATCATATGCATAGACGAGAATGTTTCCCCATGATGTGCACAGCTCGGTGATTTGGGGGATATGCATGCCTCCATCCAAGGATCCCTTATGCCTTTATGGATGTGGTAGGTGTGAATGGCTTCTCTCCTTGGCACTGTGAATGGTAAGGAAACACAAACGAACAGCATGGAGCCAGCCCATGGCCTGGTGGGTAAGGGAGCAGGATTCCACATGGTCGGCCATGTAATTTAAGCCCTGGACTTAGGGGGCATATGTGTGCATTCCCAAAATCCCAAGAGGAGGGAGAGAAGAGGAGAAGGGATTTCAGTATGACCATTCCCTTCAGGAGGGGGTGCTTTCTCCCTCCCCCTCTCTGGCTCTCTTTGGTAAGCACATGCACCCTCTGGCAAATTATATACGTCCTATATCAGCATGTCTAAAATAAAATGGTAGACTCATCTGCATGTAAAACTCAAGAGAGGCCCAGCCATGTTGGTGCGACTGGAACACGGCACTGTGCCATGCTGAACGCACATGGGAAGGTCCTGGGTTCTCATCCTGAGGTCTCCCTGGACACCTTGGGGAAGGCGGCATGTGCCTGCAATCCAGGCTGCCTGAGGAGAGGGTGGATCAAGCCATGAAGACACTTCTTAGGCTGCCAGCCACTCTCTCTCTCATGGAAGAAATAAACTTAAAAATTAAAAAAATAGATAAATAAATAAAAAAGCCAAGCAAGTCTTCGAACCAATGGAGAATTTGGCAAATCTACTAGCTGTCCAATCAGTCGTGTACTGTGACCTGTGAAATATACCACACAGGAAACTAGGTTTCATATAAATATGTGGGTTTCTCTCTATATCTATGTCTACAGCATGTGCATTCATCGGAAACTCAGAACTTATATATAAACTTTGGAGTGGGGACCATGACAGAGAAATCAAGTGAGAACTAGAGGTTGAGAGGGAAAAGCAATACTTGGAAATCTAAAAGATACAGGCCTTGCATGAATCCCTGGTAAGCGTGTGGCAGTCTGAGGACCCTGATGAATTCAACTCTACCCAGTGAAGGTCCCCAAATGGAAAACAACGTGAGGTCTCAGAATGTTAGGATCGGCTCTTTGTCACTCTCTGTCTCCCTCTGGCAAGTGCACACACACAACGGCAAAATCCTAAATAATAATAATAATAATGTCACAATCAAGGCCAGCAGGTGATGTGGAGGTTAAGACACTGGATCCCACATAGCTGCCTGGGCAGTTCGAGTCCCAGTCTCAGCAACTTGAAAATCACTCCAGGTGCGTGTGCATGCATGCCCAAAATCCCAAGAGGAGAATGGAGGAGAAGGGACTGTATCGTGGCCATCATCCCTAGGGAGTGATTTCTCACTTTCCCTCTCTCTGTCTCTCTCTGGTGAGCACACACACCCTATAGTTTAAAAAATAAATAAATAAAAAGGTCAGACTCGTCCTTGAATTCATAAAGCATCTCTTAGAAATGTCACCTGGACTGGGAACCAGCAGTTAGCGTAATGGCTATGTCGCTGGACTCCCAAGTAGTCGACCGCGGTTCATGTCCCGGACCCGGTGGCTTAAAACTCACGCCGGGCGCGTGTGCGTGCGTGCCCAAGATCCCGAGAGGAGAATGGAGGAGAAGGGATTGCGGCGTGACCATCCCCCCTGGGGGGGTGATTTCTTGCTCTCTGTCTCTATGTCTCTCTCTGTCTGTCTGGCGAGCGCACGCGCCCTACAGTGAAAATCTCTCAAAAAAAAAAAAAAAAAAAAAGACATGTCACCTGGAATGAGCCTCTTCAGTCTCACTCCCTCTCAGCTGCCCTCCCTGAAAACGAGATTAATAACCTCGCCAAGGGATACAGGAAGGACTTAATTACCTAGGAGCTACCAAAAGACATGGAATAAGCTGCCCCAAGGAACAGAAAATAGGACCTCTCCTCCCCCGCCGTTCTCTAATCACGAAAGCTCTGCCTCTAACGGGATAAAACGCTCTCTCGCTCCCTCCGTAGGAGACCTGCAGAAGGTGGCTTACCATTTTGAAATACGAAGCTACTCTTGATCACAGAAATGCAAAACCTAGCTTATTCGAATGTGAGCCATTAGGCCTGATTACATGGGCCTGGTTAGCAGGA
>NW_006159817.1:55820-76998 GCF_000334495.1 Tupaia belangeri chinensis
AGGAATGATTATCATGAACCCGGGGATGGTTTCATAGAGGGCTACTTAGCCAGCTGGAAGGAACTATATTTTCTCGAATTCCCCATAATCCAATAAGATCCCCATCTTAGCTTGATTGCATCTGCAAAAAACCCTCTTTCCAAATAATGTTACATTCACAGTTTCTGGGTAGACATGCATTTTGACAGGGACACCATTTAACTGAGTACAGTAGCTAAAATGCTATTTTAAAAGGTCCAGAATTTATGAAGTGAAAAAATAAACAAGCTACAGAACTCTATGATTTTTTTTTTTAAGAGAGATTTTTGCTATAAGGCACATACACTCATCAGAGAGACAGAAAACGAGAAATCACTCTCCAGGGGGGATGACCATGCTGCAATCCCTTCTCCTCCAGTCTCCTCTTGGCATTTTGGGCACGCAAGGACACGTGCCCAGGGTGGGTTTCAAGCTGCCGAGTCCGGGACTTGAACTGTGGTCATCCATGTGGGAATCCAGCGACATAACCATTATGCCATCATACGGTCCCACAATATGATTTTTTATTTATATTTATTTATATTTATTTATTTATTTGGAGAGGTTTTTGCTATAGGGCACATGCACTCACCAGAAAGACACAGAGAGACAGAGAGACAGAAAGCGAGAAATCACCCCCCAGGGGGGATGGTCACGCCGCAATCCCTTCTCCTCCATTCTCCTCTCGGGATCTTGGGCACACATGCACACATGCCCGGTGTGAGTTTAAGCCACCGGGTCCGGGACTCGAACCTCAGTCGACTACATGGGAGTCCAGTGACAAAACCATTACACTAACTGCTGGTCCCATGATTTTTTATTTTTGTAGAAAGAAAAAATGTCCTCTAAGTGTGCATGCCGCTTGCTCCTTTCTTCCTATTTCTGATTCTTGTCATTCTAACCCAAGGAAGGTTTTCAGCAAACAAAGGGAAATGTAAGGTCTTCAATTAGTCTTGAAAAAAGCAACCACATTAACAACATGAGGAAGTCCTTTGTTTAAAATGAATTATGCAGGGGCCGGCAGGTGGTGTGGTGGTAGAGGCGCTGAACCCCCGCATGGCAAACCGCACTTCGAGTCCTGGACCTGGCAGTTTGCTCTCTGTCTCTCTTTGGTCAAATCAAAAAGATAGTAATAGGGACCAGCAGATGGTGTAATGGATTCCCACATAGTTGACCACGGTTCGAGTCCCCAACCTGGCAGCTTAAACCTCACCTTGGCACATGTGCGTGCATGCCCAAAATCCCAAGAGGAGAAGGGATTGCAGTGTGGCTATGCCCCAGGGGGTGATTTCTCACTTTCTGTCTCTCTCTCTCTGGCAAATGTGCACACCCCATAGCAAAAATCTCTAAAATAAATAAAAAATTAAATTCTTAAAAAAAATGGATTATGTAATTATGCAACAGCCCATTGGATGGGGAAAGGTTTGGCGTATCCAAGACTAAGCAGAAGAGGCAGCAAAGTAAAAATTCTAAGGGCCCAGAGAGGCAGTAAAAATGCAGACACGTTGACAGATAGTGAAATGCAGGTGGAACGTGAAGCTAATTAAACATCTCTGGAGGTGTCAGCAGAAACAGGAGTAAATGACAGGGCCACGAGCATCCTCTTTGGGGTTTGGCATGAGGCCAGCCCTGGATGTCTGCCTGCCTGTCATTCAAGGCTTCCCGGCCTTTTGCAGTGTCAAGCTGAGATGGGCCACAATGGCTGGAACCACCCATCACAGCTGCCAAAGTTCTGTCACTCTGTGGTTCCCCAGTGGCACCAGGGGAGAGTCCTGAGCAAATTAAATTCCGATGATGGGGATGGGGGGAGGGAGGCAAATCACACAGTGGTAGGAAAGTTGCTGAGTTTTAAACTCAGATCTTACTTGAACCATGGCCTTAGCGAACAGGTGGACTTGACTCTTGAAAAATGCCCGTGTGCTCATATCCATTGGCTTGTGCAAGTTATGCCCTCAGCCTGGTGCTAGCAAACCATCCTGGGTCAGACCATGTGGGTTCTAATCCTGGGAGAGCCACAGGCTGTTTATCCACAGGCAAATGACTCCCCCGTTCTTCCTTCTCATGTCGTCATCTGTGAAACGGGGGTAACTGGAGGGCTTTAGAAGCCCTCCTTAGCGACTAGCGTTAAGGATTCTGAGTTGCTCTCACATATCCAGCGAAGTTCATCTTTATGGTCAATACTCAGGTGGACCAAATCATTGGGATTTAGGAAAAGGAACCTTAGACCCCCCCCCAAATCTGGAGGTGTTCAGATGAGGCTGAGGCCTCCAACTCTGCTACCTCCTCCTTGGGTAACTGTGAGCCCCAGCTCTGGGCGTGAGCTCATCATGGTCAAATGGAGCCTTGGGGTTCACCTGAGGTTTCTCATGAAAGGCCGCTCCAGAACAGCCCTCCGACCTCTAAAGCAGCTCCATTTTTGTTTTGTTTTACTTTTTACTTTGAGGTCACGGTTGATTCACATGCAGTTGTGCAGCATAATAGAGACACCTGTGTAGTCTTCCCCCAGTTGCCCCCAATGCATTTCACATGTTTTCTACAATGCCTCAACCCAGGAATGGACACCGATCCCATCGCCTGACCTGATTCAGGTCTCATCAGTGTCATGTGCCCTTGGCAGCATGTGTGTGTGTGCATTTAGGTCTATGCGCTTCTAATCACGTGTAGAGTCACAGGGCCACCCCCGCTGTCACACTGCAGGACAGTCATCATGTATGTCCTCCCTACTGTTCACTTACGGCCAGCCTCCCCCCCTCCCACCTTCATCCCCCACAACCACTAACCTGTCCTTCCTCTCTATAATTTATCATTTCGAGAATATTACACAATGGGGATAATGCGGTGTATAATCTTTATGGGATGGGTGTTTTTTTTTGTTTGTTTGTTTTGTTTTGTTTTGTTTTTGGCTAGGCAGAGTACCTTTGAAATACATCCAAGTTGTTACATATAGAAATCTTTTTTTGTTTTTCTTTTTAAAGATTTATTTTATTTATTATTATTTTTCATTTGACCAGAAGTGAGAAAGCAAACCACCTGATTCGGGACTTGAACCAACACAGTTGGTTGGCCACATAGGAATCCAGTACCCCAACCACCATGCCACTTGCTGGCCCTTGAATATTCTTTTTTTCTAAGTGGTATTCTAGCTGCTCTTATTTGAACTGTTTCACATATTGGTCTCCTTTGAGGAATTTTATCTCAAAGAAAGGTTTGCTCGACTTCAAAAGAGTAGTTTGACAAGTCAATGTAATAAATTGATTGCTAGGTCAGCAGGTGGCATGGAGGTTAAGGCAGCTGGATCTCACATGGCCCACTACGTGGTTCGAGTTCTGGACTCGGTGGCTTGAGAAACATGCTGGGTTTGTGTGCACGTGTGCCCAAAGTCCCAGGAGAAGAATGGAACAAAAGGGATTGGAGTGTGACCATCCCTCCCTGGGGTGATTCCTCACTTTCCCCCTCTCTCTCTCTCTTTCTCTCTCTGTCTCTTCTGTTTGTCTCCAGTGAGCATATATGCTCTAAAGCAAAATTAAAAAACAAACAAAAACATCGTTCAATTTTAAGGCCTTGATTGTGAACTAAATATAATCTAGATAGTGAAATTCATATAGCTGTCTTCATTTAATAGTGAAACGAGTTCTCTGATCTTCAGAGACATCATTTTATCTGATCTCTGGGGAGAGGAGAGAGAGAATGAATTTACTCCTGGGGGGGGGAGATTTAATAGTGAAACGAGTTCTCTGATCTTCAGAGACATCATTTTATCTGATCTCTGGGGAGAGGAGAGAATGAATTTACTCCTGGGGGGGAGAATTTGAGAAATTCACATGTTTTGGATTTACCAGGGAGTACATTTTTGGCTATTTCTGTACGGTTAACTTATCTAGTTCTCGTTTTTTTCTTTCCATTGTCCAAATTCCTTTTCTCTTAATTCTTCATACATCATTCCTCAAAGAAGAGGTAGCTTTTTAACAGCCAGAAAGGCATTTTCCCTTCTTGCCTTCCTTGCAAGAGAAAGCCTGCTGTTTCTTTTGGATGGAGAAACAGAAAGACATTTTCTCCTCCTAGACAAATGCCAGAGCTTCCTGTTAATTACTCAAGAGAACTGCGGAGGAAATGATAAATAATGAAAAGAAAATCCATTAAGATTTGATGGGCCTTGGTTCTTCTTACGTTACTGTCTTGCACATTCGTTAAGCTCTCCAAAGTCCCCCTGAATGGGGGCTCAGCATTCGATTGTGCAAACATTGGCTTTAGGATTCTCAGAGAACAAAAGGAATGACGTCCCAGAGGTTGAGATAATTAAGATGCACTTCATAACACCTCATTCTTACGCATTTCTCAAGTCTGTTCCTGGCCAACTAAGCTGACTATGCCTTCTCATGGTCAATGAAATGAGAGACAGAATTTGGAGAAGGGGGGTTTCTTTTTGTAACTGGTTAAGACAGTCTACAAACACCATGGAACTGTCTAGAAAAACTGGTATTTTAGAGCCAAGTGATAACATTGTATCAGATGCAAATGATTCCTCATTGCCCTCAATCAGCGTCAATCGCTTTCCCCTGAGTAATGATCCTGATTGTTCCAAATACCCAGTTCTGGTTTCTCATCTGACCATTTCTCAAGCAGATCTCGCCATGACTCAGCACCTGGTCAGACTAGGCTCATTAGAGGCCTTTGTTAATTTCAAAATGGCCGCAGCTCTGCTAAACCTTCAGCTGGTCTGCTTCAGAAACATCATAACTGCTTGTTGGAACATGAGTTATGGATTAAATGGAACAAGGCGGGAGAGGGAAAAGACAGAGAATTTTCTTCAAGGTAAGGTTTCTGCTCAAAATGTTCCCCTTTAATGCTTCTCAGACAGCACCCCACTTCCTCAGCAAGTTCTAGTTCTGTGTCTGGACTAACTTCTTTTATCTCTCACACCTTCCTTTTCCTTCCTCTGAATGTTCTAGAGATAAATGTGAAAGCAATGACCAGTAGCCAAGAGCTTAGAGATGCTTGCTTCAATTTTAAGTATTATACTTTAAGTGTATTATATCTTTTTTTGTTTTTTTTCTTTTTAACTTTCTGCCATAGGGCCCATGCGCTCACCGGAGAGAGAGAGAAACAGTGATATGGAAAGTGAGAAATCACCTAACAGTGAGGATGACTATGCCGCAATCCCTTCTCCTCTGTTCTCCTCCTGGGATTTTGGACATGCATGCACATGTACCCTGCATGATTTTTAAGTTACCAGGTCTAGGTCTTGAACTGTGGTTGGTCATGTGGGAGTTCAGTGCTCAACCACTATACCACCTGCTGGCCTCAAGCATATCTTTGAAAAATGTCTTTTAGGGGGCCAGCCAGTGGCATGGTGGTTAAGGTGGCTGGAAACCACATGGAGGACTGAGTGGTTTGAGTCCTGGACTCTGTGGCTTGAAAAACACACCAGGCATGTGTGTGTGCGCACTTGCTCAAAATCCCCAAAAGAGAATAGAGAAGGGATTGTGGCATGGCCATCCCTCTTGGGGATGGGGTTCCTTTTCACTTTCCCTCTTTTTTTTCTCTCTCTGACAAGTGCACACACTCTATATATAGCAAACTAAGAAGAAAAAATAAAGAACGTTTTCTAATGGAAGCTCTTTGTTGCGTGAGAGTAACTGTTCAGGAAATGGTGAGCTGATTTTACTATATTTGTTTTTTAGAGATATTTTTACTACAGGGTGTGTGCGCTTGGCAGAGAGAGACAGAGAGACAGAAAGTAAAAAATCACCACCCCCAGGGAAGATGGCCACGACTCAATCCCTTCTCTTCCTTTGAGATTTTGGGCATGCAGGCACATGTGCCCTGCATGAATTTTAAGCCACCCAGTCCAAGACTTGAACCATGGTCAACTATGTGGGAGTCCAGCGACATAGCCATTACTCTGCTGGCCCTTGATCTTACTACTTTGTAGATGAGAAAGTTAAACAGCTGGCCAAGTCCAGTTCTCTGAAACTGAATTCTTTAACTATGGTGGACTATGCTGGTTATAAAGTTTAAGTTGATTTGTTTCTAAAATGTCATATAGCTTTATGACAATTCTACAGCAAATCACAGTATGTGTGAATACTCACCAAAATTCTCTTGAACATGAGTTAACACAGTGGGAACTAAGGGGTGTGTGTGTGTGTGACTGTATATATATATATATATATGTGTGTGTATATATACATATATGTATATGTATATATACACATATATAATTTTTTTGGGGGGAGAGGTTTTTGCTATAGAGTGCGTGTGTGCTTGCCAGAAAGACAGAAAGAGACAAAGAGACAGAAAACGAGAAGTCACCCCCAAAGGGGAATGGCCACACCGCAATCCCTTCTCCTCCATTCTCCTCTTGGGATCTTGGGCACGCACACACATGCACCCAGTGTGAGTTTAAGCCACTGAGTCAGGACTCGAACCACAATTGACTACATGGAGTCCAGCCACATAGCCATTATTGCCAACTGCTGGTCCCTAAGGTGCATATTCTTAAAACAAAGATAACATTCATACATCTCTCTTAACATACTAGTTTAAAAAAAGCAATTGGGAGTGGGAGAGAAGGGATTGGGAAAAAACACTTAACAGACACAAAAATGAAAAGTTATCCATTGATAATAATGTATATGGTAAATCTTTTGACTTAACGGACACACTCCACATTCATGCTGAGAAAAACCATGTTGTGCTCTGTAAAGATGTACAGTGATTAAGTGTAAATTGTAAAAATGTAAAAATAGTCATTTAAACATTGATTAAGGGACCAGCAGGTGGCATGGTGGTTAAGGTGCTGGACTCCCACATGGCCCGCCATGGTTTGAGTCCCAGACCTGGTGGCTTCCTTTCTAACTTTTCCACTTTCTCTCTCTGTCTCTTTCTGGTAAAAGTAAAACATAATAATAACAATAAATAAATAAAATAATTCTTTAAAAAGAATAAATTAAAAAAAGAAAGCATACAGTATAACTATAATCGAAAAAAAGAAAACCTCCTTACACAGTGAAGTAGCCTTTCTGGAAGGCAAGGGAAGAAGATAAAGGATTGAGAGGCTGTTAGTTTTTAGGGAAACAAAACAAAACAAAACAAAACACTGAAACCCTGGTCTACTTGCTTTTGGTCTAGCTGTGGAAAAAGTGCTTTGCCCTTGGGTCTAACATTAAACATTTTGTTTTCTGTTCTACTCTTTCCAAGAAGCCAGGAGCTGAAGGGAAGTTGACACCATGAGGGACATCCTCAACTTACGGAGGCCAGGAGTAGGTAGATACACCCCATGCTCTGTGTCTGCCAAGAAGACAAAGAAATCTCCACAATTCCGCCAAAGGTCCCCATCAAGATGAAGTCGCCAGAGTCCACCAGGGTAAGTCATTTTAAACCCGCTTCATTTTGACTTTTCCCCCTTCTCTGGCTCACTCTCCTATTCCTGGTTTTGCTTCCTGACATGACCTGCCAGATTCCTTCTGTTTCTACTACGCCATTGTTTCGACACCTGTTTTCCAGGAAACCCAAACTAAGATGGGGCATTGGTAGGGCCTTCATCATAGAGAATTTGGGTGGGACCCACTTGTCACTTGGATTCACTCCTGGGTGATTCCGATGTACACCACTGATTAAGAAAAACTACTTCAGAGTTTCAAGAACATGAAGGAGGAAACTCAACTGCCTGCATGTGCTCACATTCCAGGGTCCTTCCTGCAGGTTGCCTGAAAGGATCCCGAGTGCAACTTCAGACGTCATTTCCATTCACATGTCTGTATATCCACTCATGGTTTCAGACATTCCATGTCATGTCTGGACTCCCTTTTGACCAAGGGACCATTTGAAGAGTAAGGGCTGGGATTAAGCCAAACACTGAATGATTAAAGGGTGAAAATAATAAAGGAGTTGGGGCCAGCAGGTGGCATAGTGGTTAAGGGTGCTGGATTCCCACATGGCTGACCATGGTTTAAGTCCCAGATCTGATGGCTTGCTTTCTTACTTTCCCTCTTTCTCTCTCTCTTTCGCTCTGTCCCTCGCTGGTCAAATTAAAATAAAATACATAGAGTTAAGTAAAATTCTTTTTTTAAAAAAGAAAATAATAGGGGAGTTAATAACTCAAATGTGGGGGCCAGATGGTTGCACGGTGGTAGTGCAATGTTCTGCTAGGCTGACCCACATGGAAGGTTCTGGATTTGCATCTGGAGCCCTCCCTGAACTCATACTAAGCTTTTGCGTATCTGTGACCTAGGGTGGTGGAAGCTGGAGGTGGATCATGGCCTGAGTTGGGGATCCCCCCAACTGTAACTCTCTTGCTCATGGAAGAAATAAATGAATAAACAACAGACTAACCTGAGGGCATCATCAGAATAAAAATACCATCAGAATTGAAAAAAAACTGATGTGCAGAAGCAAGCAGGTGGTGTAGTGGTTAGGGTGTTATACTCCCACATGGCCAACTGTGGTTCGAGTCCCAGACCTGAAGGCTTGAAACTCACACTGGGGCCGTGTGCGTGAGTGCCTAGAACCCTGAGAGGAGAACAGAGGAGAAGGGATTGGCGGCAACGTCATCCCCTCGAGGGGATGATTTCTCACTTTCTCTCTCCATCTTTCCAATGAGTGCATGCGCCCTCTAGCAAAAATCTCTCTAAAAAAAAATGATGTACATAAAGAAAGGTATTTAAGGCAAAGGGGGAGAAAAATAGGATAAGAGTAGTTTTATTTGTGTAGTAAAATTATCTTAAGGAGAGGAGATTGCTTTCTCTCCATCTTCCCTGAGAGGTAGAAGGAGATTTCAAATCTCCCTGGAATATGAAAGGGGTATCAAAATCCCCTCAAATCCGCCATGTTTGCCGTGCAATGTGCCGTCTGTGTCAGTGACCTATGGCTGTCTATAACGACTCCGAAAGACAGCAGCTTAGAACAATGCGCATCTGTCACCTCCCTGTTTTCACAGGCCAGGTGTCTGGACGTGGCCTAACTGAGATCTCTTCTTCAGTTCTTTTCCTGGAGACAGTTGAAGTGCTAGCCAGGGACAGTCTCATTTGAAGGCTCCAAAAGGCAAAAAAGATCACTTCCCAGTTCAGTCCATTGGCTGCTGGGGAGATTCTGTTTCTTGCTGGCTGTTGGCTCTGGGTAACTGCAGCTACTCTCTCCTGGGGCTAGACCATCCCATGTATTACAGAATGTTCAGCAGCACCCCGGCCTGTGTCCACTACAGCTCAGCCCCATTTCCCTCCTCCTCAGCCATGACAACCACACATGTCTCATACATTGCCAGGCGCCCTCTGGGGGACAGTCACCATGCTTGAAACCTACTGCTCTTGATCATTTACCACCGTGGAAATTTTATGCACATTTATGGGAGCCTTGACTTCGTGTCTACATCTCTTACTAAGGTGGACACTCCGTGTTGGTAGAGACCAATATTTTCTGAAGAGCTGTGGGTATTGGAATCATGTTCAACCGGTCACTAAGCTACGCCACAACTAGAATCCTCCAAAGTCTTCTATATCCTCCTGTGTACGGTAGGACAGTTCTTCCCTCTCTATTAGTCTGTAGTTTGATTGGACAGAATAGAACTTGATATCCAGTCTCACTTTTATTTATTTATTTTTCTTGAGATTTTGTGCTATAGGGTACGTGCACTTGTCAGAAAGAGACAGAGACAGAAGGTGAGAAATCACTTCCCCTGAGGGTGATGGCCACACCGCAGTCCCTTCTCTTCTCTTCTCCTCTTGAGATTTTGGGTACATATGCATGTGTGCCTGGCATGTTTCTCAACCGCTGGGTCCAGGACTAAACCAGCAGAGTGGGCTGTGTGAGATCCAGTACCTTAACCACCACGCCACACACTGACCCATGGCCTCGTTTATTAAGCATGGTGTGCTTAAGAGTCATTCTTCTTGTAGGACCGGCAGGTGGCATGGTGGTTAAAGACACTGGCCTCCCACGTGGCTGAGCGCTGTTCAAGTCCTGGACCTGGTGGCTTGTTGTCTCTCTTTCCTTTTCTCTCTTTCTCTGTCTCTCTCTCATCAAAGTGGAAAATAATAATAAAGTTAAATAAAGTAATTAAAAAAAAATTCATTCATGTTGTTGCATTAAAGGTCCTTTCGTGACAGCAAAACATTTGGTAACATTCATCAAAAATGATAGGGGCCAGCAGGTGGCATAGTGTTTAAGGCACTGGACTCCCACATGGCTAACCTCAGTTCGAGTCCTGGACCTGGTAGCTTGTTTTTTTTACTTTTTCTCTCCCTGGCGAGCACATGTGCCCAATAAATAATTCTTAAAAATAAAAAAAAAGAAAAGAAACTCATGCTAGGTACGTGTGCATATGTGCCAAAACCCCAAGAAGAGAATGGAAAAGAAGGGATTGCAGTGTGGTCATCCAACCTTGGGGGTGATTTCTCACTTTCTGTCTCTGGTGAACACATATACCCTATAGCAAAAATCCCTCTCTAAAGAAAAATGATGATTTGTTTCTCTGTATATTAACATGCAAAAGTATCCATGCATGCTGTCAAAAGTGATTTCTCTCTTTCTGTCTCTCTCTGGTGAATGCATGTACTCTATGGCAATCTAAAAAAAAAAAAAAGGAAAAACAGATATATAGAAAGAAAACATGAGAGGAGCAAGGTGTCGAGGCCCAATACCTGACAGAACTTAGGATTTCAGGAGTGGCCCTTCATTTCATAGTGGTTATGACTTCGGTTATTGAAGCAAAATCCTGACCAAAACTCTCACTTGCCCGAAGAAGACTTGACTTCTTAGAGACCCTCTGATGGTTATTTCCTGTCCTTTATGACGTGAAGTACCACATGGAAAGCGGCAAGAAACTCAAAGGTGGAGGGGAACCAGCAGTTAGCGTAATGGCTATGTCGCTGGATTCCCACATAGTCGACCGCGGTTCGCGTCCCGGACCCAGTGGCTTAAAACTCATGCAGGGCGCGTGTGCGTGTGTGCTCAAGATCCCGAGAGGAGAATGGAGGAGAAGGGATTGTGGTGTGGCCATCCCCCCTGGGGGGGGTGATTTCTCACTTTCTGTCTCTCTATGTCTCTCTGTCTGGCGAGCGCACGCGCCCTATTGCAAACAAACAAAAAAGGTTCCTGGCTATAAATCATGCATCTTGATACTTGATTTCATTACAAACAGCACTAAAATATATAGTATTATAATAGTACAGGATGCTTATATTGTAGTCACTTGTCTAAAAGTGTATGCTTTCTCTCTTTCTCCTTTTTTTCATAAATCTCAAACTTATCACCAAGCATGTCAAGGACACCTTGAGGTCTGAGACTAGGCTATTTGTCACTGTCGTCTCTGGGTGACAGATACAAATATTTCTAGGTCCTTATTAAATGTAACTCAGAGGTGACTAATCATTTCTTTGCTTCTGATACGGAAATAAGGAGACAGTTGTAAACTATCTTGTGCAAATACCAAGTTGCTTTTCTCTAAATAATCTAGGAGTTTAAAAAATAACGGGACTGGGGGGATCAGCAGTTAGCGTAATGGCTATGTCGCTGGACTCCCATGTAGTTGACCGTGGTTCGAGTCCCGGACCTGGTGGCTTAAACTCATGCTGGACGCGTGTGCGTGCGTGCCCAAGATCCTGAGAGGAGAATGGAGGAGAAGGGATTGTGGTGTGGCCATCCCCTCTGGGGGGTGATTTCTCGCTTTCTGTCTCTCTGTCTCTCTCTGTCTTTCTGGTGAGCGCATAACGGGACTGAGGACCTGCAGGTGGCTTGGTGGTTAAAGGTGCTGGACTTCCATATGGCCGACCACAGTATGAGTCCTGGACCTGGCGGCTTGCTCTCTCTCTCTCTCACTATAAAGAAAGGAAGAAAGAGAGAGAGAGAGAGAAGGAAGGAAAGAAAGAAAGAAGGAAAGTAAGTTAAATAAAAATGATTCTAAATAAAATCATTTACTGGACTGAACCAGTAGGTGGTGTGGTGGTGAAGGCAACTGGATATTACATGACCAACCATGAGGTTTGGTCTGGACCCGGATGCTAGAAAAACACACTGGGCACATTTGGGGCACACACGTGCCCCAAATCCCAAGAGGATTGGGATGGAGGAGAAGGGATCGTGGAGTGGCCATTCCCCTTGGGGAGTGATTTCTTTCTTTTCCTCTCTCTCTGTATCTCTCCAGTGAGCACACTTGCCCTGTAGCAAAAACCTGAAATAATAATAAAAACGGAATGGCCTTGTCCTCCTCCTTTCTTGTTCGCTGACACCACTCCACTCTCCTCAACCTCCAGCAGGCTGTCTCCCTGAGACCAAGCAGCTGCAGAGCTCTGATGGAGAGAGATTTAAAGCTGATGTGGAAGTTGACAAGCCATCTGTGACTATCAGGACCATGTTGGAAGATCTGGGGATGGCCCATGAAGAAGACCATGCCCCAGTTCCTCTACCAAATGCTTATGCAGCAATATTAAGAAAGGCCATTCCTGGGACCAGCAGTTTGCATAATGGCTTTGTCGCCGGATTCCTGTGTAGTCGACCACAGTTTGAGTCCCGGACCCAGCAGCTTAAACTCACTCCAGGCGCGTGTGTGTGCACGTGCCCAAGATCCCAAGAGGAGAATGGAGGAGAAGGGATTGCGGTGTGGCCATCCTCCCTGGGGGGCAATTTCTAGCTTTCTGTCTCTCTGTCTCTCTCTGTCTTTCTGGTGAGCACATGTGCCCTATAGCAAAAACCGCTCCAAAAAGAAAAAAAAGTCATTCTGTGGTATACCCACCACAAGATGACCCTCCTCCTCCTGAAGAGGATGAGATCAGGGACCAGGAGTTAGCATAATGCCTGTGTCACTGGGCTCCCATGTAGTTGACCGTGGTTCAAGTCCCGGACCCGGTGGCTTAAAACACACACCGGGTGCATGTGCATGCATGCCCAAGATCCTGAGAGGAGAATAGAGGAGAAGGGATTGTGGCGTGGCCATCCCCCCTGGGGAGTGATTTCTCGCTTTCTGTCTCTCTGTCTCTTTCTGTCTGTCTGGCGAGTGCACACGCTCTGTAGCAAAAACCTCTAAAGAAAAGGATGAGATCAAAGAAAAGCGAACAGATGATATTCCTGTTTGGGACCAGGAATTTCTGAAAGTTGACCAAGGAACACTTTTGAATATATCCTGGCGGCAAACTACTTAGACATCCAAGGTTTGTCTGATGTTCTAGGCAAGACGACTGCCAATAGGATCACGGAGAAAACTCTGAGGAGATTCGCAAGACTTTCTGTATCAAAAGCGACTTTACTGGGGACCAGCAGATGGCATAGTGGTTGTGTCGTTGGACTCCCATGTGGTCGAATGTGGTTTGAGTCCTGGACCTGGTGACTTAAACTCACGCCAGGCGTGTGTGCATGCATGCCTAAGATCCCAAGAAGAGAATAGAGGAGAAGGGATTGTGGCATGGCCATCCTCCGTGGGTGGGGAAGTGATTTCTCACTTTCTGCCTCTCTGCCTTTCTCTGTCTCTCCAGAGAAGTACATGCACCCTATAGCACAAAATTTTTAAATCTCTCTTTAAAAAAAAAAGTGACTTTACTGAAGAGAAGGAAGCCCAGGTAGGCAGAGAGAAGCAGTGGTGGGAATAGGGCTGAGATGTTACGCCTGGCGCTGAGACACTCTGCTGTGTTTGTGACTGCTACTATCAGACAGACAGACAGTCGGCAAATGCAGCAGCAGATCAACTGTAGTAGCAGAATATCGTCCTCACTGCACGTGTGGTCTGAGAGGTTTTTGCTATAGGGCATGTGCACTCAATGGAGAGACAGAGAGGGACAGAGAGACAGAAAGTGAGAAATCACTCCCAGGAGGGAATGGCCGTGTCTCAATCCCTTCTCCTCCATTCTCCTCTTGGGATTTTGGGCACGCACGCACACGCACCTGCCAGGAGTTTGAGGCAGCCAGGTCTGGGACTTGAACCACGGTCGACTACATGGGAGTCCAGTGACGTAACCATTACACCATCTGCTGGTCCTTACGGCTGAGTTTCTTCCAAGATGATAGAAAGTTTCTTTTTTCTTGGCTCCGAGTAAAACTGAACTTGCGGGTTCTCTTTAAGAATACATACTAATGATGATAATGATAAGGGGACCGGCCCATGGTGTGCTGGTTAAAGTGGGCTGGATCCCACATGGTCAATTTCACAGTTTGAATCCCGGACCCAGGGGTTTGAAAAGCACTTGAGGTTTGTACGTGCATGCCCAAGATCCTGAAAGGGGCACAGCGAAGAAGAAGGGATTACAGCGTGACCATGTCCCACGCAGGGGGTGCTTTCTCACTTTCCCTCTCTGTCTCTCTCCATGCACCCTCTGGCATTTAAAACACAACAAGAAAAGATATAGCAGTTCATGAGTCCTTATGGCAACACGGAAATACGCATTAGTGTAATAGATCGGTAATCTCTAACCTGCACAGAATCAAGAAAGGTTTTAGTTGCCAGAGGGCATGTGTACTCTCCAGAGAGAGACAGAGAGGAAGAGAGAGAATGTTACCCAGTGGGGCGTGGTCACACTCCAGCCTCTTCTCAGCCTCTCCACCCAGCTGGAATTCTGGGTATACACACCCAGGCACCCACCATGTTCCTCAAACCGTGGTGGGCCATTTGTGATCTGACTCTTTCAACTGTCATTTTTTTTTTAGAGAGAGAGGTTTGTTTGTTTGTTTGTTTTGCTATAGGGTACATGCACTTGCAGAGACACAGAGAGAGACAGAGAGACAGAAAGTGGGAAATCACCCCCACAGGAGGGATGGCCACACCGCAATCCCTGCTCCTCCATTCTCCTCTTGGAATTTTGGGCACGCATGCACACACGCCCTGTGTGAGTTTTAAGTCACCGGGTCTGGGACTCGAACTGTGGTCGACTACGTGGGAATCCAACCATGTAACCATGATGCCATGTGCTGGTCCCCTAACATGTCATTTTTAATGACAACTTCCTACTCTATCAGTTGGTTGAACTATTAGATCATCAGGAAATTCATGACATTTTTTTTTATGTTTTTTTTTTTTTTAATGCAAAAATGCATCATGGCTGCTCCGGCGACCTGTCCTATTCTGTACCATTGGTGGTTTATTTATTTATTTTTACGATGAAGTCTTCTTTAAGAGATAGCTTGTCACCTCATCTTGCTCACATCCATGGTATGGAGTTTGGAAAAAAATTCCCAGAAGTAGAAATTATTTCCAGGTCAAAAGACACGCTCAGTTTTAGCACCTTGGCAAGGCTCACAATTAGCAGGAAAAGAAAAATGAGTTTGCCACATACCCTTGGACAACAAGAGGTATTTGTCCAGGTGAAGACGGCACTGTGGGGGACAGACAGTCAAGAAGGAATCCGGCAAGCCAGGAGGTCTCCTTTGGAGGTTGGAAGATTCCCTCAGAAAAATAACAGCTTGCCATTTTGAACACTGTCGTTGGGTTCATACTCACCTGTTTCTACAAGAGGATTGCAAACAGTGCTGGGGAGGCCTTGCCAACATGCAGCTGAAAGCCATCATGAAGGCAACCACCACCAGGCAAAGTTGCTTTTCAAATGCCCAACACCCAGCTCACCGTGAAAAACCTCCCTCCCAGTTTAAAGACCATCAAGCTTTGGCCACTAGAGGGCACTAGCAACACGCAGTTCCAGCCATACGGGCGCTCCCTGAGTGGGGTGGGTGGTTCCTTTGGATTTTGCATCCCAGAGCCCTAAAGGGACATAGGCTCTGAGCTATCCCAACTGCGTGGGACTCCTCTAAGGCACAGACCAGGGCCCTGGTCGAGGGTAAGTCTTCTATTGGCCACATTCTGAGAATTGTAATGTTTCATGGAAAAGTTTAGAGCTTTTTTTTTTTTTTTAGAGAGACAGAAAGAAAGAAATCACCCCCCAGGGGGGATGGCCACGCTGCAGTTCTTTCTCCTCCAGGGAATTTGGGCACACTCACACGTGGTCAGCCTGAGTTTTTAGTCTCTGAGCCCAGAACTCAAACCACGGACCACTACTTGGGAGTCCAGCGACGTAACCATTATGCCATCTGCTGGTCCCGGAAGAAGTTTGTAGTTTTAACCTTGAGAGAAAACAATAGGTGTAAGGGTGGGGATGGGGCTGGGGGGATAGATTTTGCCCCAAATCACCTGTGGCTTGTTTTTTTGTTTTGTCTTATTTTTCATAGGATGCTTGTCCTTGCTGGAGAGAGACAGAGACAGAGAGAGGGAAAGTTAAAAAATCATCCTCAAGGGAGGATGGCCAGGCTGCAATCCCTTCTCCATTTTCCAGGGATTTGGGGTACACACACACACACACAGTGTGTTTTTCAAGCCACCGGGCCTGAGACTCGAACTGTGCAGTCGGCCATGTGGGATCCAGCCGCCTTAATGGCCATGCTGCCAGGCTGGCCCATGTTGTTGATGTTATTTTTTCCTTTTTCTAAGAACCATGTTTGTTGCTGAGTGACCTAGCGCTCATTCATTTCCTCTGTCTTCTCCCCATGACTGTCAAGAAGGTATTCTTGGTATTTACTTTCCTTACGTTTAAGGAAATGGATTGAGTTGTCGGAAAAGTCACGATGCATTTTTGCATAGAAAAAAAGACGCCATGACTTTTCCGGCAAACCAGTATTAACATATACGGTGTAATAGGTAGCCAAATACCATAGACGGTGTAATAGGTAGCCAAATACCACCGCCTATAACTCAAGTCTTGTGTAATTATGAACAATTACCCCAGTGAGTTCTTGGCCTCCCTAATGCAACTCCAAATTCCCAGGCCAATAGGAGCTGAGGGGTGGGGATGGTGTCAGGAATTCGAGAAACTGGGCCCGCTGGTAGCCTGGTGGCTAGGGTGGCTGGATCCCGCATGGCTGAGTGCGTGGTTCCAGTCCCGGACCTACCAGCTTGGTAAATATACTGTGTGTGTGTGCACGCGTACCCCACATCCTGAAAGGGGGCAAAAATGAAGGCAATGGGATTTGACGTGGCCATTCCCCATGACAGGGGCTTCTCGTTTTTCCTCCCTCTCTCTCTCCAGAATGTATGCACCCTCTGGTTAAAAAATAAATAAATAAATAAATAAAAGGGGCCAGCAGGTGGTATAGTGAGTGGTTAAGGTGCTGGACTCCCATGTGGTTGACTGTGGTTCAAATCCCAGACCTAATAGCTTGAAACTCACGCCAGGAGTGTGTGCGTGCGTGCCCAAAATCCCAAGAGGAGAATAGAGGAGAAGGGATTGTGGTGTGGCCATCTCCCTCCCCGGAGAAGGGGGGGGTGATTTCTCACTTTCTGTCTCTCTGTCTCTCTATGGTGAGCGGATGCACCCTATAACAAAAACAACTCAATAAATAAATAAACAAACAAGTAAAATAAAATGAGAGAGATGAAATACTTTCCAAGTCCTAATTCCAGGCTTGCTAATCACCATTTTCTAAGGCCTTGGTTCTGTGGCTTTCAACAAAATGCACAGCCGGCTTCACCTGAGAGCTACTTCGACTTGACCCTACTCAGAACAACACGGGCTGTCTCTGAGCATCTAGGTTTTCTTATTGACCAGACTTCAGATCCAGATTCTGGCTTCAAAGAGAATTTGTTTCCTCAGGGAGCGGAGGGGAGAGTTAGAAATCAGTCACTGGCTTGAAATTTCCCTCTAGTTTTTATTTCTCATTGAAAAGGTGCCTGGAATTCCACCGTTTCCCTAGACTTTCGGCTTAAAGAGGAGGTACGCACACAAATGCGTTTGAGCCAAGATTTGGGAAACCGAGGTGCCCAAGCTTTTAAGAGCCCTTTTTATTAACGAAAAGAAATAGCAACGCGTTGATTAAATCTCTCCTGGCCTGCTGGCTGCAAAGCTATGTGTCTTCTTTTGAATGGGCTCCTCATTTATCCTCGCAATGAGTTTCTGCACCTCTGAGGTTGAGTCTCTCTCGGTTATCAGCAAACCACAGGAGCCTGATAACTTTGGAAGGGGCGCATTCCCACGAGAAGGCACCTATCTTCATAACTTTCCGCCATGGAAGCAGAAGAAAATTCTTCGGCAAAGACAAATGACTCTGGTTCTCTTTTGGACTCGACATCCATCTTGGCAAAAACTACCACCAGTTTGGAGGGATTCAAAATGTGGCCCAGAGGTTAGGGGGTCATCCCTGCTGGGGCAGGTCTATGAGGAAAATCATCTGGATTTGGGGAGAATGAGATGGTGCGGACGCTATACTTTAATTTTGTTCATGCCCCTGTCTTGTCTTGTCTCTTCTCTTCTCTTCTTTTTTCTTTTCTTTTCTTTCTTTTTCTGTTAGAGAATTTTGCTGTAGGATGTGTGTTTTCACCAGAGAGACAGAGACAGAGAGATAGAGATAGAGAGAAATCCTGCCCAGGAGGGATGACCACACCACAATCCCTTCTCCTCTGTTTTCCTCTCAGGATCTTGGGCATGAATGTACAGGCACTTGGTGTGAGTTTCAAGCCGCCGGGTCTGGGACTCAAACTGTGGTCAACTATATGGGAGTGCAGTGCTTAACCCCACTGTTACCTGCTGTTCCCACTTTCCTTTTTCTTCTTCTTCTTTTTTAAGTAGGTTTTTGCTTGTGGTTTATGCACTCATGTGTGTGTGTGTGTGTGTGTGTGTGTGTGTGTGAGAGAGAGAGAGAGAGAGAGAGAGGCAGTGAGAAGGAAAGTGAAAAATCACCCCCATTCCCCGGGGAGATGGCTACACCACAATCCCTTCTCCGTTTTCCTCCTGGGGTCTTGGGCACACATGCACACATGGCCGGTGTGAGTTTCAAGTCACCAGGTCCAGGACTCGAACCATGGTTGGCCATATGGGAATCCAGCAATGTAATCATTATGCCATCTGCTTCCCCCCCTTTCTTTCTTCTTCTTTTCTGAGAGATTTGTGCTGTAGGGCATGTGTGTCCCCCTAGAGAGACAGAGAGATGGAAAGCGAAAAATAACCCTCAGGGGAATGGCCAGGTAACAATCCTTTTTCCTCCTGGGATTTTTAGCATGCATGCACATACACCTGGTGTGAGCTTTAAGTCACCGGGTCCAGGATTTGAACAGCCATCGACTATATGGGGGCTCAGTGACATAACCATTTCACCATCTGCTGGTCCCACACTCCTTCTTTCTTAAGAGATGTTTCTTGGAGCCAGTAGGTAGTGCAGTGGTTGAGGCACTGGACTCTCAAGTGGTTGACCATGGTTTGAGTCCCGGACCCGGCAGCTTGAAGCTCACACCAGGCATGTATGCATGCATGCCCAAAAACCTGAGAGGTGGGACCAGCAGATGGCATAATGATTATGTTGCTAAACTCTCACATAGTTGACTGTAGTTCAAGTCCTAGACCCGCCAATTTAAAATTCACACCAGCGCATTTGTACATGTGCCCAAAATCCGGAGCGGAGAATGGAGGAGAAGGGATTGTGGTGTGGTCATCCCCCCTGGAGGGTGATTTCTCCCCTTCCATATCTCTGTCTTTCTCTGTCTCTCTGGCAAGCGCATATGTGCTCTATAAAAAAACTCTCTAAATAAAAAGAGAGAGAGAGAGAGAGAGAGAGAATCGTTTCTCCTCTGTTTCTCTTTTTTCTTGTTTGAATATTTCTCCATTGAAATGCTTGGTTATTTAAACCACTAACAAATCTCCACTATTGCTCTTGGCTGGAGACTTCTGAGAAAATGTGACAGAGGCTCTCTTCAAAAGACTAGCACGTGAGTGTCCATGTTGCTAGCCTGTACCTTAAACCCCATTAGAGCACAGAAAAAGAAACACAGAGAATCAAAGAGCCCTTGCCCACCCCCACCCCGTCTCTCCCCACCAGTGTTTTGAGTCTACTGAGTGTTGAGTCTACTGATGTCCGTTCCCAAGTTGTGGTTTGTCGGAGGGGTTCAAAGACGCTGCCCTAATATTTGGATGTTGAATAACTTAATGGAACGTCTCGAATGCATCTCAGAAACATGTTCTGCTGTGAGGCAACAGGTCAAAAACAGAGTCCAGAAAAATCAAAGGGCTGCCCAGATTCTTGGGGGAAACTTTGCTCACAAGACTAAACTTTTCGACCTCTGGGCTGAGGAAGTCGCCTTTCTGCTGCTGGCTTCTCTCCAGTTCTTTCTTGGATGCATTTGCGTGGTGAGGTCTTCCAAAAGAGCTGGTCTGAGAGACCCAGACCCTGATAGTAAAAACTTACTTTGGAACAGGGATGTTTCCAAGGTAGAGGCTACAGAGCGTTTTAATATAAGTTTACAGTGTAGTGCCTCTCACCTAGTGTCGACACTGAGAACCTAATGCCAGTAAGTCCTCCGGGACTCTGCTAAGCACACTATAGGGAAGGACTATTAAAATTCTTTGTAAGGTCAAGTAGATGTTTAATAGTGAATAAAACAGAGGTAAATAGAGAGATGTACACAGAGAATCTACAGTTTGAGTGGCTTGCTTAGGGTCACTGTGTAATTGATGGTGGTAGTTATGGTGATGAGGGTGATAAAGATGGTGGTGATGTGGTGGTGGTGATGATGTGATAATGGTGATGATGATGATGGCAGTGGAGATAACAGTAGTGATGGTGGTGATGGGGATGATGGTGATGGTGGTGGTGGTAATGATGATGGTGGTGGTTATGGTGGTGGTGATGTTGATGGTGGTGATGGTGATGATGGTGATGGTAGTGATGATAGTGTTGATGTTGATGGTGGTGGTGATGTTGATGGTGGTGGTGATGTTGATGGTGGTGGTGATGTTGATGGTGGTGGTGATGTTGATGGTGGTGGTGATGTTGATGGTGGTGGTGATGTTGATGGTGGTGGTGATGTTGATGGTGGTGGTGATGTTGATGGTGGTGGTGATGTTGATGGTGGTGGTGATGTTGATGGTGGTGGTGATGTTGATGGTGGTGGTGATGATGATGGTGGTGGTGATGATGATGGTGGTGGTGATGATGATGGTGGTGGTGGTAGTGATGATAGTGTTGATGTTGATGGTGATGATGGTGGTGGTGATGTTGGTGGTGGTGATGATGGTGGTGATGGTGGTGGTAGTGATGATAGTGATGGTAGTGATGATAGTGTTGATGTTGATGGTGATGATGGTGGTGGTGATGTTGATGGTGGTGGTGATGGTGATGTTGATGGTGGTGATGTTGATGGTGGTGATGATGGCAGTGGAGATAATGGTGGTAATGGTGGTGGTGGTGATGATGGTGGTGATGGTGG
>NW_006159817.1:77236-94567 GCF_000334495.1 Tupaia belangeri chinensis
TGGAGATAATTGTGGTAATGGTGGTGATGGTGATGATGATGGTGATGATAGTGATGATAGTGTTGATGGCGATGATGGCAGTGATGATAGTGGTGATGGTGGTGGGGGGGTTGGTGGTAAGGATAGAATAGTAGTGGTGGTGGTGATTATTGGTTGTGGTAGTAGTAGCAGTAATTATGTGTTTGGGCGTGATCATGGTTATAGTGGTGGTAGTAATGGGGGTGATCATAATGGCAGTGATGTAATAATGGAGACCCGATCCCAAATTGGAGATTTTCTAGCACCTAACTAAAAGTCTACAGCAAATATACAGCAGAGCTGGGGTATGAACCCAGATCTCTGACTTCAAAGTCATGTTTACATCTAATGTATGCAATGTCTCCCAGAGATGGAACTTCGAGTCATCACAGCAATGCTGTTCTCAAGGATGACAACTCAAGACACCTTACAAAGTGGCCTTGTGGTGGTATTTATTCTTCAAGTTTCTTGGACCATCTTATCTTGAGTTTTGTCCCAAAACAAATGCTGATTTTACATGATTCTAACAAACTTGGGATCTAGTCTTCCTGGAATCATAGGCACCTAAAAATTAGACATATTTTTGGCAGGCTTCTATTTCAAACATTGTCCTTAGTGTAAGGGTCTCTTAATATCCCAGATAAATTATCCCTTCTTATTCTTGAACACTGCCATTACAAGGGACTCTTTCTTTTATTATTATTTTTTGAAATTTTTGTGATAGAGTACATGCACTTGCTGGGGAGATAGAAAGACAGGAAGCAAGAAATCGCCCCCTAGGGAGAATGGCCATGCCACATTCCCTTCTCCTCCATCCTCCTCTTGGGATCTTAGACATGCATGTATATGCGTGCCCCTTATGTGAGTTTCAAGCCATCAGGTCTAGGACTCGAACCATGGTCAACCGTGAGGGAGTTCAGTACCTTAACCAGTATGCCGTCTGCTGGCCCTGACAAGTAATGCTTGTTCTCATGGATAAACATATGAAGATACACATACATGCACACGTGCATGAGGGAACTTCAAAAAGCCAGTGGAGAAATGGAATTAAAGTAGATGTTTATTGGGACAGTCTTAGGGCTGGGGAGCGGGATCTCAGTGTCCAACAGCATGGTTCCAGGTCTGGCCCTGGAGACTTGAGAAACACTCTGTGTGTGTGCTTTGTGCACATGTGCCCCGAATCCCAATGGGATGGAGACATGGAGGAGACGTGACTGCGGCATGACCACACCCTATGAAGGTTGCTTTCTCTGTCTCGCTCTCTTTGTCTATTTCGTCTTTCTCTGGCAAGCACATATACACTCCGACAGCTAAAACAGGTGCAAGGTTTTTTTTCCCCAGCACGAATACACTGTGTATTAGTCCAGTCAAAGACATTACTATGCACATTATCATCAACAGATTGTTTTCCATTTTTGTGTCATTTAAATGCTTTTTATTATTATTATTATTATTCCCTTGATTCCTTTCCAAAAGTGGAAGTTTATGTGAGTGCAAACATCACTGCAAAATCCATGTATGCTTTTTTCTTAATACACACTTCTATGAACTTTTTGAAGGCTCCATACGCACATACACACACACACACACACGTATTTATACTTAAAGAACTCTTGCTTTTTATTTTTTAAAGAATTATTTAATTTTATCTATTATTATTTATTGATGAATTATTTTATTTAACTTTATTTATTTAAATTTAATTAGAGAGGGACAGAGAGAGAGAGAGAAAGTGAGAAAGCAAGCTGCCAGGTCCGGGACTTGAACCATGGTTGACCTCGTGGGAGTCCAGTACCATTAACCACCATGCCACTTTCCAGTTCCATTATTATTATTATTATTATTAATATTATTATTATTTTAAGATTTTGCTGTAGGACACTTGCAGTCACCAGAGAGAGAGGGAAAGTGAGAAAGCAAGCTGCTCAGTCTGAGACTCCAACCACGGTAGGCCATGTGGGAGTCCAGCCCTTGACTATCTCACTACCTGCTGGCCTCAAACTCTTGCTTTCTAAATCTCTACCACACGCTAAGCCCACATTGACATCCCTGTAAACTTCATTAGTTACACGGAATGAGCTCCTTTGTCTTTAACAATACTTATGGACCCCAATCTTCCATCCCTAGAATTAATAGTCACAAACCGCTTCATCCACTGGCCTCGTCTGAGTTATTTTTTGAAATGGTTTTATTGGGATATAAATCACATATCGTACAATGCTCTCGTTGAAAGTGCACGTCTCGGGGGTTTCCGAAATGTTCATAGATACGTAAAACTATCGCCATGGCCCATTTTGAGCATTTTCCTCACCTTAAAAAGAAACATTTGGGGGCTCAGCAGATGTCATAATGGTTATGTTGCTGGACTCCCACATAGTTGACAGCGGTTCAAGTCCTGGACCCGGTGGCTTAAACTCACACTGGGTGCATGTGGGTGTGTGCACAAGATCCTGAGAGGAGAATGGAGGAGAAGGGATTGGGGTATGGCCATCTCCCCCTGGGGGGGTGATTTCTTTCTCTCTGTCTCTCTGATAAGCACACATACCCTATAACAAAAATCTCTCTCTAAAAAAAAAAAAGAAGAAAAAGAAAAGAAAAAGAAACACTTGGTGAACCAGCAGATGGCGTAATGGTTATGTTATGTTCCTTGACTCCCACGTGGTTGACTTCAGTTTGAGTCTTAGACCCTGTGACTTGAAACTCGTGCTGGGTGCATCTGTGTGTGCATGCCCAAGATCCCAGGAGGAGAATGGTGGAGAACGGAATGCAGCGTGGCCATCCCCCTTGGAGGGTGATTTCTCATTTTCAGTCTATCTCTCTCTCTGTCTCTCTAGCGAGTGCATGTACCCTATAGCAAAAATCTCTCTTAAAAAAAGAAAAAGAAAGAAGAAGAAAGAGAAAGAGAGAGAAAAGGAGAGAAAAAGAAGAAAGAAAGAAAGAAAAAAGAAAGAAGGAAGAAAGAAGGAAAGAAAGAAAGAAAGAAAGAAGGAAAGTTAGGTTCCTCATGTAACATTTTACCTAGTAATATTTCTTTTTTTAAATTTTTTTTAGAGATTTTTTACTATAAGTTGCATGTACTTGCTGGACAGACAGGGAGAGACAGAGAGACAGCAAGTGAGAAATCACTCCCCAGGGGCAGGGGTGGTGGTCATGCCCCAATCCCTTCTCCTCCATTCTCCTCTCGGGATTTTGGGCACATATGCACACGTGCCTGGTGTGAGTTTCAAGCCACAAGGTTCCATACTCAAACCATAGTCAACCATGTGGGAGTTCAGCACCTCAAGCACTATGCCACCTGCTGGCCCCTTACCTAGCAATATTTCAACTTTTAGATTCTTTTTTAAATCACCGAATTTGAGATGTTCTGGTTTGATGTCATCTCTAAGCAGGACTGCCTTTGGATCGTTCCAGGTAATAAGATGGATAGAAGAGCGTTCAAGGCCAAAGTCCGAGTCAGCAGGTGGCATGGAGGTTAAAGTGGTTGGATCCCATATGGCCCACTTTGTAGCTCAAGTGCTGGATCTGGCAGCTTGAAAAACACACCAGGTACATGCGCATACGTGCTCAAAATTCCAAGAGAAGAATGGAGGAGAAGGGATTTCAGCATGGTCATCCTCACCAGGGGCGATTTCTCACTTTCCCTCTCTCTCCCTCTGTCTCCTGCAAGTGCACACACCCTAGAGCAAACTTAAAAAAATAAATAAATAAAAAAGACAAAACCTGATATAAAACAATGTCTTCCCAAAGTTTGTTTCCTGGAGATCTCATTCCGTGAGATATTATTAGACATCATGGGAGAAGCGGAGAGACCCTTAAGGATGTAGGAAGGTCTCAGTCCCTAGGTCTGTCTCAGGTGACCAGCAAGTGCCCTGTCTCTGAGGCAATGGGATTCTGTGGGTTCCAGGTAATGGGGGGCCCCTAGAACACGCCAGACAGCTTGCTCCAGCTTCTCTCTCCCAGGAGCAAGTTGTAGAAGCAGTCACAGGAGAAAAAGTCTTGAGTAGACAGTCACTTTCTAGAAAGAACGTCTTCCTTCTTTCTCTCTCTGGTTCTCGGAATACCTCTTTTTCCTCCCCCGAGAACCAGTGCCAGGGCCCAAGTTGACAGTGGCTGGGTGAGAAGCTGCTATTGTTTTCTAACCAAGGTCAGCGTTGTAAGAATTCTTGGTGGCGCCAGCAAGTCGCGTGGTGGTTATGCTGCTGTACTCCCACATGGCTGACTATGGTTCAAGTCCCGGCTTACTCTTTCTCTCTCTCTCATTGGCTCTCTCTGGTTAGCACACGTGCCCTATAGCTAATTAAAAATAGTAACTTTTTTTTTTTTTTTTGGGAGAGGTTTTTGGTTATAGGGCGTGTGTGCTCACCAGAAAGACAGAGAGAGACAGACAGAAAACAAGAAATCACCCCACCGGGGGGATGGCCACACCGCGATCCCTTCTCCTCCATTCTCCTCTCAGGATCTTAGGCATGCACACACACATGCACCCGGTGTGAGTTTAAGCCACGGGGTCCAGGACTCAAACCATAGTCGACTACATGGGAGTCCAGCTACATAGCCATTATACCAACTGCTGGCCCCAAAATAATAATCATAATCATACATAAAAACAAGATAAATAATTCTTAGATGAAGGGTGAGTGAGCTCAGGTGTGAGACTCCCCCTTCCAGCATGCTCACCCACTCTGCTTTGCTGGGAAGAAAATTCACCCCAAATTTCAGAGGAGCCAACTTGATCATGCTCCTCTCCGGGAGGCCTTTGTTTTCTGGAAGGTTTAAATCAGAAGGGATCACACAGATGCTCAGACTCCTCCCTGGATGTCTTTTTAATTTTTTTTTTTTTAAGTAAAAGATCAAAGATTCTGAACCTCAGAGGGAAAGGGCTGGAGGGAAGAAAAATAGCAGAACATGGAGAGAAACGTTCCTGGGGCTTAAAAGGCCAGTTTAATACCTTCTTTATTGTTATTGGTATGTGTGTGTGTGTGTGTAGACCCTAATAATTTGGAAAGCACTTTGCAACTGTTTATCTATTGCTTGCACATAGATCTTCTCTCCCTCCCCCTCCTCTATTACCCCTTCTCCTTTTCCCCCTCTTCCATATCTCCCTCTCCTTCCTTCCTTTTTCTGCCTGGCTTCTCTCTACATTCAGATCCTCACAATAATCTTTCTGAAGGGCCAGCAGGTGGCGTGGTGATTAAAGACGTTGGATGCCCACATAACCGACTACGGTTTGAGTCCCGGATCTGGTGGCTTTTTTTCTTGCTTTCCCTTTCTCTCTCTCTCTCTCTCTGCTCAAATTAAAAGATAATAATAACAACAAATGAAAGTAAATAAATAATTCTTTTTTTAAAAAAATTCCTTCCAAAGACAAAAGGATCTTTTATGAAAGAGGAAACCAAGCCTTAAGAAAGGAAAGAAACTTGCTTCCTAGGTATTAAAGTGGCAGAGCTGGGGACCAGCAGGTGGAGGAATGGTTATGTCGCGGGACTCCCACATGATTGATCATGGTTCGAGTCCCAGACCTGGAAGCTTGAAACTCATGCCGGGTACGTGTGCGTACATGCCCAAAATTTCCAAGAGGAGAGTGGAGAATGTATAACAGCGTGACCATCACCCCAGGGGGTGATTTCTTGCTTTCTGTTTCTCCGTTCCTCTCTGTCTCTCCAGCACGCGCACACGCCCTAGAGCAAAAATCTCTATCTCAAATAAATAAATTAAAAAAGAAAAAGTAATGGATTCCGTCCCTAATTCTTAGAAAGGCTAAGCTGGTCATTGAGACAAAGGCACTCTAGAAGCCTGAAAGCCTCTTGGCCATCCTCAACTCCTAATCAAGTTCATCACCCCCTCCTCATCCCAAACCAGCTGCCTAGAGACAATTCAATGATTTTATTTTGTTTTCTTTGTCTGTTTGTCTGACCCGCTTATCATCCCTGCTTTAAAGTGGGCTTCTAAATGGGCACATTAAAGGTGATTAGAAGATGTGGGGACATCCTCTGTCATTCGTTAATGCGTTAGAGAGGGTGTGGCTTCCAGTTCAGGGTTCCCGGGGCCCTTGTCACCATACATCACTGGCCGCCAACAGGCCTGGCCGTGCTCAGTGTCTGCCCCCGATCAGGCTGCAGATCCGAGGGGTCGGAGACGAGTTTAATTTAAAGACGAGCCCCCCTAGTACTGCCAAAGGAAATGGAGTGTCAGCTACGTCAGAAATAGATACTGTTGCTCAGATATATGGACAGGGAGGGGACTCCACCCCTGCCATTCATTACCTGGGTTGCCTTTAAATGTCAAAACAAATCCTTCTCCGGTCCTTCTCCAAAACTTAAATCATCAAGAGAGACAGGGTTAGCCTCTGCAGTTTGGAATGCTGGAGGAGGGGGAATGGGTGGGTGCTGGGGTGGGGGCAGAGGAGCTGTCCCTGCAGCTGGGGGTCTGGGTGTAGTGGCTCTCAGCAAGATTTTGTCTGCATCTTTCTTTTTCCTTTTTTTTTTTTTTTTTAAGAGTGATTTTTGCTATAGGGCGCATGCGCTTGCCAGAGAGACAGAAACGGAGAAGTCACCCCCCCTAGGGGGGATGGCTATAGCACCATCTCTTCTCCTTTATTCTCCTCCTGAGCTCTTAGGCATGCATACATGCACCCAACATGAGTTTTAATCCCCCATGTCTGGGACTTGAACTGCTGCCGACTATGTGGGAGTCCAGCAACGTAACCATTATGCCACCTTCTGGTCCCTGCTTCTTTCTGAAAGATTGCTCAAATTGGAGCCTGCCCTTGCTGACCCGAGAGTTATCCCATAATTCCCAGCGAGTGTCTCTAGATATGGAAATGCAGATATGGGTTTGCATACAAGTAGCAACGCATGTCAAACTTGAGGAGTAAGAGTTGATGTGACTGGGAGGGGTGAGTGACAGCTTGAGAAACGGGACAAAAGTTACACCGTTTACACTAGTCAATGCTCTGTGGGTGAGGCATCTGATAGTCATGTCACCGAAAGCTAAAGCGCTCGTATGAAATTAACTATGCCCATTTCACAGGTGAGGAGACTGAGACTCGGCGATGCTGAGCCACCTGTTAGAGGTGGACAGTGCTGCCCAGTGGGGACATTCCCAAGGCCACAATCTCAGGCTCCACACTAGGAACATGCTCAAAAGCACAAAATATAGCCATTAGGAGGGCAATGCCAGGGCCAGTAGGTGGTGTAGTGGTTGAGGCATTGGACTCTCACGGGGTCAACCGTGGTTCAAGTCCTGGATCTGGTGGCTTGAAACTCACACTGGGTACATATGCAGGGGTGCCCAAAATCCTGAGGGGGGAAACTGGAGGAGAAGGGATTGTGACATGGCCATCCCCCCCGGAGAGAGGGGCGTGATTTCTCACTTTCTGTCTTTCTGTCTCTCTGTCCAGTAAGCATGTGTGCCCTATAGCAAAAAATGTCTCAGAGAAATTCACTTTTATTTATTGCTATTATTATTTTAATTTTTTTTTGGTATAGAGCACATGTGCTCATGAGAGAGAGAGAGAGAGGGAAAGAAAGCCACCAGATTTGGGACTCAGCCGCCCTCCGCCGCATGGGAGTCCAGTGCCTCAAACACTGCGCCACCTGCTGGCCTGGTGTGGATGGTTTAAAGCCAGGTTTAGGTCACCGTTTGTCCCTCAAAGGTTCATGGTTTAGAATTTAATCTTAGGGGGCAGTGATTGAACGTACCCTAGAAATAAAGATGTTGAGACCTGTTCGTATTGTAGAAGGCGAGTGAACACGGAGTCACTTCATGCAGCCCAAGTGTGTGTGAGCACGTCCTTAGGGCAGGGCTGTGGCTGAGTTCCGATGTGTTTGTCAGGAGAGCCAGTGGGGCCGGCAGAGCCCACCGGGATACAGACCTGAACAAGTAGAGCTGGTGAATCACCACTCTGCTCCAAGTCCTGCCCTCTGTGACGCCTTTGTATCTTACACGTGGCTGGCCCCGTGAGTCAATAAACCTCTATTTCTTCCTTCAAAAACAAAATGTGTAGGAGGATTGAGTTCCGATGTGTTTGTCAGGAGAGCCAGTGGGGCCGGCAGAGCCCACCGGGATACAGACCTGAACAAGTAGAGCTGGTGAATCACCACTCTGCTCCAAGTCCTGCCCTCTGTGACGCCTTTGTATCTTACACGTGGCTGGCCCCGTGAGTCAATAAACCTCTATTTCTTCCTTCAAAAACAAAATATGTAGGAGGATGTGTGTGCTTGCCAGAGAGAAAGAGAGAGAGAGAATGAGCACCTGCACAGGGCATGTCATTCCACATCCCTCGTCCTCCATCTTTCCCTCCTTTGGGGATTTTGGACCTGTGGCATACGTACCCAGTGTGGTTTTCAAGCTACTGGGTCTGGGACTCAAACTGTGTAGGTGGGTGTGTGGGATCCAGATCATGTAACCACCAGGCCATGGGCTGGTCCTAAACTTTGATATCTCTAAAAATGATCAAGTTTCAGGTATTTCTGTTAGCAATGCAATAACAGACGAAGACTCTAAAGAATAATCAGGTTAAATAAGTGACTTACATAGATTGAAGGCACTCTGTGCTTGCATGGCGCTTAGCAGCCTGGGAGAAAGAGCCAGGCTCGCTGATCCTGGTCCTGCTCTTTTCTAACCATGTGCTTTTGGATACACCATTAAGATGCTTGCTCTTGGGACCAGCAGTTAGCGTAATGGCTATGTTGCTGGACTCCCACGTAGTCGACCGCGGTTCGCATCCCAGACCCGGTGGCTTAAAACTCATGCCAGGCGCATGTGCGTGCGTGCCCAAGAGCCCGAGAGGAGAATGGAGGAGAAGGGATTGCGGCGTGGCCATCCCCCCAGGGGGTGATTTCTTGCTTTCTGTCTCTCTGTCTTTCGGGGGAGCGCATGCCCCCTATAGCAAAAACCTCTCCAAAAAAAAAAAAAATTTTAGGAAGAGACTTTTAAAATATATATTCCAAAGTATAAGCCCAGCCTTGGTAGCATCCGCAGGTGGACGATGCCACTGAGCTGGTTTAGATCACATCGAAGGTCGGAGTGATTCCTGGCCCACCCCAAAGCTGGTGCAGCAGGCTGTGTCTGTAGTCCCAGCTACAGGAGGGGCTGAGGCACGAGGATTGCAACATAGTGAAACCCTAACTAAAAAATAAAAAGTACGGGCCAGCAGTAGGCATAATGACTATGTCGTTGGACTCCCATGTAGCCGACCACGGTTCGAGCCCTGGACCCCGGTGGCTTAAACTCATGCCAGGCGCATGTGTGTGCGTGCCCAAGATCCCAAGAGGAGAATGAGGGAGAAGGGATTGCGGCATGGCCATCCTTCCTGGAGGTGGTTTCTCATTTTCTATCCTTCCTGGAGGTGTTTCTCATTTTCTGTCTCTCTGTCTCTTTGGTGAGGGTACATGCCCTGTAACAAAAATCTCTCTTAAAAATAAAATAAAATAAAAATAAAACAAAACAGTAGAAACATATAGTCCTAAAGTGAAGACAGTAAGTATCTACCAGCCGGTGAATGGATGCATACCATGTGGTATATCCATACAGCAGAATACTATTCAGCAGTAAAAAAGGACAGAATCAACAGATGCTGCAACATGGATGCATCTGCAAAAACCTCGTGGTGAGTGCAAGAAGCCAGGAATAAAAACTACATTTGGGGGACCAGTAAGTGGCATCGCAGCTAAAGCACTGGACTTCCATATGGCCAACAAGGGTTTGAGTCCCAGACCCAGCAGCTTGAAAATCATACCGGGCACATGTGTATGCATGCCCAAAATCCCAATAGGAGAATGGAGGAGAAGGGACTGCAGTGTGGACAACCCCCTGGGAAGTGATTTCTCACCTTCCCTCTCTCTGTTTCTCTCTAGCAGGTGCATGTGCCCTAGGGCAAAAACCTAAAACAAACAAAACTACATTTTGTATCATTCCATTTCATATATAATGCCCTGGGAAGACAAACCCATAGAGACAGAAAGGACACCAGCCTTTGGTGAGGGCGGGAGGTCTAATTTAATCTAAGAGCCATCCTGCCAGAGTAGTGCAGGTGTTCTCATGGTATGACCATCCCACGTTCTCTGTCTTGGACACCAGCCCTGTCTGGATCCAAGACTCCACATCTAACATGTCAGAGACAACCCTGACTCTTTTGATCTATACGTTGCTCACCCTTCTGTTCCAAAATTCAAGGTGACCAGGCTCTGTGAGTCATTCCCAATGGACACTCTCTGGGTTCACTTCATTCCTCTTTGACACCCTCTGGGTTAACTAAGCTGGGCTCCTGTGAAGTGTATTTTTGGGTTTTCTTTTTTAGAGAGAGATTTTTTTGCTATACAGGATTTTAGGCATGCACACACATGTGCCTGGCATGAGTTTTAAGCCACCAGGTCTGGGACTCGAACCGCAGTTGGCTATGTGGCAGTCCAGTGACATAATCATGATGCCATCCGCTGCTCCCCTTGGGAAGTGTATTTAGCTGTGTCTCTCTAGCAAATGAGAGACCAGAGAGAGTTTCATAGACAGTTTCTAAAGCAGGGTTTCTCGACCTCTGCAGGGTCAGCAGTTGGGGCTGGGTGACTCTTGGCTGGGAAAGAAGAATGGGACCTTCTGCATAACAGGATGCGGGCAGTCCCTTGACTACTACCCAGGAGGTGCCAGTACCACCCACTCCACCCGATCCTCAGTGGTGACAGTCATGTCTGCAGACATTGCTCGGTGATCCCAGAGAGTCGAAATCACTTTGCGTTGAGAGCCAGTGTCCTGGGGGAGAACATCACTTGTTTGTTTCTTGTTTTATATATATATATATTTTTTTTTTTTTAATTTTTTTTTCCTGTCTCTCCTTTCAATGCTTTCAGGGAATCTGGTTGGCCAAGAGGAGAATTCTCTTTAGGAAACGTTTAGGTATTTGTTTAGGGCAAGATCACTTCCTGTTGTCAGCTCCTTTAGTAACCAGAACATATGAAGTCTTACAAAGAAAATCAATCTTCATTGTATGATTATAGAAGCATCTTTTTTTTTTTTTTTGGCTTAAAAGATCAAACATCAGGGGCCAGTGGGTAGCATAGTGATTAAGGCACTAGACTCCCACATGGTTGACTGCAGTTCAAATCCTGGACATGGTGGCTTGAAACTCACGCGGGGTGCCTGTGTGTGCATGTCCAAAATCCCAACGGGAGAATGAAGGAGAAGGTGTTTTGGTGTGACCATCCCCATGGGGAGTGAGTTCTTGCTTTCTATCCCTCTGTCTTTCTAATGAGTGCCCATACCCTAGAGCAAAAATCTCTCTCTCAAAAAAAGATCAAACATTACAACTGTACATGATTTTTTTTTTAGAGGTTTTTGCTATAGGGCGCTTGCGCTTACCAGAAAGACAGAGAGAGATAGAGAGACAGAAAGTGAGAAATCACTCCCCAAGGGGGACGGCCATGCCACAAGCCCTTCTCCTCTGTTCTCTTCTTGGGATCTTGGGCACGCCCAGTATGAGTTTAAGCCACTGGATCCGGGACTCAAACCATGGTCAACTACATGGGAGTCCAGCGACGTAACCATTATACTAACTGCTGGTCCCTGACATGGTGGGCTTTCTGATCTCTCCAAAATTTCACAGTATTTGTTTTCCTTTTAAAAGAACTATTTATTTTATTTTATTTATTATTATTTTTTAAAATTTGCTACAGTGCACACGTGCTCACCAATAAGAGGGAGAGAGAGAGAGAAGGAAAGTGAGAAAGCAAGCTTCCAGGTCTGGGACTTGAACTGTGGCTGGCCATGTTGGAGTCCAGCACCTTAACCACCATGCCACCTGCTGGCCCCTTGTTTTATTTTCTAATGTTTAATTACCATGAGACACATGCACTTGCTAGAAAGAGATAGAAAAAGAAAGAAGAAAGGACTCCCCAGTGGGGCAGGGTCATGCTGCATTCCTTCTTTTCCGTTTTTCCATCCTGTCAGGCTGGTCACCAGGACAGGATTTAGACCACCATCCCCCTGAAGGATACAGTTTCCCCTAACCACTAGGCTATGCGACTGGCCCTTGATAAATACTCACCAATGCATACTACGTGTCAGGTGCGTGCATAAAGCAGTGACTAGAACAAAGAGAAATTTTCACCTCGTTGGAGCCGGCAGATGGCGCAGTGGTTACATGGCTGGACTCCCATGTGGTCAACTACGGTTTGAGTCCTAGACCCGTGGCTTAAAACTCACATGCTGGGTGTGCACGCACTCTCATGCATGCGTGTGTGTGTGTGTGTGTGTGTGTATGTGTGTGTGTTATGCCCAAGATCCCAAGAGGAGAAGGGATTGTGGTGTGGTCTTCCCCCAGGGGGTGATTTCTCACTTTCTGTCTCTTCGGTGAATGCACATACCCTATAGCAAAAATCTCTCTCTTAAAAAAAAAGAAAGAAAGAAATTTTCACCCTGGGACCAGCAAGTGGTGTGGTGGTTACAGTACTAGATTCCCACATGGCTGACCAGTTCGAGTCCCAGACTTGGTGTCTCGTTTTCTCCCTTTCTTTCTCTCTCTCTCTCATACACACACACGTATGCCTCATAGAAAATTTAAAACTAGTAATGAGTAAACTTAGATAAATCATTCTTGGAGAGGTTTTTTGTTTTTGTTTTTGTTTTTGTTTTTTGCTATAGGGCATGTGCGCTTGCCAGACAGACAGAGAGACAGAGAGACAGAAAGCGAGAAATCACCCCCCAGGGGGGATGACCACGCCACAATCCCTTCTCCTCCATTCTCCTCTCGGGATCTTGGGCACACACGCACACACTCCCGGCGTGAGTTTAAGCCACCGGTTCTGGGACTCGAACTGCGGTTAACTACGTGGGAGTCCAGCGACATAGCCATTATGCTAACTGCTGGTCCCTGATAAATCATTCTTTAAAAAAAAAAAAAGACATTTTTACCCTGGAGAATTAAGTCCCAAAGAAAAGCCAATCTGAAGACAGTGACTACTTTTTAAGCTTGACACATCTTAGCCTGGACCTGAGGCCAGGGAGAAGCCACTTTGCCAGACAGATCCACTTCCTTGTCAGTTTCAAGGTCCCTCGTTCTCAGCCCAGACACCGCAGAAGAAAGTGAGTCACAGAGGGAGGTCATCTATGCTCAAATGAAGTGGAGGATTCATGATCTCCCCATGCCCTCCAAAGTGGAAGGGCAAAGACTAAATGAATTAGGCTCAGGACACGGGGGCTGCCTGCTCTGTCTCCCCCGGGAGCATCACCTGGTATTGTGATCTCAGAACCCGGGGAGCCCTGGGCGGGTAGTTGGGGATGATGTCACCTGAACGGGGAAGTGGGGGGATGTATTTATGACTCCATGTCCTCGGCTACCTTTCACTTCTCTTTGGGTAAATACATCGAGGGCCCATCGCAGGAAGGCCAGCGAGTGCTGGCTGAGTGGTTTATGGTTGTGCCTGCATGGGAGGTGTGCTTGCAGACCAGCTTGGCAGGTCTCTGGGTGTGAGTTTCTAAGATGCTGGGCCCTGGGTCCCCCAAACCAGGAGATCGTGGAGACGGCTTTTGTCTCAATCACCATGTTTCTTTTCCATTTGCTCCCCAGCTCCCGTCCTCCCCGTCCGCAGAGCCCCCGCCCCCTTTCTCCTGTCTCCTGTCTTGAGTAATAGCCAAAGAAAGAAACCACCATCCTCCCCGACCTCCCTGGACCAAATTCAAAAGCACTTCAGCTCACACCTCCAGGAGGGTGACCTTTTGGCTTCTGGTTTGGGGAAAATCCAGCAACTGGATCTGACCTTAGACAGTTTGGAGCTTTGAAGGGGTGGGGGTGGGGGTCCTCGGGAGATAGAAAGATTGTAGGGAGTAGAGGACGTCAAGGGGGGCCCATGGCAGAACTAGCTCCCCAGAAAAGACTTTGTAGACGTCGAATCCTGGTGGAATTATTACTCCCTTTTCTGAGCGCACCTCTGTCACAGAACCATACCACTATAAATGAGCACACCATGGGGGGGCTTGAAGAGGGAGACCATAATCCGTATCCTGAAATGCTTATTTAGGGCCAGCAGGTGGCATGGAGGTTAAGGTCGCTGGACCCCACATGGCTGACTGTGTGGTTTGAGCTCCATACTCAGCAGCTTGAAAAACACACTGTGTGTGTGTGTGTGTGTGTGTGTGTGTGTACGTGCCTAAAATTCCAAGAGGAGAATGAAGGAGAAGGGATTGTGTCATGGCGATCCCCACTGGGGGGCTGGGGGGTGATTTCTCTTTTCTCTCTCTCCCTGTCTGGTGGGCACTGTGCCCCATAGCAAACTTTAAAACAACAACAAAAAAGAAAAACTTATTTACAACCGAATAAATGAGTGAATGAATAAACAGACATTTTTCTTAGCATTTGGACTTCTTTTACTTACTTTTTAACTGGGGTGTTTTCTCCCCTCATTCATTCATTCCTCAAATGTAGGCCCCCCCCCCCCCGAGTATGGGTCTGGCATTAACTAGCTTCCATTGGTGGTCATTAGCTTAATGATTCATCCTTGAACTGGCCCTACAACCTAGCGATTAGGAGAAACTGGATCCCACATGGAAGACCATGGGTTCGAGTCTCACCCTGACCACTTGAGGCAGCTGTGAAGACGCACCAGGAGTATGTGCGCCTGGGTGCCCCAAATCCGGCGGGCTGGAGAAGTGGAGGAGACTAGACTGTGGAGTTACCGTGCCACATTTGGGGTGCTCTCAACCATTCTCCTTCTCGCTGGTGAGTGCACGCACCCTCTGGCAATTAAAAAAGAAATTATTCAATAAACATACTGAGTACTTTTTTTTTTTTAATAAATGTTTATTTATTTCATTTCATTTATTGTTACTATTTTTTAATGTGACCAGAGAGAGACAGACAGAGAGAAAGGGAAAGTGAGAAAGCAAGCCACCAGGTCCGGGGCTCAAACTGCAGTCAGCCATGTGGGAGTCCAGTGCCTTTCATCACCACACCACATGCCGGCCCCGACTTACTGAGTAACTTCCTACGTGCAAGGCTCCAGGTTTGACTCTAGGGCTAAGATGTAAACAACAGTTTTACATTTCATGATGTTCCATTGAATTAGGAGGAAAAAGAATGAATAGGCAAGTTCGGTTTTGTTTTTGTTTTTTCTTTTAGAGAGATTTTGGCTATAGGGCACGTATGCTCACTGGAGAGACAGAGAGACAGAAAGCAAGAAACCCCCACCCCCACCCCGAAGGATGCCACACTGCAATCCCTTCTACTCCATTCTTCTCTAGGGATTTTGGACATACATGCACACATGCCTGGTGTGAGATTTTTTTTTATCTTTTTTTTTTTTTGGAGAGGTTTTTGCCATAGGGCGCATGCACTCGCCAGACAGAGAGAGACAGAGACACAGAAAGCAAGAAATCACCCCCCAGGGGGGATGGCCATGCTACAATCCCTTCTCCTCCGTTCTCCTCTCGGGATCTTGGGCACGCACGCACACGCGCCCGGCGTGAGTTTTAAGCCACCGGTCCAGGACGCGAACTGCAGTCGATTACATGGGAGTCCAGCGACATAGCCATTACGCCATCTGCTGGTCTTGACAATTTTAGTTTAGTTATGGGTTATACTGTGCGTCGGAGGAATTATATTCTGTAGGATCCTCAAATAGGTCCTAGTTCAGATTGTGAAAGGTCATGGAAGGCTTCCCTTAGGAAGAGGTAAGACAGGGACTTTTTGCAGACTTATTTTGGGGAAAAACTTTATTCCAATTCTCTGACTCAGTTGTCAACACACAGAACTCCTTGGCCACCATGCAAACCACATGGTATTTCTAGTAATAATGCCTCCCACTGGTAAAACTTGCTGTCCTCTGATAGAACAAAGGATTGGTGAGGACGTGAAGCAATGGGCCACCCACTATTATTTATGGGAGGGAAAATGGCGCCACCCATGGAAGAGCGAATGAGCCATGGCCAGTTAGCTCCAAGATGCACTAACACTTCAACCCAGCAATAAGGCGGCTGTGATTGTCCACAAGGACACATTCCCTTGTACTAGGGAGCCATGTGCAAGAGTAGACATCGCCAGGACCAGCAGATGGCATAATGGCTGTGTCGCTGGACTCCCACGTAGTCGACCACAGTTCAAGTCCTGGACCCGGTGGCTTATACTCATGCCGGGCGTGTGTGCGTGCGTGCCCGAGATCCCGAGAGGAGAATGGAGGAGAAGGGAGGGCGGTGTGGCCATCCCCCTTGGGGGGTGATTTCTTGCTTTTTGTCTCTCTGTCTGCCTCTTTCTGTCTGATGAGCACATGTGCCCTATAGCAAAAAATAAAAAAAAACCTCTCCCCCCCAAAAAAAGAAATTTCCTTTTTAAACAAAGTGATAAGCTTCCAAATCAGAATGATGGTGACCCTTGGAAAGGAAGAACAGAAATGGACTTACTTAAGAGCCTCCAATTGCATCTGAGAGATGTTATTTCTTAAGCCTGAATACAGAGGTGTCTTTTTTTAAAAAAGAATTATTTATTTAATTTCCTTTATCATCATTATTAAATTTTTAGCCAGAGAGATAGAGGGAAAGTGAGAAAGCAAGTCACCAGATCGGGGACTCAAACCGCGGACAGTCATGTGGGAGTCTAGCTCCTTACCCACCACACCCCCTGCTGGCCCCTGGGGATGTTTTATTATACTATTCTCTGTCCTTTTTAAGTACATGCAATATTTCAAGATGCAAATTTAAAAGCACTGCTACAGACACACGCCATGTCTTTTGCTCCTCAAGAAACATTATGAAATAGGAAAGCCAAAAAGCGGGGGCAGCAGGTGGCAGAGTGGTTAAGGTGCTGGACGTTCATGTGGCCAACCTTGGTTCGAATCCTGGACCTGGCAGCTTGGAGCTCATGCTGGGCATGCATTCTCATACCCAAAATCCCAAGAGGAGAATGAAGGAGAAGGGACTGTGGTGTAGCCATCCCCTCAAGGGGTGATTTCTGGTTCGCTGTCTCTCTGGTGAGTGCGCATGCCCTGTAGCAAAAATTTCTCTTAAAAAAAGAAAGAAAGAAAGAAAGAAAGAAAGAAAGCCAGCCAGCCAGCCAGCCAGCCAGGAAGCATGACTTTCTCAGCCCAGCTATTTAAATTCTTCCTGCAACTCGGGAGATGTGAAAAGGACCTCCTTTTCAGAGGTCCCAGTCTGCCTTATCTTTGTGGGGTTTCTTTCAGAATCCACAGCAGAACTGTAAGGCGGTTGTCATTTCATCCCTATTTCCCAGATGCAGCCACTGAGGCTCAGAGAGGGAGCGGCTTGCTGATGTCACGGAGCGCTGGGGCGGCAGGGTTGGAACTCATCACTTAGAGCCTCTTTGCTAGAGAGGTG
>NW_006159817.1:94586-100588 GCF_000334495.1 Tupaia belangeri chinensis
CGTCCCCTCCCCTCTGAGTCCTACTCGTGAGTTAGACTCCCAGCCCTACCTCTTCCTACTTGTCTGGCTTTAGCCAAACTTCTCTGTGCTTCAGTGTCTTCATCTGTAAAATGAGACTAAGGACAGCGACGTCCTCATTCATTGTCACGGGGATTTTAAAAATTCAGAAGGCGGCCAGCAGGTGGCATGGAGGGTAAGGTGGCTGAATCCCACCCACATGGCTGACCTCGCGGTTGCCAGCCCCAGACTCAGAGGCTGGAAAAAACATGTCAGGCATGGGTGCGTGCATGTCCCAAATCCCAGGAGAATGGAGGAGAAGAGATCGCAGCGTGGCCATCGCCCTGGGGAGTGATTTCTCATTTTCCTTCTCTCTCCATCTCTTGCTCTCTGTTTCACTCCAGTGAGCACACACGCTCTGTAGCAAACCAATAAAAAATTGCAAAAGAACTTAGAACTGGGGCCAACAGGTGGTAGGACGATTGAGGCACTGGACTCCCACGTGGCCCACTGCAGTTCGAGTCCCGGATGTGGCGGCTTGCTTTCTCACTTTCCCTCTGTCTCTTTCTCTCTGTATGTCTTGCTCCTTAAAATACTGCTGGCACAGAGAAAGTCCCATAAAGTTGTCCATTGTCACAGTGTCTAGTTACTCCTGAACTCCGCTCCTCTGAGGCCCCTGGAAGGCAGGCCTGGCTGACCGGCAAGCCACACTGTGGTCGGGCTGCTTGAGCCTGGGTGGTGGTCGAGCGTGGGCTGCCTGCCAAAGGGACAAGGAGACTTTCAAAGGGACAGGGGCCCGCGAGTTGGCCAGAAGATGTAAAAGGATCAGGCATAGATCTGTGGACCGGGTGCTTCCCCTCCCTCCTCTGGCTGCTCAGCCTTTCCCCTCACCATCACTCACTGACTCTATAAACAGCCTTCCCAGTAATCGTTTTCCTTCCCTTTGAAGTCTCCCCATCCATTTTCTCCCCACTCTTGGCTGGCTCCCCTTCCTCTCCAAGGAGGACCTCGTGTCACCAACAGCTTCCAACCGGACGGGGCAGAGACGCGGTTCAGAACGTCCCCTGCGAGGTCAGTTCAGTTCAACCCAACACAGTATCCAAGCATCTACTGGGTGCCTTGACAGACCTTTGCTAAAGAGAGAGGAGTCATGAGGGCTAGAAAGAAGAGGTCTAGGGACCAGCAGATGGCATAATGGTTATGTCACTGGACTCCCTCGTAATCAACCGTGGTTCGAG
The DNA here is from genome assembly GCF_000334495.1 of Tupaia belangeri chinensis. Taxonomy (NCBI): domain Eukaryota; kingdom Metazoa; phylum Chordata; class Mammalia; order Scandentia; family Tupaiidae; genus Tupaia; species Tupaia belangeri. The sequence continues at coordinate 95,822 of NW_006159817.1, forward strand.
TCCTGGACCCTGGAGCTTGAAACATGCCGGGCATGTGTACAAGCATGCCCCAGATCCCGAGAGGAGAATGAAGATGAAGGCGAAGGGACTGCGGTGTGGCCATCCTCCCAGGGGTGTGTGTGATTTTTTGCTTTCTGTCTCTCTGTCTTCTGTCTTTCTTTCTCTCTGTCTCTGTCTCTCTGGCAAAAATCTCTCAAAAGAAAGAAACGGTCTACGGGTGAGATGGTGGCCCGGCAGCAGATGGTGTCCTGAGAGGGTGACTCACCTGGGGCAATGGCAGTTCCAGCACAGAGATGTCCCTGAGGATGCCACGCGTGCGCCTGCCTGTAATCCCGGCTGGCCAAGGGCTGGGTGTGGATCGCGGTGCCAGGATCCTGTGGGACTGCATTCTCTCTCTCTCCCTCTCTCTCTCTCTCCTGTCTCACCCATGGAAGAAACCAATAACCTTTACCAAAGAAAGACTTAAGTAACTAGATTGGAAACTGGGTTTTGTCAGAGCGCGTGTGCAGCTATTCCCGCCTCCCACCCTGAGCCTCGGTTTCCTTTTTATTTTTTTTTTCGCTACAGGGTGCCTGCGCTCATCAGAGACAGAGAGAGACAGAGAGACAGAAAGCAAGAAATCACCCCCCAGAGAGGATGGCCATGCCACAGTCCCTTCTCCTCCATTTTCCTCTTGGGATCATGGGCACTCACACATGCACGCCTGGCATGAGTTTAAGCCACTGGGTCCGGGACTCGAACCACTGTCGACTACGTGGGAATCCAGCGACACAGCCATTACACCAACTGCTAGTCCCCCAAGCCTCAGTTTCCTTATTGGACCTCACAGCTCTAGGGAAGAGCGAGTGGTGCTCTGTAGGCAAAGCATTTTAGATGGCGACTGTTTCTTTCTTCTGTTGTCATTTGGGGCGTGATGGAGAAGGAAAACCCTGATTAATGTCCAGTTTCTGGCGTTGGAAGACTCAGGGACCAGGGTAGCCATCTGCTGGGATGAGCTTAAGAGAAACCCAGGTTTGGAGGGAAGAAAATGAATTCCATTTGGAGCAGGTTAAGTCCGAGGGAGCCAAGTGCGGACCACATGGAGGTACCAAGACAGCATCGGGCAAGATGGGCCTGGAGGTTTGGGGTTCAGGTCATGGGTGGCTCATGATTCTTTCTATTTAGAGAGATGTTTGCTCTAGGGCACGTGTGCTTGCCAGAGAGATGGAGAGACAGAAAGTGAGAAATCACCCTCTCCCAGGGGTGTGGCCGTGCTGCGATCCCTTCTCCTCCATTCTTTTCTCAGGATTTTGGGCATGTACACACAGGGGCCTAGTGGGAGTTTTAAGCCACTGGGTCCGGGACTTGAACTGCGGTCAACTACGTGAGAGTCCAGCGATGTAACCATTACGCCATCCTCTGGTCCTTGGTCATGGTTCTTGAGATCTTGAGTCTGTTCTTTTGTAAAAAGCCACACAAACACTCCGACGAGCTTGCATAGAGTGAGAAAAAGCTCCTCCCCAGCCCCTGCCCTTACCCACACACACAGATGTCTCTGAGTCAAGTCCCAGAAGAGGACTGACTTCTTCCCCAGAAAGCGAAGTCTAACTGCATTCCCCAACTATGGAGTCACCGGGAAAGTCATGATGCGTTTTTACAGAAAAAAACCATGTCTTCTTTCTCAAAAATCCAGTAGAAAGGGAAGACTGGGGGAGGGAAGGCACTGATGGTGTGTTAAGGTTTTCACTTTGAAGCTCTCGAGCACACTTAAGATAGACCTCTCCACCTTACACACTGGCTGTATGACATAGGGTCCCACAGGTGCGGATTCCGTGGTCCAGAAGACATGGGTGGTCTCTGGGTGAGCTGACCTGTGGCCCAGAGGCCTTCTCAAAACCACAAGAAGTGGTCCAGCAGGTGACATGGGGGTTGAAGTGCTAGACTCCCACATGGCCAACTATGGTTCGAGTCCCGGACCTGGTGGCTTGCTTTCTCACTTTCCCTTTCTCCCACTCTCTCTAGTAAAATTGAAATAATAATAACAAATGGAAATAAATAAATAAATAAATAAATAAATAAATAATTCTTTAAAAATAATAAGAAGACAGGGAGGCAAGTGGCATGGTGGTTAAAGGTGCTGGACTCCCACATGGCCGACCACAGTTCAAGTCTCGGACCTGTTGGCTTGCTTTCTCACTTCCTCTCTCTCTCTCTCTCTCTGTCTCTCTCTGATCAAAACTGGAAAATAATAATGATAATAATAAATAAAGTTAAATAATATAATTCTTTAAAAAAATAAAAAGATAATGATAAATCAAATGAAACAAAAATTCTTTAAAAAGCAACAACAGCACACACACACACACACACACACACACACACACAAGGACATGGCTGGGGGAGGGGGAGAGTGGGATATCCTGGACTGGCATTCGGGGAAGGCCCTTCTTACCTGACCAAGACAAGGAGTAAAATGATGCATCTGATTATGTCTATGTGCTTCTACGAGCCATCGTAAAGATCAAACAGAGTTTGAAAAGACATCAACGTTCTAGGGGCCGGCAGGTGGCATGATGGTTAAGGGCCCTGGACTCTCACATGGCTGACTACGGTTCGAGTCCCAGACTTGGTGGCTTGCTTTCTCACTTTCCCTCTCTTTCTCTCACTCTGTCCCTCTCTGCTCAAATTTTAAACTAACTAAATAAAGAACATTAAATACAAATCATTTAAGAAAAGAAAAGTTCAATCATCGATGTTCTTTACATGAACACCAAGCCCCGCCCATAAGGAAAGTGATATGGGTACACAAAAGAAATAGAACTAAAGCTTAGCACTCTCTCCTCCTTCTCCTCCCACTCCTAGAAGGATCCAGGTTGTCACGTAGGGTTGTTCTTTTCTAGCTCTTCTCCCTGTGCGCTGCTCAGGAAAGCAGACATGCATACATGCAATCAATACAAAAGGTTTTAAAAACTCCTGCGGGGTCCAGAGCTGTGAGAGGAGACAAATGATCGACATGTCTACGTGCAGACTGGAACATTTGCAGACGGATACTGGTACTTGGACGCGTTGCATCAGAATGTACTGAGCATCTGCTCCATGTGAGGTTACATGTGTATTTATTTGTGCGCAAAAGAGCAAAGGGAGACTGCCGAGAACCGCCGTCCCCGCCAGCGTCCGCACTCGAATGTGCACGCGTCCTATGTAACATCCACGTTCATTTTTTATCTCAATTGGTTCCTTACTCGCGGCCTGCTGGTAGGTGTTTGGCTCAGCATGCAATGTGCCTCGGTGCACCAAGCCTCCCCCCCCGCCCCCATCTTTATGGGCCTCCTTGTTCTTCCCCCCACCTCCCCTCTTTGGAGATTTTATTTATTATCTGTGGGGACGGGTATTGTTTGGAGATTCTGGTTTTTATTTCTCCACTGGCTTTGACAGATACTCAGGGAAGGGGAGGGGAGGCGAGGAGAGCATTTGGTTTTGTTTTATGATGGGCCGTGGAGGCGCTCCTCAATTCTCAGAGGCTTTGGGTCTGGAGGACTGTGCAGAGGAAAAGGAGGTGGTGATGGCTTATGGGGGTTTGGGGTGGGAGCCACGAGGAGGCAGAATGAGAGTGGTCACTTTTTGTCATGGAGGCAGTGGACATAGCTGGACTGAATTGAATATGAGCACCAACTTTTTTATTTTTTTGAGGGGGGGGGTAGGTTTTTGCCATAGGGCACATGCACTTGCCAGAGAGAGAGAGAGACAGAGAGAAAGAGAGAAATCCCCTTCATGGGCCACACACCACACACACATGTGCCTGGTGTGATTTTCAAGCTGCTAGATCTGGGACTTGAACCATGATTGACCACGTGAGAGTCCAGCACCTTGACCACCACACCACCTGCTGGTCCCCTGTGGGAACCCATTTTAGCAGTGCTGATCATACAGCAGTAATTGTAGTATCAATTCATTTTATGGAAACACGTAAGAGGAGGGAGATAGTAAGGAAGAGTTACTGCCCAGGACCTCTTCAACCCACCTCTGAGATTAGACAGCCTGCCACTTCCTCCTCCCTGTGTTACCTAAGCTAGTTACCTGGTTTTTTTCTGAGCCTCGGTTTTCTTCTCTGCAAAATGGGTATGACAATAACTACCCATCTTTGAGGGTTGTCAGGAAGACTGATAGAAAACTCACAGCCCATGGGCCGGCAGGTGGCTTGTGATGGTTGGGGGTGCTGAATGCTGAATTCCCACATGGCCGACTGTGGTTCAAGTCCTGGAACTGGCGGCTTGCTTCCTCACTTTCTCTCTCTCTCTCTTTCTCTGTCTCTCTCTCCCTCTCTGGTCAAATGAATAAATAATAAATAAAGTTAAATAAAATAATTCTTTTTTTTTTTTGGAGAGGTCGTTTGCTATAGGGCGCGTGTGCTCGCCAGACAGAGAGAGAGAGACATAGAGATAGAAAGCGAGAAATCACCCACCAGGGGGGATGGTCATGCCACAATCCCTTCTCCTCCATTCTCCTCTTGGACACGCACGCACATGAGCCCGGCGTGAGTTTTAAGCCACCGGGGGTTGATTATGTGGGAGTCCAGCGAAATAGCCATTACGCTAACTGCTGGTTCCCAATAAAATAATTCTTAAAAAAAAAAAAAAAAAGGAAAGAAAACTCACAGCCCTGCAACTGAATAATCAAACTGGAGTAAATCTTCCCTTTGGCTTTCAGGCAGTATACCCCCTTTGTGAATCTGCTGGAGAAGAGACAATGTGATCTCTTTATGGATTCATCAACTTTTTTTTTTTTTTT
>NW_006159817.1:100721-127497 GCF_000334495.1 Tupaia belangeri chinensis
TTTTAGAGAGATTTTTGCTCTAGGGCACATGCACTTGCCAGAGATACAGAGAGAGACAGAGAGACAGAAAGAGAGAAATCATACTCCAAGGGGGATGGCCACCCCGCAATCCCTTCTCCTCCATTCTCCTCTCAGGATTTTGGGCAAATACGCACATGCTCTGGTTTGTTTTCAGCTGCCATGTCCAGGACTTGAACCACAGTCGATTATGTGAGAATCCAGCGACGTACCCATTACGCCATCTGCTGGTCCTGGATTCATCAACTTTCATTAAACTGTGTTATGTCTCCCGGAAAAGGATTTAAATCTTTGTTGTCATGAGCCCAATATGTTCAAAATCAAAACATCTTTTCTCACTCTGCCCAAACCAGCATTCTCTGAGCTCTCTGTAGAGTCTTTTGAAATGCACTGTGTATTGCAATAGTCTCTTTCTCTTTCTCTTTTCTTTTTTTTTTTATTTTTTATTTTTTTATTTTTTGGAGAAGTTTTTGCTATAGGGTGCGTGCACTCGCCAGGAAGACAGAGACAGAAAGTGAGAAATCACCCCCAAGGAGGTATGGCCACATCGCAGTCCCTTCTCCTCCATTCTCCTCTCAGGATCTTGGGCATGCACGTACACACACCCGGCGTGAGTTTAAGCTGCCAGGTCTGGGACTCGAACTGTGGTCAACTACATGGGAGTTCAGCGACATAGCCATTATGCCAACTGCTGGTCCCAATAGTCTCTAACTTCAATTGCAAATGAGAATCTGCAGAAGAACTTCAAAAAGGACCCATGGGGACCAGCAGGTGGTGTGGTGGTTAAGATACTGAACTCTTGGGCCGGCAGGTGGCGTGGTGGTTAAGGGTGCTGTACTTCTGCATTTCTGACCGTACTTCAAATCCTGGACCTGGTTGCTTGCTTTCTCACTTTCTCTTTCTCTCTCCCCCCATCTCTGGTCAAATTAAATAAGTAAATAAATAAAGTTAAAAAAAAAAAAAAGATACTGAACTCTCACATGTCTGACCATGGTTCAAGTCTTGGACCCGACTGCTTGAATGTGAAGCTGGGTACCTGTATGTGCATGCCCAAAATCTAAGAAGAAAATAGAGGAAAAGGGATTATGGTGTGGTCATCCCCGCTTCGGGACGGGGAGATTTCTCACTTTCCGTCTTTCTGTCTTTCTCCATAAAAAGCATATGCACCCTATGACAAAACTCGGGGGAAAAAAGTATCTGGTGCCCAGACCAAAGCTTTTGGCGGGCTTTGCCCATTGGGATGGCACTCAAGCTTCCCCAGGAGAGTTGAGTGGACAGCCAAGCTTGAAAAACAAGGGTACTCAACTGGCCCACGAGAGGAACCTTCTCCTTCCCTGCCCCTCCTCCCATTCTTGGAGAACCCTGTTGAACTGAGACATCATCAACTCTGTCCTCGGTCTCTCCATGTTGTGGCAGTTGAGGAGGGGGTCACATCTCACTTGAACTTGTATAAACCTCCCTACTGGCTTCTGGACTTTCAGCCTAAATCTTGTTCATTGGTATACCCAGCCACTATTTCTATTAGGTCATAGAAAAAGTCATAACGTGGGAGTAGCAGATGGTGTGGCGGTTAAAGTGCTGGACTCCCACATGGCTGACCATGGTTCGAGTCCTGGATCTGGTGGCTGGCTTTCTCACTTTCTCTCTCTGGTAAAATTTAAAAAATAAGAATGACGAATCAAATTAAATCACTAATTCTTTAAAAAGTCAAGACGTATCTTTCTATGTTTTTCTGTACCAAAATGTGTCATGACTTTCCTGATTGCCCAATAACTTGGCAAGTTCTTTTTGCCACCTGCATCTGATCACAGTGGTTTTCCATTGTCCATAGGAATGAGCAAAACTCCCCACGATTCCTTTAGAACCTCCTGCTGGATCAGCCTGCTTCTCCATCCTCTTCTCCTCTCTTGCCTGGACATATATTATTTGGTCACATTCTTCTTTCTTTCTTTCAGAATCCTCTCTTGCCTGGACATATATTATTTGGTCATATTTTTCTTTCTTTCTTTCAGAATTTTTTGCCTTAGAGTACATGTGCTTGCTGGAGAGAGATACAGAGACAGTGTAAGAGGGAAAGTGAGAAATCACCCTCTGGGGGGATGGCCATGCCACAATCCCTTCTCCTCCATTCTCCTTCCGGGATCTTGGACATGCACGCACACGCATCTAGTGTGAGTTTCAAGCCATTGCGTCTGGGATTCGAACTGCAGTTGGCCATGTGGGAGTCCAGCGACACAACCACTACCCCATCTACGGGCCCTATGATCTTCTTTCTAAAACTCTTTCTGCTCTTGCCCAACTGGTAAACTCCTGCACATCCCCCAGAGCCCAATCCCCTGTCCACCTCCCAAGCAATATGGATTGCTTCCTGGAGACTCTCTAGAATAATGTACACATGCTGCAGAAGTATGTAAGGATGGTTTTTATTTACATATCCATCTCCCCCATTTGCCTTGGGAATTCCTTAAGTTCAGGGACTGGGTTGTATTCATCCGCATGCTTATTCATCACCCCTCTGCAGGGCTTGTCCAGCAGAACACGCTGGAACACTTCTGGGTTTTCTCCTGAGGCCGAGTCTGTTTTGCAAGACGGCCACATCATACACCTTCTTTGCTGTGATCCCTCAGCACCCTAGAAAGCCTTGTCTCCCTCTTACTGAGGCTAGGCAGGTTTGTGACTATTTCTTTTTCTTCTTTCTTAGACAGACTTTTTCTATAGGGCACGTGCGCTCGCCAGACAGACAGACAGAGACAGAGAGACAGAAAGCGAGAAATCACCCCCCAGGGTGATGGGCACACCGCAATCCCTTCTCCTCCATTCTCCTCTCGGGATCTTGGGCACGTACACACACGCTCCCGGAGTGAGTTTAAGCCACCGGGTCCGGGACTCGAACTGCGGTTGACTACATAGGAGTCCAGCGATGTAACCATTACACCATCTGCTGGTCCCAGGTTTGTGACTACTTCTACCAGCACATCGGGGTGGAAGTGATGCTGGGTGACTTCCAAAACCAGACCATAAAACCGAGCCCCTACGTCTGCTTTGTTGCTAAGAGCACCTCAGCTTGCGGCCCTCCGCCTCCATGGCGAAGCCCGGGGCTCCTCAGGCCACACTGTCGTAAGGAAGTGAAGCTCCATGGGGAACTTGCTGACGGTCGCGGCCGAGTCCAGCCTCCCAGGAGTCCCAATCCAGGCCCTGTGTATATGAGTCAAGGACTTTCCAGAAGATTCCAGCCCCAGCCATCAAGTCACCTCCAGGCAACCAGCAGTTAGCGTAATGGCTATGTCACTGGACTCCCACGTAGTCGACCGCGGTTCACGTCCCAGACCCGGTGGCTTAGAACTCACGCCGGACGCGTGTGCGTGCGTGCCCAAGATCCCGAGAGGAGAATGGAGGAGAAGGGATTGCGGTGTGGCCATCCCCCCTGGGGGTTGATTTCTCACTTTCTGTCTCTATGCCTCTCTCTGTCTGTCTGGCAAGGGCACGCACCCTATAGTGAAAAACCTCTCCAAATAATAATAATAATAATAATCACCTCCAGCCATTTGAATCTTCCCAGCTCATTTCTCAGACACTGTGGGGCCGCAGTAAGCCACCTCTATTATGCCTGAGAGAAATTGGTGACTCAGGGCCAGCAGGTGGCGTGGTGGTGAAGGTACTGGACTCTCATAGGGTCAACCATAGTTCAAGTCCCAGACATGGAGGCTGAACATCATGCTGGGAACGTGTATGCATGCCCCAAAATTCCAAGAGGAGAATGGAGGAGAAGAGATTGTAGAGTGATCCTTCCCTCGGAGGGGGTGGGGGATTTTTCATTTGCCCTCTCTCTGTCACTCTCCAGCAAGCACACATGCCCTAGAGCAAAAACCTAAAAATAAATAAATAAATAAAATAACCAGAATTGCTGACTTCACTCACAGAATCTGTGGGCATAATAGAATAGAATAGTTGTTATTTGTTTATTTATTTATTTAAAGAGATATTTTTGCTGTAGGGCGTATGCATTTGCCTGAGAGACAGAGAGACAGAAAGAGAGAAATCACCCTGGGGTGAATGGCCAGGCCACAATCCCTTCTCCTCCATTCTCTCGGGATTTGGGGCACACATGCACCCAGTGTGTTTTCAGCTATCGGGTCTAGGACTCAAACCGTGGTCGACTAGGTGGGAGTCCAGTGATGTAAGCAGCATGCCATCTGCTGGTCCCAGAATAGTTGTTATTTATTTTTTTTTTTTGGAGAGATTTTCACTGTAGGGCGCGTGCGCTCGCCAGACAGACAGAGAGAGACATAGAGACAGAAAGTGAGAAATCACCCCCCAGGGGGGATGGTCACGCCGCAATCCCTTCTCCTCCATTCTCCTCTCGGGATCTTGGGCACGCACGCACACGCGCCCGGCGTGAGTTTTAAGCCACCGGGTCTGGGACATGAACCGCGGTCGACTACATGGGAGTCCAGTGACATAGCCATTACGCTAACTGCTGGTTCCCAATAGTTGTTATTCAAAGTGTGGATGTCTTAGGATGTTGTTTGTATTCGACAGAGAAACGGGAAGGACTTCCTTTTTTCCTTGGTTGGATACACAGCCCTGGGTCCCGCCTACTCCGCCTTCTCGCACATTGTCGCTCGCTAGGGGGTACCTGTGTCTGCCTTTCTGCTCCTCAGCCATTCTTACTTGGTTCTCAACAGACCTTTGCTGGGTCTGTTCCTCCCACCTGCTACACTCTTTGTCTCTCTCTTCTTCTCATGGCACCTTCTCATCAGCGTTGACTCTCGAGTCAAATACATTCTATGTAATATATATCATAAAACGTACACACGGCTACATAACAGAGCCTTTTCCTTCACAGAGTAATGGCCACTCAGCTCATGCAAAGCTACTCAACATCATCAGCCCATAAAGGAAATAGATAAACCGAAGTGGCTAAAATTGAACAGTTCGAGGGCCAGCAGGTGGCATTGTGGTTAAGCTGCTGGGCTCCCATTTGGTCATCTGAGTTTGAGTCCCGGACCTGGAAGTTCAAAACTTATACCAAGTGTATGTGCGTGCATGCCCCAAATTCCAGGAGAATGGAGGAGAAGGGAATTGTGGCATGGCCATTCCCCCTGGAGGGTTGTTTTTCACTTTCTCTCTTACTGTCTTTCTCTGTCTCTCTCGGGCAAGCACATGTGCCCTCTGGCAAAACAATCTTTAAGAAAAAGGGAAAGGTTGACCATACCGAGTACGGACAAGAATGTGGAGCTACTAGAATACTAAGCAAGCTTGGTGGAAAAATACAAAACAGTACAGGCACTTTGGAAACTATTTTGGCAATTTCTCTTTCTTTCTTTCTTTCTTTTTTTTTTTAAGAGAGATTTTTGCTCTAAGGCATGTGCGCTCACCAGAGAGTCAAAAAGTGAGAACCACCCTAGGGGGGATGGTCACACTGCAATCCCTTCTCTTCCATTCTCCTCTTGGAATTTTGGGCACGCATGCACATGCGCCCAGTGTGAGTTTTAAGCCACTCAATCTGGGATTTGAACCATAGTCAGCCATGTGAAAGTCCAGCACCTTAACCCCTATGCCACCTACTGGTCCAACAATTTCTTATAAAATTAATACACAGAGTTCCCAATGAACCAGCAATTCCTCCCCAGAGAAATAAAAGACAGATATATACATATCGACAGCAGCTGTTTTCACATACAGCGAAAGACTGTGAGCAGCTCGCGTGTCCGTCATCCGGGGCGCTGGGGGTGGGGGATGGACAAGCACACTATGGTATTTCCATATCGTGGGTACCACTCAGCCATAGAAAGGAACTGACCAGTAATCCATGCAACAAGCTGGGTCGCTTTTACGTGCATTGAGCAAGCTGAAAAAAACCAGACACGAAAGCCTGCACTTGTATGGCATTCCAGGAAAAGCGAAACTGTGGAACAGAAGACAGCTCAGTGATTGCTGGAGGTGAAGGGAAGGGACGGAGACTGTGAAAGGATTTGAAGGAAGTTTTGGGGGAAAGGTTCTATACCTTGACTATACAACGGGACAGATGCATAAAACCCCATGGAACTGCAGTATCCAGGGAGAATTAGAATGTATGTAGATTATATTCCAATACATCTGCTTCCTAAAAAAAAAAAAAATCTCTTTTCAAGGCAGCCCATAGGGAGGTGGTTGAGAGCAGCTAGATTCCATGGGGCTGACTGCATAGTTCAAGTCCCAGGCCTGGAGGCTGGAGAAATATACCCACATGTGCATGTGCATGCTCCAATTCCAGACAGAATGAAGAAACGGAGGAGGGGCAGAGGCGTGACCACACCCCAGTGGGAGGTACTTTCTTCATCTCTCTCATTCTATCTCGCTGTCTCTCTCTGCAGAACGCTCTGGCAATTAGAAGGGAGAGAAAAAGCTGCTTAGAAAACATCCTCACCCACCGCAAATCACACGTGGCTTCTTTTTCTTTTTTACATAATACTTAATCATTTCTAAAATGTTATCTATAAAAAATATATAATATATTCTAAAATTTTATATACATACACATGTTTGTGTCTAAATATATATATATACACACACACATAAATGTTGTATATATATATATTGACACACACCAAAATATTACATTTTTTTTTTTGGAAAGACTTTTTTTTGCTTCAGGGCACATATGCTCACCAGAGAGACAGAGGCAGACAGAAACAAAAAGCAAGAAATCACCCCACCTCTGGGGAAGGGGGATAGCCAGACCACAACCCCTTCTCCTCCACTCTTCTCTTGAGATTTTGGGCATGCATTCACATGCACCTGGCGTAAGTTTCAAGCCTTCAGGTCTGGGACTTGAACTGTGGTCAGCCACATGGAAGTCCAGTGCCTCAACCACCATGCCCTCTGCTGCCTCTTCTCTCCCCACCCCCCACATGTAATGAGTCTGTTTCTCTAACCCACCAAGGGTCATAGGAACTCGGCCACTGTAAAAATAACTGCCAAACCAGCCTAGCACACAGTTCTGGTTTCAGGGAAATATTGTTGGGCCTCTTAAAGACTGCAGATGTGGGACCAGCAGTTAGTGTAATGGCTATGTCGCTGGACTCCCGTGTTCGCTGGACCATGGTTCGAGTCCTGGACCTGGTGGCTTAAACTCAGGCCGGTTGTGTATACGTGCGTACCCAAGATCCCAAGAGGAGAATGGAGGAGAAGGGATTGCGGAGTGGCCATCCCCTCTGGGGGGTGATTTCTCGCTTTCTCTCTGTCTCTCTCTGTCTGTCTGGCGAGCACAAGCGCCCTATAGCAAAAACCTCTCAAAAAAAAAAAAAAAAAGAGATTTATTAGCTTAACTGTTAGGAATGCAAAGGGGCTTGGGCAAGCAGATGAAATTACTTCAATTGTATGAAACCTTGTTTCTGAGGGGGCCAGCAGGTGGCGTGGTGGCATGGTTCAAGTCCCAGACCTGATGGCTTGCTTTCTCACTTTGTCTCTCTTTGTCTCTCTCTGACTCTGTCTGGTCAAATTAAAAAATAATAATAACAGTAATGAATAACATTAAATAAAATAATAATTAAAAGAAAAAGAAAGAAATCTCATTTTTGAATCCTGAACTGGGCAACTTCTTAGTCAGATCCCACCCTTTGTCAGAAGAACCCCTAGCCCTTTCTTTTCTTTCTTTCTTTTTTTTTTTTTTTTTGAGAGAGAGGTTTTTGCTATAGGGCACGCGCGCTTGCCAGACAGACAGAGAGAGACAGAGAGACAAAGAGACAGAAAGTGAGAAATCACCCCCCAGGGGGAATGGCCACGCCGCAATCCCTTCTCCTCCATTCTCCTCTCGGGATCTTGGGCACGCACGCACACGCGCCCAGCGTGAGTTTAAGCCACCAGGTCCGGGACTCGAACCGCAGTCAACTGCGTGAAAGAAGGGCCAAAAATGAAGATTTCAAAGTGGCTCTGGGCTCAGCGGCAAGATAAGAGCTTGTCCTGGACAGCTCAAGTCAGAGAAGAAATCTTGAAACCCTCCCTCGCAAGCGCGGCACCTCCCCTCCCCCGTGCATGGCTCCGACATGTGTTGTGATCAGGAAATAAAACCCCGGTCAGAAGGCCTGAGCCCTTTGGTTTTTGTTTCATTTTATTTTATTATGAAAAACGAAACATGTGGAACACAGATAATTTGGTTCTGCACGAGGGCTTCCTCTGGCTCCTGCATCTGAGGAATTTAATGAGGGAGAAAACAGAGGGGAATATATATATACAGAGCTATTTGGTATATTTGGAAAGGTTGAAAGCAAAGTTTGACTTCAAAGGATTATTAGGGTAACCTCACTAGGCAAGTGGGGGCCGGTAACGCTGCCCAGGGTCGTCAGAATGTGGGGTTTTTTTGTTTTTGTTTTTTTTTCTTTTAAAGATTTGGAGGCGAGTAGGGATTGTAAGATTTTTGTTTTTGTTTTATTTTTTTTAATTAGTTTTCAAAGGAAGAGTATGGGGATGGTAGACTAGCCAGACATTTAAATATACTTTTTGGAATGGTCGGAGTTGAGTTTCAAACCGTAATGTACTCCATGGGACAATAATGAAGGCTGGAAAATAATTATTTTCCAAGCCTTAGGACTTTGTTAACCCTCCATCTGTCCTGTCCCTGGTCTTGTAAGTCCCTACAGAGGGCATGTCGCCCCATTTAGTTCCATTCTCTGACCCTGCCTTCTTCAGCCTTAAGAATGGGCCAGGTCCCCCATTTTAAACTTTTGGGGATTGTTTCTTTTTTTTTTTCTTTTCTTGGTAAAGAATGATTTCATTGAACTTTATTTATTTATTTATTTATTCATTTTTAAAATTTGACCAGAGAGGGACGGAGCAAGAGAGTGAGAGAGAGAGAGAGAGAGAGAGAGAGAGAGTGAAAGAGAGAAAGCAAGCCACCAGGTCCAGGATGCGAACCATGTTGGGCCATGTAGGAGTCCAACACTGTTAACCGCCATGGTACCTGCCAGCCCTCCTGGGGATTGTTTTAAGACCACGGCTAGCAGAGTACTGTAAAGAGGTTAGCCCTCCAGAGTTTGAAAGGGCGACACAAACCATCCTTGGAGTTCAGCCAGGGTCCTCTGGTATAAAACGAGGCAGCAGCAGCAGTCGCAACTGTGGTCGTCCTTCAGTGTCTCAGTTCTTTCACTCAGGGTCATGCTGGTGACATTCATCCACGTGGGCGCAGGAGGCAGTATGGTTCACTAGTGCTCCCTGCAGTCTCGTATTCTTGCCACTATCGGTTTTTCTGTGGTACTGTGGAGGACAGATGTTTGGATTGTTTTCATTGCAGGGCTGTTAGCAACAATGCTACCACAGATTCTTCTATCTCCCCTGTTGAGCACGGCATCGGGTTGCCTTGAAACATTCTTAATTTGGGGGTCAGCAGGTGGCGTAGTGGTTAAGGCTTTGGACTCCCATGTGGCCAACGGTGGTTCAAGTCCTGGACCTGGTAGCTTAATACTCACACCAGGTGCACGTGTGTGGGTGTGTGCAAAAAACCTCTCCAAAAAAAGAAAAAAAAAGAAATGAATAAATATAGTGAAATCAATCATTTTTAACAAGAAGACCCTCCTGATGTCACCTTATTTAAACTTGCTACCGGTAACCCTCCTTGGGGTTGGGGGGGGAGGGGCACTCGACTCTCCATTTGCAGACCCCTGGAAGGACACAGGAGGTGTGCAGAGCTCTGATATTGGTCTGGGCTGGGCCACCCTGTCAGAGCAGGGTCCTAAGAAGCCAAGGCTGAGGCAGGGACCTCATGAGCATGTGTTCACAGGGGTGGGGAATCAGGGTGCTCCCAGGAGAAGCTTCTGTGGGAAGCAGAACAGGGAAAGGGCCGGCTGCCAAGGTGGGTCTGGGGCAAAGACCATGTGGGTCTGAGGCATGGAGGGGAGGGGGTTGGAGACCATTGGATCATGAAACACAGAACTGTTTTGGCTGGGACTGGCTAGGAGACCAGCTTGTCTCACTGGGTTAGCTGACACTTTTGGGGGCTGTTGGCAAAGAAGGGGGATAATTTCTTGGGTGAAGTGGTTCGTGTTGGCCAAGCATAATTCCCTAGAGAAAGGGGAGCTGTGTACCCTCAGTGACTCTACTAGGGGAGAGATTAGGGACACGCACCGGCCAGTCAAGGGGACTCTGGGGAAGAGGGCAGCAAGCTGGCATCTACCCCTATGAGCTGTGAATTCTCGGGGGGCTGTTAGAGTCTGTTAGAGTTCTTGCCATCCTCCTGGCCTGGGTCAGACCTCCCCACCTGATCCCCCGGTGCCAACTCCCCCCGTCCTCTCTCTCTTTCTCTCTCTCTCTTCTTCCTTCCTTTCTCTCTTCCTTTCTTCTTTCTTTTTAGAGGTTTAGGCCTTAGGGCACATGTGCTCATCAGAGTGAGATAGAGACAGCGAGAGGGTATATGAGAAATCACCCCATCCCCGGGGAGATGGCCATGCCGCAATCCCTTCTCCATTCTCCTCCTTGTGCACACGTGCACACACATGAACCCAGCATGATTTTCACATGCACCCAGCATGATTTTCAAGCCACCAGGTCCAGGATTCGAACCATGGCTGACCATATGGGAGTCTGGTGCCTTAACCACCACGCCACCTGCTGGCCCCTTGGGTATAGTTTAAGCTCTAGAAAGGACTCATTACATAGTAGCTCTAATGATGTGATTATGGAGAACCGGAGTCCAGAGAGGAAGAGAGCGTGGAGGTGAGGGCAGAGAGTCACACTGTTTAAGAAGTATGACCTGGGGGACCCCTGCCACCTACCTGGGAAGTCGGAGCAGCTGGGTGTGGAAGGCCTCAAACCCTACCATCCCTGTGCTGGGGATGTCACCGGCAGGGGCTGAGAACAGGATTTCCAGCAGTGAGGCTGAGTGGGAGCAAGTACAGATGAGATCTTCTCTCCTGATTCCCCTACTGTGCATGTCCTGAGGGACTTAACCCCTGAGGGCCTCACTGTCGTCCTGGCAGAGGTGCCCTGTGGATTAGATGACACTGAGCACTGTGCCCGGCATCTCCGTGTCCCCAGTGCTCAACGAGCCCCACCTTGCATCCCTCTACCCCCTCATGGGAACCTGCTTTCTGTTTACCTCCATTGGCTCAGGAAGGGGCAGTGAATGGCCAGAGGTCTCGCTGTAGGGGGACTGCCAGTCTCTTGCCACCAGCCTGTCATCCTCTAGTGGCACCTTGGCAGCTGTGTGGGTATCCCAGATGTTTAACAATGAATAGGTTCTTTCTATGTTGGGTCAGCCATGCGCCCACCACCTACACCCAAAGCCCTTTTGGGGTCCTCCCAGATCCTATGTGGGATGGCTCAGCTCACAGAGCAAGGTGAGTACTTAGCTGGGCCAGAACCAAGGATTAGGAGACCAGCTTGTCTCACTGGGTTAGCTGACACTTTTGGGGGCTGTTGGCAAAGAAGGGGGATAATTTCTTGGGTGAAGTGGTTCGTGTTGGCCAAGCATAATTCCCTAGAGAAAGGGGAGCTGTGTACCCTCAGTGACTCTACTAGGGGAGAGATTAGGGACACGCACCGGCCAGTCAAGGGGACTCTGGGGAAGAGGGCAGCAAGCTGGCATCTACCCCTATGAGCTGTGAATTCTCGGGGGGCTGTTAGAGTCTGTTAGAGTTCTTGCCATCCTCCTGGCCTGGGTCAGACCTCCCCACCTGATCCCCCGGTGCCAACTCCCCCCGTCCTCTCTCTCTTTCTCTCTCTCTCTTCTTCCTTCCTTTCTCTCTTCCTTTCTTCTTTCTTTTTAGAGGTTTAGGCCTTAGGGCACATGTGCTCATCAGAGTGAGATAGAGACAGCGAGAGGGTATATGAGAAATCACCCCATCCCCGGGGAGATGGCCATGCCGCAATCCCTTCTCCATTCTCCTCCTTGTGCACACGTGCACACACATGAACCCAGCATGATTTTCAAGCCACCAGGTCCAGGATTCGAACCATGGCTGACCATATGGGAGTCTGGTGCCTTAACCACCACGCCACCTGCTGGCCCCTTGGGTATAGTTTAAGCTCTAGAAAGGACTCATTACATAGTAGCTCTAATGATGTGATTATGGAGAACCGGAGTCCAGAGAGGAAGAGAGCGTGGAGGTGAGGGCAGAGAGTCACACTGTTTAAGAAGTATGACCTGGGGGACCCCTGCCACCTACCTGGGAAGTCGGAGCAGCTGGGTGTGGAAGGCCTCAAACCCTACCATCCCTGTGCTGGGGATGTCACCGGCAGGGGCTGAGAACAGGATTTCCAGCAGTGAGGCTGAGTGGGAGCAAGTACAGATGAGATCTTCTCTCCTGATTCCCCTACTGTGCATGTCCTGAGGGACTTAACCCCTGAGGGCCTCACTGTCGTCCTGGCAGAGGTGCCCTGTGGATTAGATGACACTGAGCACTGTGCCCGGCATCTCCGTGTCCCCAGTGCTCAACGAGCCCCATCTTGCATCCCTCTACCCCCTCATGGGAACCTGCTTCCTGTTTACCTCCATTGGCTCAGGAAGGGGCAGTGAATGGCCAGAGGTCTCGCTGTAGGGGGACTGCCAGTCTCTTGCCACCAGCCTGTCATCCTCTAGTGGCACCTTGGCAGCTGTGTGGGTATCCCAGATGTTTAACAATGAATAGGTTCTTTCTATGTTGGGTCAGCCATGCGCCCACCACCTACACCCAAAGCCCTTTTGGGGTCCTCCCAGATCCTATGTGGGATGGCTCAGCTCACAGAGCAAGGTGAGTACTTAGCTGGGCCAGAACCAAGGAGCTAGGTGACTGTCGCCGAACCCTGGGGTCACCATGTGGCAGCTTGGCTACCCAGGGTCACCAGGTTGGGAGGGTCGCACTCACTTGTCCAAGTTGCTGTCTCTGTGTGTATTATCTGGGTGTGCGTCTCTCGGTCTACTTCTCCTCCATTGCCATCAGCTTTTTAAAAATATATATTTATTTAATTTCAGGATTTATTATTGTTTTAATTTGCTGTAGGACATATATGCTCCCCAGAGGGAGAGAGAGTGAAAAGGAAAGTGAAAAAGCAAACAAGCTACCAGATCCAGGACTCAAACCATGGTCGGCCATGTGGGAATCCAGCGCCGCCACCACCATGCCGCCTGCTAGCCCCAGTTCCTGTTGTAGTATGTTTTTTAAGAATTATTTTTAATTTAAACTTTAGTTATTATATTATTTTCCAATTTGACCGGAGAGAGAGACAAAGGGAAAGTGAGAAGGGAAGCCACCAGGTCCAGGACCTGAATCAAAGCCAGCCATGGGGGAGTCCAGCGCCTTTAACCACGCCACCTGCAGGCTCCCCTGTTTGAGTGTTTTTACTGCATCTTTTTGTGCTGTGGTTCCTCCTCCTTTTCCTCTGTCTCTTCTGTTTCTCTCTGTTCACTTCCCATCTTTCCAATGCCTTTCATCCCAAACCAGTCACTTGGGGCAGCTGTGCTTAGGGACACCCAATGTCTTCCAAAGCCTTCTGCTCCCCCTCCCGAGAACACCCTCCCCCCCCCCGTAAGCTCCGCCCACTTTGAGAAACCCCCCGCTGGGAGGATGCTCAGGGCTCTTCCAAACAGCTGCTCACCAACGATTTGAACTAGGTTTTTCCATGAGTCTTAAACGATTTATTTCTATCCTCTTAGCCCCAGGGCAGGAAGAAAACTGGAAGCTTCCTATAGGCAACCAAATCTGTATTTCCCCTGCGTCCTACACCCGTGGCCTAAAGGGGCGCTCTCATGCACCACTTAGGGGTGTCTTCCAAAGCGAAGGGAGGGAAACAGCCGACTTCAGAAGTCACCCGTCTTACCCCAGCATCCTCCTGCAGGAGCGTAGGTCTTGCGGCCAAGCAGGAAAGGACTGGTGGGGACCTTGGGTGTGAGGAGGTGGCCTTGCTGGGATCCTGGGGTGTGGGTGGAGCTTCCAGCTCCCCCAGATTTTCACGCTTGCTCAGAGTCACACTGCAGTCTCCCATCTAGGAGCCATACCTAACAGCCTGGGCTTCTCCAGAACGTGGCTATGTTTTCTATTTTTATTTTTTAAATAAGGTAGAGGGGCCAGCAGGTGGCATGGTGGTTAAAGGCGCTGGACTCCCACATGGTTGAGATCCGTCATGGGTGCTTCGAGTCCTGGACCTGGCGGGCTTGCTTTCTCGCTTTCCCTCTCTCGCTCTGTTCCTCTCTGGTTCCATTTAAATAAAGAAATAAAATAAATAAGTAAATAAAGTTAAAATAATTCTCAAAAATAAAAAAAAAGGTAGAGATTGCTTCAGGCAAATAGACTAGTCAACATTTCAGTTCATTGGGAATGGGTCCATTCCAATGCAAATGACTGAGCAAAAAGAGTTTCGGAAAAAGCTTCCCAGGGTTGCAGAAAAAAAGGTTCTACTCCCGGGCTCGGGAGATCCCAGAAACCGAATGCAAACTGGTGCTGTTCCTAGAGGGCATTTTCCCTGCCAGACGGTCCACAGCGCTGCTCAGATCCTCAAAGCTGCCAGGAGCCCACCACCACCGCCAGAGGGTGAAAAGGTTAAGAGCCCTTACAAAGGTAGCAGCGCTCGGTCTTCAGTTCCCAAATTAAAAAAAAAAGCTCTGCCTGCCCAACCCCCCCTTGTTACTTTTTTTAATCTCTCCCCTTCCTCCATCGTACCCCACCCCCTTTTTTCTTTTGCAACTTTTCTTTGACATTTCAAAGCCCCTCTCCTGGTTTCGATTTGAAGCTCCCGGATAAAATCGATCAATTTCAAAAAAGAGAAGGATTCCGGGTCTGGAATTCAAAGCCCTCCCCCTTTGGCGAGGGCGGAGCGGGAGCTAAAAGCAGACAGCCACAAAAACTGCCTCGGCACCTCATTTTCCCGCTTCTTACCCGTTTCCCCCGGCTTTTTCTCCCCCTGGAAAAAAGACAGGATCAAAGAAAACGGTTAAAAGTTCTTGGCGAGCGAGCGTAGTGCGCCGAAGCTCGGGTGGGGGAAGCGGCTGGTAGAATTTGCCCCGCCCACTAGGCAGAGCCAGATTTTGGAGCGGGGCAGAAGGCATTTCCAAATCTGTTTACTACCTGATTCTGTGACCTCAGGTATTTGAGGAAGCCGGTCTGGCAACGGAAAAAGGTTGCAAGGTGGCCAGGGATCATAAACTGGAAGACAGAGAGGGACTCTTGGAGCTGAGATCTAATTCCGGTTTTATTGATTAAAGAAGGGAGTGCAGACGGAAAGTTGCAAAGTCCCACCCAGGTCCTTTTCCGAGGGCCTCCAGCCTTGCAAACAGCCTCTCCTGTTCACCCCAGCTCACCTCTGTGGACACCAGGGCGCCCAGGGGGAGTGGGTGGAACTGTGCGGGTGTAGCCCTTGGGAAATCCAAATAAGCAAGGATGAGAGGCTGAGAGGACAGCGGTCAATCTAGTCATTCATTCATTCATTCATTCATTCATTCATTCATTCATTCGTATTTCTAGAGAGCACATGGGCTTGCCCTGAGAAAGCACAAAGCACCTTCCATGGGGCACGGTCACACCGCTATCCCTTCTCTATTTCTCCCACCTTTAGGGATTTTGAGCATGCGCACACAGGCACCTAGCCTGCTTTGAATTTCACTGGGTCTCTGACTTGACCAACCGCGTCAGCCATGTGGGATCCAGCGCCTTAACTGCGGTGCCAGAGTCCTAACCTTATTCTGTCTGGTTACAGTCCCCGCTCTGGTCAAGAAGGGGCTATCCCAGCTCCTGATCCTGTTTGATTAAAAATCTTCACATTTTCTGGGGCCTGCAGATGGTATGGTGGTTAAGAACGCTGGACTCCCACGTGGCCAACTGCGGTTCGAGTCTTGGTCCTGGTGGCTTGCTTTCTCACTTTCCCTCTCTTCTTTCTCTCTCTCTCTCTTACTCTGTCCCTCTCTGGTCAAATAAAAATAAATAAATAAATGAAGTGAAATAATTATTTAAAAAGAAATCTTCACATTGTCTGCCACATAGGCTTCTTTTTCCGTTCTTTTCTATTTGTTTGCTATTATATATGGCATTAAAATCTTATTTATTGGGCCAGCAGATGGTGTAGTGGTTACATTGCTGGGCTCCCGTGTGGCCAACCGTGGTTTGAATCCTGGATCTGGTAGCTTGAAAATCGCTCTGGGTGTGTGTGCGTGTGTGCCCAAGATTCCAGGAGGAGAATGGAGGAGAAGGGATTGTGGCGTGGCCATCCTCCCTGGGGGATGATTTCTCACTTTCCCCCTCACTGTCTCTGTCTCTCTCTCTGCAGCGAGCACATGCACCTTAAGGCAAAACCCTCTAAAAATATATATGTGTGTTTGTATTATGTGTATACATATGTATATACACACATACATAAACACGTAATTTAGCAGGGCCAGCATGTGACGTGGTGATTAAAGTTCTAGACTCCCACACGGCCGACCGTGGTTCGAGTCCTGAACCTGGCAGCTTGAAAATCTCACTGGGCCCGTGTGCATACGTGCCAAAAATCTCGAGAGGAGAATGGAGGAGAAGGGGTTGTGATGTGGTCATCCTCCTCTCACTGTCTCTCTCTGGCAAGTGCATGTACTCTATGGCAAACCTTAACAATTTTTTAAAAATAAAAATAAATAAAATATTATTGACAACTAAGCTATTTGATGCCATCATTTTTTTTTTTTTTTGGAGTGGTTTTTGCCAAAGGGTGCATGCGCTCACCAGACAGACAGAGAGACACAGAGAGATAGAAAGCGAGAAATCACCCCCCCACCCCGGGGGATGGCCATGCTGCAATCCTTTCTCCTCCACTCTCCCCTCAGGATCTTGGGCTTCGCGCACACACGCACCCACTGTGAGTTTAAGCCACCGGGTCATCAGAGTCAGTGATGTAGCCATTATGCCATCTGCTAGTCCCTACACCATCTTTTTATTTTTTAATAATTATTTTATTTAACTTTATTTATTTACTTTAATTTGACCAGAGAGGGACAGAGTGAGAGAGAGAAGGAAAGTGAGAAAGCAAGTTGCCAGGTCCAGGACTTGAACCATGGTCAGCCAGGTGGGAGTCCAGAGTCCTTAACCACCACACCACCTGCTGGCCCCTTGGCACCATCTGAAATGTTGCACCCAAACTCTTGCTCTGGTCTCAGCCCTCCTGGCCAAGGTAGCTGAAAAACCTTCAAAAGCCAATGCTTGGTTTGGAAACGCTGGGGGCTTGGGCAGTGTGGAAAGTAGTGGGAGTTAGGAATTGGAGAAAAAGCACAGAGGAGATTTTAAGGTGCCAAGGCTGTTTCCGGACAGTCACCCCAGGTCTGATTAAGGCAAGCGAGAAACCTCATCCTCCTCTCCTAAGAAGTGATGTGGTTCGCTGTGACATCTTGGGCTGCAAATGGGAACAGGGAGGAGGCCTGACCATCCGCCATGGGGCAGGGGCCTGGATTCATTCCTGGAAGCCCAGATCAACACCTTGTGTGGCCTGAGGTCAGCTCTACTGTGCCCAGCCTGCGGCCTCCTTGGGGATTATTTTTTTTCTTTTTTAAATAAAGATCAACCGGATACATGGGAAACATGCGAAGTAAGACAGTTTTCTGAAATGCTTCTTGGCTTCTGAGTGGGTCCTCCCATCCCCAAAAGCCTCTATTCAATTACAAAGCTCATAAAAACGGTACACTTGATTGAGCATTGGGGCCACATCAGACACTTTGCCAAACATTTTCAAAGCATTATCGTCTTTAATCCTCACAAGAAGCCCAGGATGAGGAACTACCTTTTGGTTTCCTTTTTTATCTTTTTTTTTTTTCAATTTATTTGTATTTATTTCTTTCATGAGAGAGCGAGGGAAAAAAACATCCCCAGCAAGTTCTTTACACTGTGATCTACTAGGAGAGGCCCTGGGAGTCAAACCAGACACCCTTCCATATGCCCGCTCCGCACAGAGCATTGCAGGATCACTGTGCCAGTGGCTGGCCCCAGGACTGTCTTTTATTCTTATTTTATAAATGAAAAAAACGAGTCTGTCCACAGCAGTTAAATGGTGGGCTGCTCAGTCAGACGGGCTCACCCCAAAGATCCGATTTAGTTATCTGGGCCTGCCTGCCTACCTGCCTGCCTGCCTTCCTTCCTTCCTTCCTTCATTCATTCCTTTCTTCTCTCTCTCTCTCTCTCTTTTTTTTTTCTAGAGGTCCTCTGTGAGACATAGAGAGCCAAAGAGGAAGAGCAGAAAGCACCCCCACAGGGCATGATCACACCACAATCCCTTCTCCTCCAACTTTCCTGCCTTTTGAGATCCTGGGCACACACACACACACGCACACACACACACACGCACACACACACACACGCACACACACACACACACACACCCGGTGTGTTTCCCACACTGGGACTCGAACCTGCAGGCGGGCATGTGGGACCCAACTGCCTTAACCACCAAGCCATGGGGCTGGTCCAAGATCTAGTTCTCGTTGTTGTTGTTTTTAAAACATATTTTAACTGTTACAATCTGTGTCTCCTTCCAAAATTAACCTAGCATCTTTTATTTTTTTAATGTTTAAATTTACATTTAGTCACTGTACGTCTTTACAGCTGGTTTTTCCCAGCACAGATTTGGTGCTTAGTAGTCAAGTCAGAGATATTACCATGTACATTATCGCCAACAGATAACTTCTCATTTTTGTGTCTGTCGAATGTTTCGTTTGTTCATTTTGCCCCGTCCCCTCCTCTTGACCCTGTTACTCACCCTCTACAACCCAGCTCTTCCTACTCCGTCTCTAGTAACAAGATCTAGTTGGTTTTTTTTTTTTTTTTGAGAGAGAGATTTTTGCTATAGGACACATACGTGTGCTCGCCAGAGAGACAGAGAGAGACATAGACAAAAAGTGAGAAATCACTCTCCCGGGGGGATGCCATGCTGCAGTCTCTTCTCATTCTCCTCTTGAGATTTTTGGGCACACCATGCACACACACCTGGCGTGAGTTTCAAGCTGCTGGGTCTGGGATTCGAACTGTGGTCAGCCACGTGGAAGTCCAGTGCCTAAACCACTGTGCCTTAACCACTGGACCACCTGCTGGTGCCAAGCTCTAGTTCTTAGGCACTGCACATTTGAGAGCATGTTGCTGCATGTGCATTTGAGGCTCTTTAAGGACAATGGCATGTGAGTGGCTTCAGAGAGGTGAGGCCCCCTGCTCGAAGTCCCGCAGCAGAGAGAGGACGCAGAGGCCTCCAGCACTGCATGTCTGCGTTGTCTGCATTTAGCTTGCCTTCCAAGAAGATGCTCCCTCGCTTTGCCCACATCCCCCAGAATGACCTGCACCCTGATCCAAAAACAGCTGTTTTCTAGCCAGCAACAGCCTAGGCGTGTACTCTGTGTCCCAGAGCCGTTCCAATGAGCCCCAGATCCGTGGGCCCAGAAAGAAGATGCTAGAACTCCAGAGAAGGCATGCGGGGGACTGGCCAGAAACAGAGACGCAGGGAATGTCCCAAATCCGCCTGAGATTCCAGGAAAAAGAGGGGTGTCCATGGGGAGAGGAACGGGGTGCAGCAGAGTGAGTGCAGCAGAGAGGCAAGCCAGCCTGCTGTCCCCCATCAGAGGCCATTTGTCCCTCCTGGGTATTTGCTTTTGGAAAAGAAACAGCTGCAGGCTCCAACACGCCTTCTTGAGTGAAGCAACTCTGTCCACAGAAGCTGGGTCTCATCTTATTTTGTGCCATGCCTTAAACGCCGAAGTAAACGTAATTAGACTTCTAGTTTTTCATGTAAACTGCTTAGGAAAGACATTTTTCTTAAAGGTGTATTTGACTTGGGGGGGGGTTCTAATTTTTGGTTTAAAAACCAAGTCATCAGAGGGCAGAGGGGCAGCTGGAAATTAAGGGCCTGTAAAAAACGGGACCGAGCTTTCCCTGTGGCTCATGATAACCATAACTAGGACTCAGAGAGCATGTACTTTCAAATGCTTTACACACATGTTCTTTGGAACCAGCAGAGATGGCGTAATGGTTATATCACTAGACTCCCATGTAGTTGACTGCGGGTCGAGTCCCAGACCTGGTGGTTTAAAACATGCGGGGCACGTGTGTGTGCATGTCCAAAATCTTGAGAAGAGAACACAAGAGAAGGGATTGTGGTCTGGCCTTCCCCCCTGGGGGGGTGATTTCTTGCTTTCTGTGTGTCTCTCTCTGTGTGTCTCTGTCTCTCCAGTGAGTGTATGTGCCCTATAGCAAAAATCTATCTCAAAAAAAAAAAAAAAGAAGTTTTCTTCTTTTTGTCTCTATATCATATCTCCATGTGATAGGTAAATCAGTGAAGTCATTCTTTTTAACCTGAGAAGACACCAAAGTACAACAAGGTTAAATTCCTCATCTAAGGTCACACAGCTAGTAAATTAAAAGGCTAGGATTCAGATCAAGGTTTGTGCAACCCTGGATACCATGTCCTTTTTTTTTTTTAAGAATTATTTATTTTTTATTATTATTATTTTTTAATTTGCTATGGGGCATATGTGTTCACCAGAGACAGAGAGAGAGGAAAAGTGAGAAAGCAAGCCGCCAGGTCTGGGACTTGAACTGTGGTCCACCATGTGGGGGGGTCTGGCACCTTCCCACCATACTACCTGTGGGCCCCCCTTTATTTAGAGAGAATTTTTTTTGAGACGTTTTTGCTATAGGGCGCCTGCGCTCACCAGAAAGACAGAGAGAGACAGAGAGACAGAAAGCGAGAAATCACCCCCCATGGGTGATGGCCACGCCACAATCCCTTCTCCTCCATTCTCCTCTCAGAATCTTGGGTACACACGCACACATGCCCAGCGTGAGTTTAAGCCACTGGGTCTGGGACTCAAACTGCAGTTGACTACATGGGAGTCCAGCAACATAGCCATAACGCCAAATGGTGGTCCCGAGAAGAATTTTGCTATAAGGCATGTGCGTTCACTGGAGAGACAGAGAGAAAGTGAGAAATCGCCCCCTGGGAGGTGGCCCATTGCAGTCCCTTTACTTCCATTCTCCTCTCAGGATTTTGGACACATATGCACACACATATGCCTGGCTTGAGTTTCAAGCCACCAGGTCTGGGACTCAAACTGCAGTTGGCCATGTGGGAGTCAAAAGCCTTAACTGCTACACCACCTACTGGCCCCTAGATACCATGTTCTTTTTTGTTTGTTTTGAGAGAGATTTTTGCTATAGGGCCAGTGGCCAGTACACTCACCAGAGAGACAGAGAGAGACAAAGAGAAAGCGAGAAATCACCCGCTGGGGTGATGGCCACACCACAATCCCTTCTCCTCCATTCTCCTCCATGGTCCTCTCCAGATCTTTGGCATGCACGCACACAAGTCTGGCATGAGCTTTATGCTGCCGGGTCCAGGATTCAAACCTCGGTCGATTACGTGGGAGTCCAGTCACGTAACCATTGCGCCATCTACTGGTCCCAATAGCAGGTTTTTAACCTATTCCAAGAACCTCTAGCCAGGAGCAAAGTTCATGGAACATACCGAGCATTTGGCAAGGCTGTATTCAAG
The DNA here is from genome assembly GCF_000334495.1 of Tupaia belangeri chinensis. Taxonomy (NCBI): domain Eukaryota; kingdom Metazoa; phylum Chordata; class Mammalia; order Scandentia; family Tupaiidae; genus Tupaia; species Tupaia belangeri. The sequence continues at coordinate 122,178 of NW_006159817.1, forward strand.
GAGCCTCAGAGATTCAAAGCATCAAACAAATGCCAGTCAGAGTTTTTGGATCTAGCTTCAGAAATGTGTTTTTTCTTCTGGCCGGGAGGCAAGAAAGGACACATATTCAGGACCTTAGAGCCACTGTCCAGGAAACATGCAGAGCGAGGGAGATGAACACTGAGAGACGGACTGAGACTGACTCAGAGGTGCCATCTTCCAGACTGGGTGTGATGTGAGATTTCTCAACGCCTGTCACAGCCAGAGGAGACCATGGCATCCATGTTGTTGGGAGCAAAGCTTAGCAGGGTAGCTAACACTTGCTAAAGACTCGTGCACCATGTCCCTCCACGCGTTAAGTGACCCCTTGGCAAGCCGTATCAATTTTTCAACCCCAATGAGGGGTTGGGGCAACCATGTACTGTTGTGTAGGTCGCGCACTGCACAACAGAATGTCATTCTTTCCCTGGCCTTTGCCACGATGAGGTTATGACAACAGTTTTCCAGAAGGTGGCAGTCAGGTGCCTTTTTACAAACAGTCGGTTTATTATGATACATTTCCAACATGGAAGTCAGGTGACTTGAGGGAAGGGCTGGTTTTTTTCTAATTGCACAAAGGTATGGCACCGGCTAGCAGAGACCTGGGCGAAGGTCTATCATTCTTCCATTCTCAGATGGCCACACTGAAGTTGAGAGAAGTAGGGTCCCTGGCTCAGGGTCACATGGCTGGTGAGGAAGTAAGTCAGTTTTCAAACCCCACGCTTCCACTGGGGCTCCCGGAAAGGTGAGAAGCAACTGACCGGACAAGATGGGAATTAAAAACATGGATGGTTGGGGACCAGCAGGTGGCATGGTGGTTAAGGTGCTGGACACTCCCACATGGTCTACCACAGTTTGAATCCTGGATCTGGTGGCTTGCTTTCTTACTTTCTCTCTCTCTGTGTGTGTCTCTCTCTGGTCAAATTAAAATAACTGAATGAATAAATAAAATTAAATAAATGATTCTTTAAAGAAAGACTTCCTGGGAGGGTGTTGTGTTTGGGGACTTTCTGTATCTTTCTTTTCAGTCCTATTTTTCTTTAGCCTACAGCTGGTTATGGAAGAATGATTGGGATTGGGGGGCATCTAGAACATTTTGGCTCCTTGTTGCTACCTTGAGGAAGAAAGGAGGGAAGGAAGAAAAAAAAATAAAAGAAGGGAAGGAAAGACAAAGAGAAAGAAAGAGAGAAAGAGGGTCAGCAGGTGGCACAGTGATTAAGGTGTTGGACTCCCACATAGTTGACCATGGTTGGAGTCCTGGACCTGGAGGTTTCAAACTCACACCGGTTGCATGTGCATGCATGCTCAAAATCCCAGGAGAAGAATAGAGAAGGGATTGCGATGTGGCCATCCCCCGGGGTGGGGGTGTTGATTTCTTCCTTTCTCTCTCTCTCTCTCTTTGGTGAGTGCACACACCCTATAGCAAAAATCTCTCTCTAAAAAACAAGAGAGAGAAAGAAATAAAAGAAGGGGGGGGGGAAGGAAAGAAAGATAGAAGAAAAAAGAGAAGGAAGGAAAGACAGAAAGAAAAGAAGTAAAAAAGAAAGAGAAAGGCGAGGAAAATCAATCCAGCGATTTTTACGAAGTCCTACATATATTTTGAAAATAATGACTTTAATAATTCAAGTCCTTCAAACCCAGCCAAGAAACTGAAGCGCCACCTCATCCGGCACCTTCATGACATTGACATTTAGAAACCTGTCCTCCGAGTTCAGCCTGCTGATGTCACCAGACGCAGTCTCAGGAATTCTGTGTCCCCCACCTCCACCACCAAAATAAAGTTAGGAAGGACGCTGGGGAACTCACCATTTTTAGCATTTATTATATAATTGTTATGATTATTACCACTCTAATTTATTTCCCTACTTAAAAATGTCCTGGCAACTGTAACTCATTTTAGACTGATCCTCGCAAGCTGGGAGACCTTGGATTATTTAGAGAGAGGGAGAGAGAGCGTTTAGCCAGGTGTATGCGTCTCAGATTTCCTCCAAATTGCTGCAGGGCCTCTCTCAATATAGAAATAAGCACAGCCCAGTGTGTGTGTTATATCAATATTATGATAATGTGCACCGAGTGTGGATCATAAGTGATTAATTCAGTCGCTTTCCAAGGGTATCCCCGGGGGGTTAGATCGTAACGCGCCTGTGAATGAATGCATGCACACACAGAATCCCATCTTCCCAGGACTCTGGAAAAATACCCCAGTGCAAAATGACAGACGAGAAATGGGGCGCACGGCGCGGGGTCTCGGTCTCGTCTCTAACCTGGCGGGTTGGAGGGAGGGAATAAGAAAAGACTCTGGAGCAGGACCAGCAGTTGGCGTAATGGCTATGTCGTTGGACTCCCATGTAGTCGACCGCAGTTCGAGTCCTGGATCCGGTGGCTTAAACTCACACCGGGGGCGTGTGCGTGCGTGCCCAAGATCCTAAGAGGAGAATGGAGGAGAAGGGATTGTGGCATGGCCATCCCCCCTGGGAGGTGATTTCTCGCTTTCTGTCTCTCTGTCTCTCTGGTGAGTGCATGCACCCTTTAGAAGAAACCTCTCAAAATAAAAAAATAAAAAATAAAAAAAGAGGGAGAAATGACTCTGGAGCTATCGAGGCAATAAAAATGGGCAAATCATGGCATCCTTGCAGGGCCCCACGGCACCATCCTGAGTCCATAGGGAGGCCCTGGGTTAGGTTCCATGTCCACCTAAACCCACCTGGGAGGCTGGCAGAGAACAGCATTGTGGCGAGACCTTTTTGGGGCTCTGTGTCTCTCTTGAAGAAATAGATAATTATTTGAAATAGTTGAAACAGGGCCAGCTGGTGGTGTGGTGGTTAAAGCAGCTGGATCCCACACGGCTGGTGATGTGGTTCAAGTCCTGAACCCGGAAGCTTGAAAAACATGCTGAGTGTGTATGAGTGTGTGTGTGTGTGCACCCAAAACCTCAAGAGGAGAATGGAGGAGAAGGGGTTGCAGAATGGCCATCTGCCCTGAGGGGTGATTTCTCACTTTCTCTCTTTCTTTCTCTCTCTCTCTGGTAAGTGCATACACTCTATGTCCCAATTTTTTTTTAAAAAGACTGGATCATATCATTATGTGGTATTTCACCAATATTTTAATATGTTTTAAAAAACGTATTTAATTAAATTTATTTATTTTTAAAATTTGATCAGAGTGGGACTGAGAGAGAGAGACAGTATCCAGGACTTAAACCACAGTCAGCCACATGGGAGTCCAGCACCTTAACCACCATGCCACCTGCCAGACCCGGTCTTTTAATATTATACAAACAAAAAGCTCTCCTTTGAAGAAGTTTGCATCAGAGGTGAAACTGAGTATTTTTGACATGAAGTGTCAATGAACATAAAAGAAAAACAAAACAAAAACGGGGCCAGCTGTGGTGACACAGTGGTGACATGAGACTGAAGCCACATGGGCCGGGACAGGGTTCATGTCCCAAGGTCACCCTGTGCACACTGGGTATGTACCCATGTGCCCATGATCAGGATCAGCTGGGGCTGGGTGGATTGTGGTGTGGAGACTTTGTTGGGGTGCCTCTGTCTTTTTTTTTTTTTTTGGAGAGGTTTTTGCTATAGGGGGCGCGCACTCGCCAGACAGACAGAGACAGAGAGACAGAAAGCGAGAAATCACCCCCCAGGAGGGATGGCCACACCGCAATCCCTTCTCCTCCATTCTCCTCTTGGGATCTTGGGCACGCACGCACACGCACCCGGCGTGAGTTTAAGCCAGTGGGTCCAGGACTCAAACCGTGGTCGACTACGTGGGAGGCCAGCAACATAGCCATTACGCACACTGCTGGTCCCGCCTCTGTCTTTCTTATGAAAGAAAGAACCTTCAAAGAAAAAGACAATGGACTCCTACCAGACAGCTAAAATGCCAGTAGACTTAATGTTCCGAGCAATTGAATGTCTTGTGTTCAGTCAACGCGCTTTTCATACGATGATGTTAACATGGAGGAGGGCTTATTGAGTCTCTTCTTTCTTTTATTATAAGATTTATGTATTTATGTATTTTCATTTGTTATTATTTTTTAATTTGACCAGACAGAGACAAAGAGAGAGAAAAGGAAAGGGAGAAAGCAAGCTGCCAGGTCCGAGATTCGAACTGTGGTCGAGCATGTGGGAATCCAGAGCCTTTAACTACCACACTACTTGCCGGCCCCTTATGGAGTCTTTCTTAAGTTCCAAAAGTTGTGTTATGACATCCAGAGACATTTTTGGTTATCACAAATGGCAGAGGGTCCTCCTGCCCCAAGGGGGCTGAGGCCAGGGATGCACTCAACACCCTTCATGCCCAGGGCAGCCCCCCACAGCAAGGGCTCATCCACCCCCAAATAGCAGTGTGCTGACAGAGAACCTAGCACGGGAGGAAATACACACTTTCCATTCTACGCGTTGTCTGTTGAATGATCTTATTGTGTACTATATAGAATTTTTTTCTTTCTCACTTATTATATTTACAATAGTAATACAAAATGCCTCTAGAGATTAACTTTTTTAAATAATAATTTTTTATTAATTATTACTATCATTTTTCAATTTGCCCTAGAGCACATATGCATGAGAGAGAGAGAAAGCAAGAAAGTAAACCACCAGGTCTAGGACTTGAACTGCAATCATCCATGTGGGAGTCCCATGTCCTAACCACCATGCCACCTACTAGTCCTGGGATTAATCATTTTTTAATTTATTTAATTTTATATGTTATTACTATTTATTTTTTTAAAATTTGACCAGAAAGACAGAGGGAGAGAGAAAGGGAAAGTGAGAAAGCAAGCTGCCTGGTCCAGGAATTGAACCGTGGTTGACCCTGTGGGAGTCCAGCACCTTAACCGCTACACCACCTGCTGGCCCCGGGATTAATTTTTTTAAACACATCTAATTCTGTTTTTATGAAATGATTTTTTTATTTAATTTGATTTGCCATTATTGTTATTATTTTTTTTAATTGACCAGAGAGAGGGAAAGTGAGAAATCAAGTCACCAGGTCCAAGACTTGAATCATGGTTGACCACATGGGAATCCAGTGCCTTAACCACCAGGCCGCCTGGAAGCTCCACTCACTCTGTTTTTATAATGCCAATGGTTTGTATATGGAAACATTTGATGTTTATTTTTCTGAGCTTTTCATAGATTCTCAAATGCACAAAGGATTTCCCTTAAAATATTAGCAACTTGGAACCAGCAGTTGGCGTAATGGCTGTGTCACTGGACTCCCACGTAGTTGACCACGGTTTGAGTCCCAGAACCGGTGTGGCTTAAACTCACGCCCGGTGCGTGTGCCTTCATGCCCA
>NW_006159817.1:127528-134878 GCF_000334495.1 Tupaia belangeri chinensis
GGGCTTGTCCATCCCCCCGGGGGGTGATTTCTCGCTTTCTGTCTCTCTGTCTCTCTTTGTCTTTGTGGCAAATGCATGTGCCCTGTAGTAAAAACCTCTCTAAAACAAAGGAAGATGGGAAGGAGTATGGGGGGGGGCGGGGCTAAAGAGTGAACGTGGAGACAGGCGTTCAGAATGGCTGTGATATTTGAAAGCAGCTTTAAAAACACACAAGTCGATGTAGCTTCTGCGTGCAAACTTGCCAATCACAGCAGGGACTGTAAACAGCATGTCCCTCCCTTGGTGAGACTCCTAATTGACCACAAGCCACTGTGCCCTAAATCTGAGCTGCATCTTCCACGGGGCCTCTTTGGAAGGTGGTGGAGGGTGTGAAATTGTGCTGGTGTGGTCAGAGTGGGCGGTGGTGAGGCCTATCCTGGGTTATTACCTGGAAAACAGCAGCCGGCTCTGGTTACCCAAGGGCAGGCCGAAACATAGCAACCTGGGCTCAAGGCAGCCCTGAGACAAATGGGCCCCTCACTGCCTCTAACACAGAATTTAGGAAGATGGCCCCCAAAACCCCATAATCACAATACGTAGTATTTAATGCAGTATCCTTATAAAGTCCAACTTAATACATAATAACCTGTGATTTTAAATGTAATCTAACATGAAAATTTCAAATAAAAGCAAGCTCTTACAGGTCTAGGATTAAGGTAGTGAGTTTGGGAAGGAGGAGAAAGGGAAGGGTCAGCTTCTTTTTTTATTTTTATTTTTTTAAGAGAGATTTTTTTGCTACCAGGCACGCGCACTCGCTGGAGAGACAAAGAAAGTGAGAAATCACCACCCCCTGGGAGAGGCAATGGTGACGTCCCAATCCCTGCTCTTTCATTCTCCTTTCGGGATTTTGGACACGCATGTGAACATAACCCGCGTGAATGCCAGAACTGAGGTTAGAACCTAAGTCGGCTGTGTGGGAGTCCAGGACCTTAATCACTATGCCACCTACTTGCCCCGGGGCCAGATTTTATTTAAAATCATTGCTGATGAAACCAGCAGATGGACTGTAGTTCGAGTCCCGGACCTAGAGGCTTGAAAAATCACCCTGGGCTCATGCACGTGCGTACTCGAAATACCAAGAGAAGAATGGAGGAGAAGGGATTGCAGCACAGCCATCCCCTCTGAGGGGTCTTCTCACTTTCCTTCTCTCTGTCTCTCTCTGGCGAGCGCACATGCGCTGTGACTAAAACCTAAATAAGTAAATAAAAATGATTGCTGACGAATTTTGAAAGAAATCCTAGCCATTGTGTCACTCCATCCCTACAACTCATCCGTGGGCACCTCTCAATAACATGGACATAGGGATCAGCACTTAGTGTAATGGCTATGGCGCTGAACTCCCATGTAGCCAACTGCGGTTCGAGTCCCGGAACCAGGGGCTTTAAACGACGAATGTTACCAACATTTTAAAAAGTGGAAATTTCACCTAAATGTCTGAATTTTTTAAAAATTCATTTTGAAAAACTGGAAGACCTGGAAACTAGCAAGCCAGCATTCCAGAAGGGGATGGCTCCTCTTTCAATGAAGCATGTATGCTCCAGATCTTGGCTCAGTTATATGCCTAATTGGCTTCATTAAGGATCTGGCACTGGGGCTGGCAGGTGGTATGGTGGTTAAGGGCGCTGGATTCCCATATTGTTGACCATGGTTCAAGTCCCAGACCTGGCAGCTTGCTTTCTCCTTTTCTCTTTCTGTCTCTCTCTGATCAAATTAAAATAATAATAATAATAATAAATGGAATTAAATAAATAAATATTTTTAAATACCATCTTATATTTTAAAAAATAAATAAAATTTTGAAAATGACATGGACATTTTTCATACACAGCCTCGACGATACTATCTAACAAACTGCATGATAATACTTTGCTGTCATCTAATGCTTGGTTCAGAATAAAGTTGTCCTGGTTGTCTAAAACAGTCGTTCCTGGCCGATTTGCTCTCATTAGGGTCTGACGTACACACAGACATGGTGGTGCTGGTGACATGGCCCCTGCACTGCTGAGCTTTATGGGAAGAAGGTCCTGGGTTTGCTTCCTGAGACCTCCCTGCAGACGTAGGGTGTGTGCACCTACTCCGATCCTAGCTGAGCGAGGCTAGGGGTACACCGTAGTGCAAAAACATTAATGGAGTCTCTCTCTCATAGAATAAATAAATAAACTATTAAAAAAAAAAGAATATGGACACACCAGTTGAATGCTCTGCCCTATTTTTTCTGTTTTCTACTCACTGTGTTTTGGAGGTTTTTTTTGAGAGATTTTTGTTATAGGGCACATGAGCTTGCTACAGAGACAGAGACAGAAAGTGAGAAGTCACCCCCCTAGGAGGGTTGGCTACGCTGCAATCCCTTCTCCTCCATTCTCCTCTTGGGATTTTGGGCACGCGTGCACACATACCCAGAGTGAGTGTCAAGCCACCAGGTCTGGGACTCAAACTGCAATCGACCACATGGGAGTTCAGTGCCTTAACCACCGCGGCACCTGCTGGCTCCCATTCACTGTTTTTTAATCCTAGGATCCAGTTGCCTCTGGGGTACCTGCGTATGTATATATGTGAAGTACCTGGAACGTTCTCAGGTGCTCCCTAGTTTTCCACTCCCCCAAAAAGGCAGCCGGAGATGGGCGAGTGCGTTCTGTCCTTCCCACTCCGTACAGATGCCAGGACTGCTTCGCTGAAGAGCCCGGGAGTGCTGTCATTGGTTCTGATTATGAAAGCCTGGCGAACACTCCCCTTTTCCCCTGTGTGCTGGCCTCGCGTGTGGTTCTGTTTATGGAGGAAAGTTAAATAGAACAGGGACGAAGAGGAAACTTTGGTTTTAAACTTCAATTTCCAGCCAGTCGGGACCAGGTGGGGAGACAGGTCAACTTCAAAGAGCATGTTGCTCCTGAGCCGATGATGGACCGGTGTGTGGAGGGAGGCACCTGGGGTCCTGATGTGCCGTGGTGGACCCAGGAGTCCAGGAAGCCCTGGGATGAGGACAGGGAGACATGTGTGGTTGGGAAACCCTCCATCTGGTGATCCCTGGGGCGGTCACCAAACCCCACTCCCTTTCTGAAGAGAGATCAGAGATCCAGAGAATGAAAGAACATGGCCCAGTGATGCCTTAGTGGCGGTTGTGGCTCACAGAACCCATGTGTCTACCAGGGTCCAGACCTTTGGCCCAAGACATTCCTCCTTTATTTATTTATTTATTTATTTATTTATTTATTTATTTATCTATCTATCTATCTATCTATTTATTTATTTATTTATTTATTTATTTTTGGAGAGATTTTTGCTGTAGGGCACATGCGTTCGCCAGAAAGATAGAGACAGAGACAGAAAGCAAGAAATCACCCTCCCAGGGGGGATGGCCATGCCACAATCCCTTCTCCTCCATTCTCCTCTCAGGATCTTGGGCACGCACACACACGTGCCCGGCTTGAGTTTAAGCCGCCGGGTCTGGGACTCAAACCATGGTCAGCTACATAGGAGTCCGGCGACATAGCCATTACGCCAACTGCTGGTCCCTGGCCCAAGACATTCCTATGTGCCCGTTCAATTGACAACCTATAGCGATCTTATGAGATAGGCAGTTTACTCTCCTCATTATACAGATGAGAACTCTGAGGCCCGGAGCCAGGTCAAGTGGCTGGTGAAGACCATGCAGCTAAGAGATAGCAGAGCCATGTCCAGGGTCAGGACTGGCATCATTGAACTCTCTCCTCTGTCTTCCTCCAGCCCAGATCAACTTCCCCGCTCTCGGGATGCGTGAGTTAGAAAGGTTTTGACTTAAGTAGCATAAAGCCCAGATCCAGCCTGGTGCTCACAGCAAGGACGTTAAGACACCCAACAAGAGCCCAGGGTGGGTTGGGATCCAGGCTGGTGGGCTCGGCCTTGCTGCCCTGCCATTGAGGACTCAGGTTTTCTGCATCTCTTTAGCACTGCCCTCCTTGGCGAGTGGACAAGGCCTTCCACTGAATCGCGTATGTTCCCAAGTTGGCTCCACCAGACCCAGCATGTCCGAAGGAGAGAAAAGAAGGGGAAGGTCATCTTTCTCTGTAGCTCTCTTCTTCTTTTTAAGTTTCTTTTTTTATTCTCTTTTAAAGACTTATTTAATTTTATTTATCATTATTATTATTTTATTCTGTTACAGGACACACACGCTCACCAGAGAGCGAGAGAGAGGGAGAGGGAAAGTGAGAAAGCAAGCTGCCAGGTCTGAGACTTGACACCTGCTGACCCCCTTTCTTTCTTCCATGAGAGAGACAGAGACAGAGAGACAGGCACCTCCTAAAGGCTCTTCACTCTCCAATCTGCCCGATCTCAGCTGGTCCAGATCATGTGCTCAGGGAGGGCCCGGGATGTGAACCCAGGACCTTTCCCAAGTGAGTCCAGCTGTACTACTGCTGTGTCACTGCTTGGTCCCCAGTACCTCTTTCTTACAAAGAAAAAAAAAAATTTTTTTTCCCAGAAATTTTTCTTTTGTGGCTCTTGGCCTTGACTGGCCTCAGCTGGGCAGTTCCTACATGGTCTCTCTCATGAGGCTGCAGTCAGGTGACGGACACTTGTACATCAGCCGAGCTCAGTGTCCAAGGTAGTTGTCTGTCTAGTGACTCAGCTGGGATGACTGGAATCAGGGATGCCAGGCATTTCTCTTTCTAATGCAATCTCTCCCCGTAGCTACCATGGGCTTCCTCACAACATGGCGGCCTCAGGGCAATCAGACTTCTCACCTGGAGGCTGTTCTCCCCAGAAGGAGCAAGCCAAGAGATCTACTGGGTCATTGGGAAGGTCATAATGTATTTTTGCACAGAAAACCATGAAAAAATACGTCAGAACTTTCCCGATGACGCGATAACTAGACGCTGCGAGGTCTCTGATGGCCTTGCCTCAGCAGTTGCATTGCATCATGGTCATTGTATTCTCGCAGTCAAAAGTAAGTCACAGGCGGGAACCAGCAGTTAGCGTAATGGCTATGTCGCTGGACTCCCACGTAGTCGACCGCGGTTTGTGTCCCGGACCCGGTGGCTTAAAACTCACGCCGGGCGCGTGTGCGTGCGTGCCCAAGATCCCGAGAGGAGAATGGAGGAGAAGGGATTGTGGCATGACCATCCCCCCTGGGGGGTGATTTCTTGCTTTCTGTCTCTATGTCTCTCTCTGTCTGTCTGGCGAGCGCACGTGCCCTACAGTGAAAAATCTCTCAAAAAAAAAAAAAAAAAAAAGGAAGTCACAGGCCCATGGAGCAGGGGTTAAGGTGGCTGGATCTCACGTGGCTGGTCATTGAAGCTGGCTAGTCCAAGCTTCTCCACACAGCCAGGACTCCATCGTGGGGTTCTTATGGTGATGCCTTCTTCTGAGGTCCAAAGACTTCTTATCTCCCCAAGACATACCAGAGAATCCAAAGTTGAGTGAGGCCTTTACCTAGTTCTAAATCGTTATTAATACCCACCATAAAATATACAAAGGCTAGACCAAAGTTCACTTAGTATTGCTTTTTTTTTTTTTTTTTTTTTTTTAAGGGAGATATTTTTTGTGATAGGGTGCATGCATATGCCGGAGAGACAGAGAGAAAGTGAGATATTACCCCCCCATACCCCACCTCAGAGGGATGACCATGCCACAATCCCTTCTCCTCCATTCTCCTCTTGGGATTTTTGGACACACACGCACACTTGTGATGTGAATTTCAAGTTATCAAGTCTAGGATTTGAAAGTGGGTGGCCAGGACCAACAGTTGGTGTAATGGCTATGTCTCTGAACTCCATGTAGTCGATGGTTTGAATCCCAGACCCAGTGGCTTAAACTCACACAGGGCGCGTGTGCGTGTGTGCCCAAGATCCCGAGAGGAGAAGGGATTGTGGCGTGGCCATCCTCCCTGCGGGATGATTTCTTGCTTTCTGTCTCTCTGTCTGTCTCTGTCTGTCTGGCGAGCGCTTGCGCCCTATAGCGAAAACCTCTCCAAAAAAGAAAAAGAAAAACAAAGTGGTTGGCCATGTGGGAATCCAGTGCCTTAACCACTATGCCACCTGCTGGTCCCTGGTTTTTGTTTTTGTTTTTTAATTAAAATTATTCTCTAAGTGGCATGGATGCGCTTAATGTCAGGGATGGCTCAGTCGTTTCTTAGACCTCCGGATTCCTGAAAAGCTCTCCTGAGTCCACAGGAGCTTCTGCACAAGCTGCACAGTGGGCAAGTGAGAGGAGGGAGAGAGGCTGGGATCACCCTCTGACCTGTAGTCAGAACATGGACTGGACCAGGACTCAAAAGAACTCTCATTAGACAGGTGATGATCATAGACAAGACTTCGCTTCTAGCCAAGTCTTGGATTCTTAAATGACAACAGTAGTGTCATCCTCGCAGAGTAGTTGGGACATTTGCATGAGATATTATCCAGAGAAGATAAAACAGTGGCTAGCAGGTGGTGTGGTGGTTGAGGCCCTGGACTCCCACATGGCCAACCACAGTTCGAGTCCTGGACCTGGCAGCTTGCTTTCTCACTTTCTCTCTCTCTCTGTCTCAGTCTCTCTCTCTCTGGTGAATGCACATGCCCTATAGGAAATTAAATACTACTAATAAACAACTACAATAAAATCATTCTTTAAAGAAAAGATAAAAGATGCTCTATAAATACAAGCTATTCTTATGAAAGGAGGGGAAGGCAGAATAGCGCGTGGGACAGAGGGGCATGGAATGGGAAACCCTGGAGTTGGGCTCCTCCCTCTTCTCGTTGCGTGAGTTCTTGGAGAAATGACATGGCCTCTCTGGTCCTCGTTTTCTTAGCTATGCAAGGAGAGGTGAGCGTGCATCTGTCCCTCAGGGGAGGGGGAAACTCAGTTAAGATAAGAGATGGGAATGCGATGTGAAATCCATAAAACGATCTATTGATGGAAGCCATTATGAAAAAAGAAGCACATGACAAGTGCTTTTTTTTTGCTGTTTTGTTAAAGACGAGGTCTCACTATGTGCTGACCCTCCTACTTCAGCCTCCCAAGTAGCTAAGACTCCAGGGGCGTGTCACCATACACTGCATGGGTTGGCGGTCAAACTTCCCGTGTGGCCCCAGCCTTCCAAAGAGCAGTGTCAGTTGGTGTGTGCTATTACAGCTGGGCTGAAAAGAGAAATTTTTAAAAAGAGGTTTCCACTAGAAGACTCCATGTTCTTGCTGGAGAGACAGCAAGAGACAGAGAGACAGAAAGTTTGAAATCACTCCTCGCCCGGGGGGATGGCCATGCTGCAATCTCCTCTCTTCCATTCTCCTCCTGGGATTTTGGACACGAATGCACATGCACCCAAGCTGCTGAGTTTCAAGCTGCTGGGTCTGGGACTCGAAC
>NW_006159817.1:137208-146290 GCF_000334495.1 Tupaia belangeri chinensis
GGGGCTTAAGGCAGAGGGGAGCAGGGAGTAGGAGTCCAAAGAACACCTGTGCAGGCAAAAGCAACTGCAAGAAACTGGGATGAGCATTCCTTCTGAGCTCACTATCTTGCTACTGCTAGTTCTTGCAGGATGGTGGCTTATGGAGGAGGAATGCGGGAGGGAGGGTCCAAAGCACATGAGCGTGTGCCACAGGCAGCAGCAACAAGTCAGAGATATTCAGTCCTGCTCTCTCTCTCTCTCTAACACTGGCTTCTGCACTATGGGAAATAAAGGCTAAGGGGAGCAGGGGGTATGGGGGTCCAAAGAACACCTCTGCAGCCAAAAGTCAACAGCAAGAACTATGGGATATACACTTCTGAGCTCACTTTTGCTTCTGCTGCCTCCTACAGTATGGGGCATACTGCGGAAGGGTGCAGGGGGATGGGGGAAGTTCAGAGCACACCTGTGCCATCAAAGTCAGCAGTAAGATGTGTTCCTGTTTACTCTCTCTCTCTCCTTACCACTGGTTCCTCCCCAGGGGTTGGCTTATGGTACAAGGGCTCCAGTGTTGGGGGTGGTGGGAGGAAAATTCTCAAAGCACACATGCACCAGCAAAAGGCAGCAGCAAGAAGTCTGAGACATGCAATACTTCTGCTCACTCTTGTGTACTATTTTGCTGCCAGTGGCTCCTGCACCATGGGGGCTTTTGGCACAAGTGTTTGTGGATAGGAGGGCCCAAAGAATACCTGTGGCCACGCACACATATGTGCTTGGCCTAAGTTTTAAGCCATCGAATCCGACACTTGAACCATGACTACATGGGAGTCCAGTAATGTAACCATTATGTCATCTGCTGGTCTCCAGTGTTTTTGTTTGTTTGGTTGGTTGGTTGGGGTTTTTTTTAGAATTTTTAGTATAAAATGTGCTCACCGGAAAGACAGAGACAGAGAGACAGAAAGTTTGAAATCACCCCTCGTCCGGGGGGATGGCCATGCTGCAATCTCCTCTCTTCCATTCTCCTCCTGGGATTTTGGACACGAATGCACATGCACCCAAGCTGCTGAGTTTCAAGCTGCTGGGTCTGGGATTCGAACTGTGGTCAGCCATGTGGAAGTCCAGTGGCTTACCTACCTACACCACCTGTGGATTTTATTATTATTATTATTATTTTAGAGAGATTTTTGCTATAGGGCATGTGCACTTACCGGAGAGACAGAAAACGAGAAGTCACCCTTCAGGGGGGATAGCCACATCGCAATCCTTTCTCTTCCATTCTCCTCTTGGGATTTTGGGCATACACGCACCTGTCTGGTGTGAGTTTCAGGCTGCCAGGTCCAGGACTCGAACCGCAGTCAATTATGTGGGAGGGCAGCAATGAAACCATCACGCCGTCTGCTGGTCCCCACCCGCATAACTTTTAGAAGGAGAGCATGGATGGTAGATAGATGTCTCAGGCCGGGTCTCCAGGAGCAGAGTCTCAGACCACGTCTCAAGTACAAGTTGTTTATTTAAGGAGGTGATACCGGGCAATCCTTCGGGGCAGGGGGGAATGGTGATAGGGAGAAGTAGAGAGTCAGGCAGGTTATTCCTGCCGGCTCCTGAAGCTTAATCCCACTGCAGAACTGTGGGAGTCCAGTCTAGACCACACAGCCCAGAGTTAACCCACCATGAGGCTTAGAGGGTCTTTACTCAGTGGCTGTCCTGGTGCTGACGTGGGCGATTGATTCCTTTGCAATTTCAGTTTGCCTCTGAGCAGGGAGAGCTGACTCTAGTAGCCAAAGTCCTCCAGCAAAGCATTGGATGTGCTGGCAGTAAAAAGTGAGGCTAGCAGGGCCAGCAGACGATGTAGTGATGTCTGGATTATGTCACTGGATTCCCACCTGGCCGACCGCGGTTCGAGTCCTGGACCCAGTGGCTTGAAAATCATGCTGGGCACATGTGTGTGTGCCCAAGATTCCAGGAGGAGAATGAAGGAGGAGAGATTGTAGCATGGCCATTCCCTCTGAAGGGATGATTTCTCCTTCTCCTCTCACTGTCTCTGTCTCTACAGTGAGTGTATGTGCCCTAAGGCAAAAACTTCTAAAAAAGAAAAAAGTGAGACTAGCCTGCCTAAAAAAGAAAACAGTAAACGGGACCAGCAGTTGGCATAATGGCTATGTCACTGGACTCCCATGTGTCGACCGTGGGTCAAGTCCCAGACCTGGCAGCTTAAACTCACGCCAGGCGCATGTGCATGCGTGCCCAAGATCCTGGGAGGAGCATGGAGGAGAAGGGATTGCAGTGTGGCCATCCCCCCTAGGGAGTGATTTCTCGATTTCTATCTATCTCTTTTTATCTCTCTGTCTCTCTCTCTCTCTTTCTGGCGAGCGCACGTGCCCTCCAAAAAAATAATAAAATAGAAAGGAAAGGAAACCGTGAACAGGTATGGACAGGGACTGACAGTATGTCTATGATAGACGGCCAGTTATTTTTTAGAGTTATTCTACCAACAAGACAGTCATGGTTGGTCACAAGGGTTGTCCATTGCCCAAGAGGCGGCCATGAAGGTCAACAAAGATCATGCCCATGGAGGCTTTTGCCCAGTACCTGGCATGGAGCGAGGGCTTGGTTGTAATTAGACATGCTTCTCATGGTCATTATTGCTGCAAAGGGTGTTCTCCGAGGGATGGGGGAACTGGGAAATTCTTTCCCTGGCCCTCAATGACTGCCGAGGGACCTCATTCAATGTCCAAGTTTCTCCATCTTTGCAAGGGGATCCTGATGGCTTCTCACTTCTCCTCATTTTCCCACTGGTAAGTCCTCATGAGCACCAGGCATTGGGGTGCTTCAGCGGGAGGCTCCAGGGAGGGTAGTCATAACCCTTGGATACACATCTTACTTCATCCTGGTGCAGGACCCCGCTTCCTTTTCTTCAGTCTGGGTTATCCTGCATCTGGAAATCCTTGTCATCTCATCCAAACACCCATAAACCTCTTTGTTCTTAGTCTCTTCCCTAGCTCCATCATCTCCAGGCACTTAGCAATGACTGCTTCAGAGAGATTGAATTCACTTACAAAGGAATCCATACCGTTGAGGGTGAAGAAGAGAGCGCCATAGTCATCCTGCCTGCCTTTTCTAAATCATTTTTTAATGTCCATTTCAAAAACAGCAGAAAAAGTGAACAAGCAAAGAGGATGGTGTAATGGTTACATCACTAGACTCCCACATAACCGATCATGGTTCTAGTCCCAGACCTGGTGGCTTAAAACTCACACTGGGCATGTGTGTGTGAGTGCTCAAAATCCCAAGAGGAGAATGGAGAAGGGATTGTGGTGTGGCCATGCCCCCTTGGGGGTGACGTCTCACTTTCTGTCTCTGTCTCTCTGTCTCTCTATATATGTCTCTATGGAGAGTGCATACACCCTATAGCAAAAATCTCTCTCTTAAAAAAAAGAGGAAAAAGGGGGAACCAGCAGTTAGCGTAATGGCTATGTCGCTGGACTCCCACGTAGTCGACCGTGGTTCGTGTCCCAGACCCAGTGGCTTAAAACTCACACCAGGTGTGTGTGCATGCGTGCCCAAGATCCCAAGAGGAGAATGGAGGAGAAGGGATTGCGGCGTGACCATCCCCCCTGGGGGGTGATTTCTCACTTTCTGTCTCTGTCTCTCTCTCTCTCTGTCTGTCTGGCGAGCACACGTGCCCTAGAGCGAAAAACCTCTCAAAAAAAAAAAGTAGGAAAAATGTAACAGCACCCACAGACCAAGCCTTCCAGAGATAACTAACTTAAAAAATTTTTAAAAATAATTATTAATTTTAATTTTATTTGTTCATTCATTTATTTTAATTTGACCTGAGAGAGAGAGAAGGCAGGAGAGAAAGCAAGGCACCAGGACTGGGACTTGAACTGTGGTCAACTACATGGGAGGGTCCAGCGCCTTAACAACCAGGCCACCTGCTGGCCCTAAGATAACTATGTGTGTGTCTTTTAAAGCACTCTTTTTACATAAAGATTCATATTCTTTGACTATTGATAATTTTTATTTGTTTTTCATAGACAGCATTCACATAGTTCACATTTCAAAAACTATAAAAGTAAAGAGTGAAAAATCTGCCCCCCCACCTTGTCTTAACAGTTCAATTCTCCAGTTCAGAGTGATCCTTATCATCATTTCCTTGGGATGCCAACTCTATTTATTTATTTGTTTTAAAGATTTTAAGGAGGTCCTTTTTTTCTTTTCTTTTTTTTTTTGAGAGGTTTTTGTTATAGGGCACGTGCACTCGCCAGAAAGAAAGAGAGAGACAGAGAGACAGAAAACGAGAAATCACCCCTTAGAGGGATGGCCCGCAACAATCCCTTCTCCATTCTCCTCTTGGGATCTTGGACACGCATGCACACTCCCAGTATGAGTTTAAGCCACCGGGTCTGGGACTTGAACCATGGTCAACTACATGGGAGTCCGGCGACGTAGCCATTACACCAACTCCTGATCCCCAACTCCTTTTAAATACACACTGGCACATGCTAGGTCCCCTGTTACGGGCCTTAGCTTTTCCCTTAGCAATAGCTCTTAGAGATGCGTCCACTTTTCTCTTTTACGGCTGTATAGTATTCCACAGAGGGGAGTAAGCCATGATTTCTCTAACCAGGCTCCTACTATTGGGCATGTCAAAGGTTTCTAGCCTCATATTGTGACAAATGATGCCCAAATCACTGTGCTTAGAGATATGTCATTGTGCAAGTATATCTTGGAGGAGCCAGCAGGTGGCATGGTGGTTAAGGTACTGGATTCCCACATGGCCAATCACCATTGGAATCCAAGACCTGGCGGCTTGAAAATCACAATAAATAGATAGATAAATAAATAAATATATTTTAAAAAAATAGAATACTAAAAAAAAAGCTTATCTGGAAATGAGATTTCTAGGTCCAACAGCATGTGGACTTTCTATTTTGAAAGTGTGAACATTTTGGAAAAAATGCAAGCAATTTTGTAATCTGTTAAAGAAAAACACCTCAGTGGTGTGTGTGTGTATGTGTGTGTGTGTA
Source organism: Tupaia belangeri chinensis (assembly GCF_000334495.1). NCBI lineage: Eukaryota > Metazoa > Chordata > Mammalia > Scandentia > Tupaiidae > Tupaia > Tupaia belangeri. The sequence goes on from NW_006159817.1 coordinate 142,215, forward strand.
TAAAACTTTATTTAACCCACTCTAAATGTGGGAATAATTAGACTCTTTCTACCTTTGCAGAATTATAAATCATTGCAGGATTACAACCACTCTGCAGCAAATAAGAAAACCTTTTTTATTTTCTGAGAGATTTTTGCTATAGGATACATGCGCTCGCCAGAAAGACAGAGACAGAGAGATAGAAAGCGAGAAATCAACTCCCAGCTGGATGGCCACGCCGCAATCCCTCCATTCTCCTCTCGGGATCTTGGGCACGCACGCACACGTATTCAGCGTGAGTTTAAGCCACTGGATCTGGGACTCGAACTATGGTCGACTACATGGGAGTCCAGTGACATAGCCATTATGCCAACTGCTGATCCCGAGAAAAGCATTTTTGACCATGAGATTAAACATGAAATATTAGAACCACGAATCCCACTCAGTTAGGCACTGAAGAGACTGAAAAGGATGAGACACGTCTATGTCTAAAGAGCCAGCATCATCATTATTATTATTATTATTATTATTATTTTACAATTGTTAACGTAGAAGGGACCCTTGCTGGTCATGCCTTTTTTCCATAAAGTATTCAGTGTTTCAACTCATCCCGTGCAAATAAAGTATTTATAAATTGCATTCCTCTCTTAAAATAAACACCCTTCCTCCAGCCATGTAGATAAATGAAACATCATCTATTCATCAAGTTGACTCTTCATGCTTAATAACCCACAGCCTAGCTAAAGGAATGGTTATCTAACAGCTGGGTCAAAAGTGCAAGAGCCCAGACTTATTAATTCGAAGCCTCGCCAGGCCATTGATTAGCTCTGCTGAGGACAGAATGGGAGGAGGTGGCCGGTGGCCATGTCGGTTCCCTGGGTCTTCTCTCCACCTAGACGATACCGTTTTCTCCCGCCCCAGCTCGTGTGTTTAACAATGTTTGTGTAGCGCTCAGATAAAAGGCACAGGGTGAGACTTAAGTGGTTGTTAAAATGGTCGGCCCCAAGTCATCAGAATTCCGATTGATAACCTGCACTTACAGCAAAAGGAGAATTTGTTTTCTTAGCAAGGCCAATTTTCCCTTTTTTTAATGACCTGGGAAAATTCTCCAAGGCCGCTTGTACTTTGGAGCTTCGGTCCCAAAATCTTCATTTTTATTTTATTTTTTTTTCTTTAAGAACCGAGTTTCTGGGACTGGGTCAGAGCTTAGTGTTCCTGGAGCCAGATACCACATGACCAGCTGTTGGTTCAAATCCTGTCTCCCCTCAGCTTGAAGATCATGCCAGGTATGTGTGCGTGTACGTGCCCAGATCCTGACAGGATGGGGAAGTGGGGGAGAAAGGGTTACGGCATGACCCCATTCTACTGAGGGTTGCTATCTCTCTCTGTCTCTGTCATTCTGTCTCTCTCTGGTGAGCATGCATACCATTTGGGGGAAAAACCTATGTGAAGTTAAAATGCAAAAAAATCCAGGCTTAGCGCAGTGCTTGCCACATGGGAGGGTTCCAAGTTCATGTCTGAAGTCCACCCTCAATTCACAGAGCACACACATGTGCCCTTGACCCAGAGCTGGGTGTAGCTAGGGAAGGACTGTCGTGTGAAGACCCTTTTGGGGGTGTCTATTCCTCTGTCTCTCTATCTCTGCCTCTCTCTGTCTCTATACTGCTCTTACTCGTGGAAGAAATAACCTTTCAAAAAGGGCCAGTAGATGGAGTGGAGGTTATGGCCAACTGAGAGGTTTGAGTCCGGGATCTGGTGGCTTAAAAAACACACTGGGGGAGAGGACCAGCAGTTAGCATAATGGCTATGTCGCTGGACTCCCACGTAGTCGACCGCAGTTCGCGTCCCGGACCCGGTGGCTTAAACTCACGCCGGGCGCGTGTGCGTGCGTGCCCAAGATCCCGAGAGGAGAATGGAGGAGAAGGAATTGCAGCGTGGCCATCCCCCCTGAGGGGTGATTTCTTGCTTTCTGTCTCTCTGTCTCGCTCTGTCTTTCTGGCGAGCGCACGCGCCCTATAGCAAAAACCTCTCAAAAATAATAATAATAAATAAAATAAATAAATAAACATGCTGAGGGAGCTGGCAGGTGACGTGGTGGTTAAGGTGTTAGACTTTCACATGGTGGACCACAGTCCAAGTCCCAGACCTGGGGGTTTCTCTCTCTGGCTCTCTCTGGTCCAAATAAAGAAAAAGAAGAAGAAAACTAAATGAATAATTTAAGAGGTATATATATACATACACGCAGACACACACATATATGTTTAAGAAATAAAAATAAAAACATTCTGGGCACATGTGCCAAAATCCCAATAAGAGACTGGAGAAGGGATTGGGGCATGATCATCTGCTCCCCCAGGCCTGTTTTCCTCAATTTCCCACTCTTTCTCTGGGGAGCACACACACCCTATAATACAACAACGACCAACAAAAAAAAAAAAAAGGAAAGGAAAAAAGAAAGAACAAGATACCTGAGTGGGTAAGGCACTGAATTCTCATGGCTGATCGTAGTTTGAGTGCCGGGCCTGGTAACTTGCTTTCTCACTTTCTCTCTCTGTCTCTCTGGTGACCATGCATGCCCTATAGCAAATTAAAAATAATAGGGAGCAGCAGATGGCGTAATGGATACATTGCTGGATTCCCATGTAGTCAACCATGGTTCGAATACTGGACCCAGTGGCTTAAAACTCACACAAGGCACATGTGTGTGCATGCCCAAAATCCTGAGAGGAGAAGGGATTAAGGCATGACCCCCCGTGCCAGGGGTGATTTCTTACTTTCTGTCTCTGTCTCTTTCTCTCTCTCTCTCTCAGTGAGTTCACAATCCCTATAACAAAAATCTCTCTTGGGACCAGCAGGTGGCATAATGGTTACGCCACTGGACTCCCACATAGTCAACCTTGGTTTGAGTCCTGCGCCCAGCAACTTAAACCTCACACCAGGTGCGTGCACGTGTGTGCCCAAGATCCCGAGAGGAGACTGGAGGAGAAGGGATTGTGACGTGGCCATTTCCCTTGGGGGATGATTTCTCACTTTCTGTCTCTCTGTCTCTCCGGTGAGCACATGCACTCAATAGCAAAACTCTCTCTAAAACTAACGAGCAAAAACCACCTTTCTCTAACAAATAAGTAAATAAATAAATCTTTAAAAATAAAAGATACCCGAAATAAATGGTAGCTCTAATATTTACCTATGATACGACAAAATAAATGTTAAAATACTTGCTATGATATGACTTTGGGTGACTCATCTCTGCTGTGCTTCAGTCTCTTCTTAACGTGTTTACCCACCCCCACTCACCACCACCCCGTGGAAAGCAAAAGAACCTCCTTGCGCGACTGCCCATTGTGGGTGCTTCAGATGGGAGATTCTGATTCCGTGAAGCTGGGGCAGGGCCTAGGACTCTGTGACGCTAACAGCTAGGTCAGCTTCTGGGGAAGCAGGTGGTTGGGGACCACTTTTCCATGCAATAAAGGTGGGACCATTTCTCATCAAAGTCCCCCAAACGAATGCACTAATTCATTTATACATCAAGTAGCTGTGGAGGCCTTCTGCATTCCAGGCGCTGCAGAGGAGCTGACCACACCTAGCTGATGGAAGGTCCAGCCTGGGGAACTTGCAGTGCATGCTGCTGGCTGGGCTGCAGGCTCTGATTCTAAGTCTGAAAACGCCCACCTTGGGCCAGCAGGGGCGGCATGGTGGTTAAGGTGCTGGATTCCCACATGGCCGACCACAGTTCAAATCCCAGACCTGGCGGCTTAAAAATCACAACAAATAAACTGATAAATAAATAATAGATTTAAACAAACAAACAAAGTACACTTCATCTCTCTTCTCTCCGCAGCAAAGATGCAGATTTGATGCAGGTGAATGGGCACATACTTTAAGAGCATATCCTTTTCTTAAAAAGAATTATTTTATTGGGATCTGGCAAGTGGCATGGTGGTTAAGGGTGCTGAACTCCCACAGGGCCGACCACGGTTCGAGTCCCAGACCTGGCGGCTTGCTTTCTCACTTTCCCTCTCTGTCTCTCTCTCTTTCACTCCATCCCTCTCTGATCAAATTAAAATAAATAAATAAATAAAGTGAAATAAAATATT
>NW_006159817.1:155663-166307 GCF_000334495.1 Tupaia belangeri chinensis
GACCTGGCGGCTTGCTTTCTCACTTTCCCTCTCTGTCTCTCTCTCTTTCACTCCATCCCTCTCTGATCAAATTAAAATAAATAAATAAAGTGAAATAAAATATTTTTTAAAAAAGAAAAAGAATTATTTGATTGAACTTCATTTATTTATTTTTCATTTGACCAGAGAGGGAGAGAGAGAGAGAGGGAATATGAGAAAGGAAGCTTCTAGGTCCAGGACTCGAATCATGGTTGGCCATGTGGGAGTCCAGCGCCATTAACCACCATGCCACCTGCTGATCCCCCCAAGGCCATGTCCTTTAAGAGCTCCTTTAAGGGTCTTGGCAAGAGAGAGCAGTTCTCTAAAGTGCCTCAGTGCCTAGGACCGCAGCCCCTTTGCAATGGAACCTTTGGCCCCACCCCTTGCAGTGCCCCCCAGGTCTCTGTGACCCCACAGTAGGAAGTTTCCCAAGACCATTTGGAACGACCCACCCCCAAGGTCATTGGACCTCTCGCCAGTCAATCTTTGCTGTTATTGTGTTTTGTAGCTGGTAGGATTTGTCCACTCTAAGTAGCAACCTAATGCCATCCCTCAAAGCTAAAAGGTCCTTCTTGTTCCCCTTGATCATAAGCCTATCTATGTTCACTCCCGGCCTCTGAGAATAACCTCTTTTATTTTTATTTATTTATTTTTTTGGAGAGCCTTTTGCTATAGGGTGTATGTGCTTGCCAGAAAAGACAGAGAGGGACAGAGAGACAGAAAGTGAGAAATCATCCCCCCCAGGAGGGAGGGCCACACCACAATCCCTTCTCCTCCATTCTCCTCTCAGGATCTTGGGCAGGCACGCACACGCGCCTGGCGTGAGTTTTAAGCCACCGGGTCCGGGACTCAACTATGGTTGACCATGTAGGAGTCCAGCGACGTAACCATTATGCCATCTGCTGGGCCACCAGAATAATCTCTTACTGCAAACCCGCCTAAGTGACTTCAAGAGACGTTGCCCCCGTTTCCTGCCAGTTCATTATGGAAACCGGAAGTTTGAGTGGCATCATCCACCTCCTCTCACTGTGACCTTGCTCAGGTTAGTGGGGTGTGGTCTGGGCTCAGGAACCCCAGAATCTAGAACCTTGGCAGCAAGAGTCAAGAAAGCTTTGTGGAAATTCTTTTTCCTTTTTCTTCCCCTTCCTTCTTCCCTACCTCCTTCCTTCCTTCCTTCCTTCCTTCTTTTCTTTCTTTCTTTCTTTCTTTCTTTCTTTCTTTCTTTCTTTCTTTCTTTCTTTCTTTCTTTCTTTCTTTCTTTCTTTTTTCAATGACTTTAATGACAACTGCAGAAAAAATGATAAAAGTAAACATCTCAAAATGGTAACATTGGGACCAGCAGTTAGCATAATGGCTATGTCACTGGACTCCCACATAGTCGACCACAGTTCAAGTCCTGGACCTGGTGGCTTAAACTCACGCTGGACGCATGAGCGTGCGTGCCCAAGATCCCAAGAGGAGACTGGAGGAGAAGGGATTGCGGTGTGGCCATCCCCCCTGGGGGTGATTTCTCGCTTTCTGTCTCTCTGTCTCTCTCTGTCTCTCTGGAAAGTGCAAGTGCCCTGTAGCAAAAAACCTCTCCAAAAAACAAAACAAAACAAAACAAAACAAAACAGAAAAGGTAAAAAAAAAAAAAATGCTAACATTGGCTGGTAGTATTTGGTGTTTTCCCTTCCTATCTACTTTATTTACTTATTTACATTTAATCACATGTCTTTTCACAATGTACATTTCTCTTCCTGCACAAATACCATGCATATCAGTCAAGACAAAGATAGTACCTATCCATTACCGTCAACAAATAGGATCTCTTTTTCCTATTCATTTCCAATGAAATCTCCTTTCACTTTTTGTCTCCCCCGTCCCCTCCTTCCCACTTTGCAGAACTAAAACAAGAGCCCCCCCAAAGAGGAAATAGACTCAAACTGCCTTTGTCAGTTACCCACATTCACCAAAGGACTGTGTGTAATTGTACAGGTTGAAAATATTTGATTATGGGAAAGTCTCAAACGTGTGTGGGAATAGAGAAAACCGTATAATAAACCATCCACCATCCAGGTTTATCACCCAGCTTCAAACGTAGTCGTTTGGAAGGGTATCAAAAGTACAGCCCTCTGGGACCAGCAGATGGCATAATGGTTAGGTCGCTGGATTCCCATGTAGTTGACCGCAGTTCGAGTCCCGCACCCAGCAGTTTAAAACTCACACCAGCTGTGTGTGTGTGTGTGTGTGTGTGTGTGTGTGTGTGTCCAAAATACCAAGAGGAGAATGAAGGAGAAGGGATTTTGGTGTGGCCATCTCCCCTGGTGGATAATTTCTCACTTTCTGTCTCTCTCTCTCTCCTTCTCCAGCAAGCACATAGCAAAAATCTCTTTAAAAAAAAAAAAAAAAAAAGACAGAAAGAAAGTACAGCCCTCTAAAATTCTGCAATCCTCCCTCCCAGTGTAACATCTTGAGATTACGTATATACTATGTATAGTACATATATATTTAATATAGTTTTAAACATTTTTTTACTAGAGGCACATGAGGTCGCTGGGGGTGGGGAGCAGAGAGACGGCCACACCACAATCCCTTCTCCATTCTCCTCTTGGGATTTTGGGCATGCATGCACAGGAGCCGAGTGTGAGGTTTTTTTTTTATTTTAATATTTATTTTATTTTATTTATTATTATTTTCTTACTTGACAAGAGTGAGACAGAGAAAGGGAAAGTGAGAAAGCAAGCCATGAGGTCTGGGACTCAAACCCAGGTCAACCATGTGAGTCCAGCTGCCCAAACGCCATGCCACCAGCCAGCCTTATCAGTGTGAATTTTTTAAGCAGCCAGGTCCAGGACTCAAACCGCAGTTGACTATGTGGGAGCCCAGCGACGTAACTGTTATGCCATCTGCTGGTTCCCTAATCTTTTTCTTTATTCAGTATAGATCATACTCACGTGCGTGCGAGAGAGGGGGAGAGAGAGGAGGGCACCTTTCACAGGTGATTCCTTATCCCCAGTCCTCCAGCCCATCGGATCTGGGGAACATGCAGGCCCGGTGTGTGTAAGGCTGACCAGCTGGGATTCGAACTGTGGTCATCATGTGGGATCCCACTGCTTCTGAGCAATGCATTATCGCTTCACAGGGAGCCAGCCTTTGGACATGCATATGGATGAAAATTGGTTCTTTCTTTCTTTTTCTCTTCTCTTCTCTTCTCTTCTCTTCTCTTCTCTTCTCTTCTCTTCCCTTTTCTTTTCTTTTCTTAGAGGTTTTTGCTATAGGGCGCGTGTGCTCGCCAGAAAGACAGAGAGAGACAGAGAGACAGAAAGTGACAAATCACCCCCCGGGGGCATGGCCACGCCACAATCCCTTCTCCTCCATTCTCCTCTCGGGATCTTGGGCACCCACATGCACGCACCCGGAGTGAGTTTAAGCCACCGGGTCCAGGACTCGAACTGCAGTCGACTACATGGGAGTCTAGCGACATAGCCATTATGCCAACTGCTCGTCCCCCAAAATTCGTTATTTCTTTCATTCTCGCATTTTCGAGAGCTTTTCTAGAAGGGCAACAGCCATGAATGAACACTTATTTAAAAATAAACTGCAGACAGCCAAAACGCCTCCAGTGAAGTTGCTTCGATTTACTCTCCCTCCAGAATTGTAAAAGGGACCTGCGGCTTGGGCTAAGATCCATTCTCCAAATACCTCGACCTGGAAGGCCCCAAGGACTTGGCATGCATGTCTCATTACGATTTTCCCTACCCAAACAAAAAAGCTCCAAGAAAAGGGATCAGGGAGGGAGAAAGATGAAGTGCAGCAAAGGTGGGGAAAAAAACGGAGGCGTGAAGGGAGGGAGGCCGAGAGGGAGAACAGGGAGAGGAAGTGGGGATCACAAGGGCAGAGATAACAGGAGTGAGACAGTGGAGAATGAGAGAGAACAAGAGAAAAGGAGGGGCTCGGGTCCTTCCTGAAGAGCAAGAAACTGGGGGGCCTCAGCGCAGTGAGACTGACAGCATTGGTCAAAAAAAATTTTTTTGGAAAGGTTTTTGACTGAGGGGGGGAGAGAGAGAGACAGAGACAGTGAGAGGGAAAGTGAGAAATCACCCACCAGGGTGGGATGGCCACACCGCAATCCCTTCTCCTCCATTCTCCTCTCAGGATCTTGGGCACGCACACACACACACGCACGGTGTGAGTTTAAGCTGGCAGATCCAGGACTTAAAACCACGTTCAACTACGTGGGAGTCCAGTGACCTAACCATTATCCCATGTGCTGGTCCCGATTTTGAAACACAACACCCCTTCCTGGGATTGACAGGTGGCATGGTGGTTAAGGGCACTGGACTCCCACTTGGTCGACCACAATTTGAGTCCTGGAACTGGTGGCTTGCTTTCTCACTTTCTCTCTCTCTCTCTCACTCTGCCCATCTCTGGTCAAAGTAAAATAAATACATACATACATACATACATAAATTAAATAATTCTTTAAAAAAGAAAAATAGGGAACCAGCAGGTGGTGTGGTGGTTATGACGCTGGACACTCCCACATGGCCAATCATGGTTCGAGTCCTGAAGTTGTTTTCTCTCTCTCTCTCTCTCTCTTTTTCTCTCTCTCTTGTGTGTGTGTGTGTGTGTGTGTGTGTGTGTGTGTGTGTGTGTGTATTGTCTTCCTCTGGTCAAATTAAAATAAATGGATGAATACATAAATTTTTTGAAAAAAGGAAAAGAAAAATAAACACAATGTCTTCCTGAATCCCCGTAAAACTCTATGTGAAGGCGTCCAGACTATGGTCCAAGCAACAGGGGGCTAGGTCAGTGAGGCTGTCTCTTTTCCTGTGGAATCCATTTGGAAAAGTTGGAGCGGCCAGAATGAAGCAAAAGGTAGCTGTTGGGTAGAGAGCTGCCATGCCTTTTCCTTATTCAGAGGATGACTACAGTTTGAATCCCAGGATGATATTGACCAATAATGGGGCCAGCAGGTGGCGTAGTGGTTACATCGTTGGACTCCCACATGACCAACCATGGTTTGAGTCCCGGACCTGGTGGCTTGTAAGTCACGCTGAGCATGTGCACCCTATGGCAAATTGAGGGAAAAAATATATATATAAAATATTTAAATAGGGAGGGGCAGGCGGCGTGGTGGTTAAGGGCTCTGGCCTCCCACATGGACCACAGCTCTAGTCCCGGACCTGGTGGCTTGCTTTCTTACTTTCTCTCTCTCTGTCCCTCTCTGGTCAATTAAAATAAATGTATAAAGTGAAATACAATAATTCTTTTATTTTAATGTTTAAATAATGATTGTCCTGAGGATGGAGGTGAGGATTGGAATAAACAGGATAAGTTCTTACGCTTTATCCTGTCCTGGCAGGGAAGACCATGTGGACAGCCAGGACAGAAATAGGTCACGTTCATTCCCCAGTGTCGCTCAGGCCTCCACCCAGAATTCGCCTGCCCCTCCATACAAATCATGAGTGAATATGGCGCTGCCTGGGCTCTGAGAGACCATTTAAGGCTTTGAAAAGCTCCTACTCTGAAATGCAAGTCGAGTGACACCCCAGTGCCAAGAGGGGATGAGCTTGTTCTGTTCCAGGGACATCTGCTATCTCTGATTGGAATGTCAGAGATGTCTGAGTTCTGCGGGCCTCTCTCCTCCCCCTACGCTCTCCCCCTTCGCTCTCCTGTCCTCTCTTTCCTTCTCCCTCCCCCTCTCCCTTGCTCCTTCCTTCCTCTCTCACCCCTCCACCCCTCCTTTCCATCCCTAAAGCAGCTAGGGGAACCCTGAGCAAAACTCATCTCTGCACCATCCCCAGGAAACCAGTCCCGCCAACACCTATTACATTTTTGGTTTGGCAAAAGTCTTTTATGTACAGTGATTAAAACCCCATGCTTTGGAAATGCATTATCAAGTGAGTCAAATAAGCAAAAGGTGAAAGGCAGAGGGTTTGTACTGTGAGCCCTATTTGTGATTTAAAAGGAGGCTTTTTGTATGTAGGCACACATGTATTTACACACACACACACAGCTGCAAAATATTTAATTTTTTTTTAAAAATTGTACTTATTGGTGTTATTATTTTTAAATTTGCTATGGGGCACATGTGCTCACCAGAGAGAGAGAGAGAGAAAGCGAGACAGCAAAACTGCTAGGTTTGGGACTTGAACCATGATCAGCCATGTGGGAGTCCAGCGCCCACCACCACGCCACCCGCTGGCCCCTCGTCTGCAGAATATTAAGATACACGAACTTCCGATCTGTGATTGGGAGAAGGGAAAATAAAGAGTCGAGGTCAGGGGTCACTGCATACTCTTTTTCTCTTGGATTTTTTTTTTTTATCTTGTGTATTTCTTACTATTAAAAATCTTAGGGCCAGCAGATGGCATGGTAGTTAAAGATGATGGACTGTCACAAAGCTGACTGCGGTTCGAGTCTCAGATCTGGTAGCTTGCTTTTCCAATTTCTCTCTGTCTCTTTTTCTGGTCAAATTAAAACAAATAATAATAAAGAAAGTTCAATAAAAATAATTCTTTAGAAAAACAATTTTTTTTTAACTCTTAGTGTAGGGGCCAGCAGGTGGCATGGTGGTTAAGGTGCTGGATACTCCCACATGGTCGACCACGGTTCGAATCCTGGACCTGGTAGCTTGCTTTCTCACTTTTCCTCTCTCTGTCTCTCTCTCTCTCTCTGTGTCTCTCTCTAGTGGAATTAAAATAAGTGAATGAATAAATGCAATTAAATAAATAATTTTTTAAAAAAGGAATTTTTTTAAATCTTAGTATTATTTTTAAAAATCTTTGTATCATTTTTAAGCCTGGTGGATCTGGTTCAAATCTTGCTCTAACCACCTATTAGCTCTGGGGGGTGGGGACTCCTGACTTTCTTCGTTAAAATGGGGGGATCTTACCATGTGCCTCCTAGGGCGTTGTAAAGAACACATGAGCTAGCACACGCCAAGCTCTTAGCGCAGCCCCGACACGTGTGGTCAATCAGTATCGACTCCCACCCCCATCATCATCACCATCATCATCATCATCATCGTTAGTGTTATCGTCCCTGGTTGTTATCCTGACCCAAAGAGCCTGGTTGATTGTTTGTTTGTTTCCTGAGAGCCAGGAAACCCTGAAATATCCCCAACCAGGCTGTTCTTTGAAGTAGGACTGCCTGCTCGACCTGGGGAAGGGGGGAGGCATGTGTTACAGCCCCGAAGCATATAGATCTTCTCCTGCAGACCATTAGGCTGACGTTTGTCACATTTATTTTAAGGAAACTGGTAGGGAGAGGGTGGGTGAGGTTAATTGCTCTATGGATCCTGGGCGGCCCTGCTCCCCAGATGGGGGGAGGTTCAACAAAGCCCAGCGTGACCCCAGAGGCAGGTCTAAGGCCCCTGGCTCCAAAGCTTTACCAAATAAGATCTGCAGAAAAGGAAGAAAAGGGGAGCGGTTGGGGGAATATGCTCTTCTTGCCTTTGGGGCTCTGGGCTAGCAGGAAAGGGAATAATTGGTGCGATGCTTACCAAAGCTTGGAGGAAGCCCTGGACTTCATCCTATTCAGAATAAGGCCGACTGAGTCCGACGCCCAGGCCAAGTTAAGGGCCATTCTGCAATTTTTCTCTGGCATGAATCATTTCACTGGGCAGGAAAGAAAGTGTGCAGTCTTTTGGGGTTTGATGGCTCCCCAAGATGAGCTAGAGGGGACAGTCTTTCCATGTCTTCAAGGTCCCGCCTTTCCACAAGCCTTGATCATTGAAAGATGCCGCACTATGTAACTGCCACAGTATTCATTTGCCAAATGGGGGGAAGTCATCGTTCCTCCCTCGGTCATAGACTTTTTGGAAGGATTAAGACACATAAGCAGGGCAGGCAGTTGGCATGGTGGTTAAGGCACTGGACTCCCTCATGTATGACCACAGTTCAAGTCCCAGACCTGGTAGCTTTCTTTCTCTCTCTCTCTTCAAATTGAAGGAGAAGACTAATACATAAAATTAAATGGATAATTCTTAAAAGACATAGTTTTGAATGATGTTAAACAAAAAAAAAACCACTTAAGCACTCCATAAATACTAGCTACTCTACAATTACCATTATTTTCCGGGTCACATAAGAGCCAAGAGCTTTTCTTCTGAGAACCCTAACTAACCTCTCTTACAAACCTCTCTTACAACCTCCATCTTCTGAAATAGAAAACTAATCAATGTAGTGTTACCATCCCAGAAAACAACCAGGAATAGTAGCAGTCCTGTCCCAGTGGGTAGAAAAGGGACCCCTGGTAGATAGGGGAGGAGGATATCGTTTACCTATTCAACTTGGACTTTTTTTTTTTTTTTTTTTTGGCCACCCAAAGCAATAGGGCATGTGTGCGGACCTGCTGGAACTCTAGATTAACGACCTCCACGGGCACTCATCACCCCCACCCCGGCAAAGCTCCTCGGCTGGCCAGAAGGTGTGACTTCAAACCTAGTGGTAAGGGGTGGGGGGCGGAATGCAGGCCGGTGTGTGAGGTGATTGTAACCAGAAACGCCGCAGGCATCTCGCGGCTGTCCTAAGCGCCGCTGGCAGGCAGCCCGGGCCGGAGCCCGGGGCCGCCCGGGGGGGCCCGCTCGCCGCGGACCGCCCCTCCCCGGCCCGGCCGATACCTTATCGGGTCCACTCTGGGGGCGCCCGGTGCTACAACCGGAAACGCGGCTGGAGGCCAGTGGATACTCCATGGAGAGCTTAGCGCCCTGGTGCGTGCGCGCCAGCGCTTAGGCTTCAGCGCAGGCCTCTCTCCATCCCTGCAGCCAGGTGAGGCATCAGGTGAGTGGGGGGCCAGAGAAGAGTCTCCACCTTCGGTTCCATTCGCTATGGGCAGACGAAGGCTGGTGTTTTCCCGACACCGGGGGCGGGGAGGGAAGTGGAGGCGAGAGTAAAATAAGAGATGCCAGGGTCCGTGCCACTGCAGCGCAGCGCGAGTGTGGAAGACTGAGTTCTCCTCGAGGGAGAGGGTGCCAGGAGGCAGGCTCTGCACCCCAACTTATTGCTGAGGGTGTGCTTGAGGTCACTGTCCCTATGGCTCAGCCTGGACTCCCGGGTTCAGGGATGGTATGTCCCTGTTCCACCACTACACTGGATGCATATGGGGGTGCCTTGGGTTAGGGTGGCAGGACCTGTTGTAAAAGTTGCTTGTGGTATAGACAATTCTGGTGATTTGGATTCTGAAGCCCTGAGTTTGAGTCCAGGCTTTCTACTTATTATACACTCGTGGGTCGGCCACTTCTCCTGGATCTAACCTCACCTTGGCGGGAGAGATTCTAACAGCAGTTCTAAGAGTTGTTGGAGTTTAGTAATAGGATGAGTTAAAGGTCGCTGGAAAATAGAAAAAGCCTTTTCGGTGGTCTGTTCTCAGAAAATGTTGGCACTGCCTGGGGCAAGTCCGCTGACTGCCCATCCGAATGGGGTATGGGTTCCCCCAGAAGAGAGCCTAAGGGGTCACACAGGTTGAACCGTGGCCCACCTTGGCTCTGAACAGGTGTCCCCCACTTTCGGGGAAACACGTTGGAGGAGAGAAACAGGGGAACAGGGGCGGGAGTCAGGGATGGAGCAGATGTCAGCCGCGTCCTCTCCTGCACCGGCTGGAATCCCAGCGCTTCCCAGCAGTGGACCAGCCGGGTGCGTGCTGGGCGCACACAGAGTTCACTTTGGGCAGCTAGGGACGGGAGAGCAGCCGTGTAGACAGAGAGACACTGTGGAGCTGGAGCCTGGCAGTCCCCAGCTGTGCTGATCCGGGAATCAAAGAAAGTGTCCTTCTCTCATCTCTCTCTCTCTGTGTATGTGTCTTTCTCTCTCTCTCTCTGCATCTTTCACTCAGGCCAGTGGCTTACATGGCCAGGAGCCCCCAAACTTTCTGGGGCCCTTTCTGGAGGCATGGTCAGGATTTAGGCTGCATCTGTTCACGTTAAGAAGGCCTTCTTCACCTGCTCAAGGACCTGGACTATTGTATGCAAAATCGCCTATTTATATGCTTTTTTTTAATTTTTTGGTTTAGAGAAGGTCCGTCTCTCTCCTCAAAAAAAACAATCAGCTTCCTCTTTCTTCCTCCAAAGGTTAAAAATCACCGTTTTCTTTCAGCAGCTCAGGGAGTTATCTTTGTTGCAAGGTGAACCGTAACAGCGCGCACATACACACACATACACACACACCTCAAACATGCCCCTCGCGACAGTCTGAGGGAAACTGAGGCCAGAGAAATTTGCCATCTGCTGAAGGTCAGAGAGCCAGTGAGGGGCTGAGAGTAATACGCAGGCCCCTTGGTTCTTCATCGGATGCTCCTGAGATTCAGAAGTGTGTCCGAGTCCCAAATGTGGCTGAGATGGGTGGTGAAGGCCCTCCTCATTACTCTTCAGTGGCGCAGGCAAAACGGGTGGGCAGGGCAGAAACTTGCGAGGCAGGCTGCCTATGGGATGGGAAAAGGAGAAAGGTCCTACCTAGTGCTTCCTTTCATTTGAGGCTTTGGTAAGGGTCCCGTGGACAAGCGGATGGAAAGGTCTGGACTTTCTCCAGAAAGACCCTGAGCCCTACAAGGGGACTTTGGAAAGTTCATGGGGGGAAAGGAACTTAAGTATGAGTTTATTTAAAAAAAAAAAAAAAAGGGCCGGGATTTGTTTGAAAATCCCCA
>NW_006159817.1:166480-169428 GCF_000334495.1 Tupaia belangeri chinensis
TATGAGTTTATTTAAAAAAAAAAAAAAAAGGTCAGGCATAGCTTGAAGATCCCACATATACAATTTCGAGACTAGCCTGGGGGGTGGGGGGAGCTCCTTACCTGACCTAAAAAATCATTGCCCAAAAGGGACAGGCCAGTTTCAGGGATCCCCTCCTGTCTCCAAAGAGACTTGGATCCTTGTTCACACATGTGCACACACGTGCAGCCAGAGCAATATGGTACACTTGGCTTGGTCTGGCGATCAATCCCCGGGCTAGCCTCCACCCCAGTGCCTGGAGCTGGGTAGCCAGGAGAAAAGTTCAAGTTGCCAGCTGAGGTAGTCTTTAACACCCCAGGCCCCCTCAGCCTCACTGTTTATCCATTTGAACAGCTCCCCTTCCCTGCCCGCTCCCACCCCCACCTTTCCGAGGTCGGCTATAAAAATAAACTATTTTTCCTTGTTAATAAATCTCCTCCCGGCGCCCTCTTTTAAAGAACTTGAAAAAAAAAAAAATCTGTGCGCCCAGCGCTAGCGAGCAGGGAGATTAATCTCGAGGCAGGATTTATGTGGCGCGGGCATCCTCAAACAATTGGAGTCGTAAAGTGAAATGAGATTCGGAGGCGGATGGGGGAGGAGGAGGGCCTCGGGAACCACAAACACGTTTGTGTAGCTAAACAATGTGGAAACTCTTAAAGACCCTTTTCTGTAGACAATCTTCCAGTAAGGGCGCTTCCCTGTCAGCCCGCGGGAAGGGGCGAGAGATATATTAACTGAAGACACAATCTAAAATTACTTAGGGGTTTTAAACAGGCGGGCCGTGGGGGCGGGGGTGCTGATAAACTGTTGTCCGTCTTTCCTTCCCTCCGAGTATTATTTCCAAGATGTTTTACCCCCTTCACAAAGCTCCCTCCCTTCCCGCCCCTTCTTTTCTCGCTCCATTCATTACGGGGAACTGGGGTAGAGTGGCTGAGACCGGGCGGGATCACTGACAGCCTAGCCGACCGGATCCGGGTGCGCGTAATTGCGCAGTGCGCAAAGAAGCCCTTACTGCGCGGGGCGCAAAGGCGCGGGAGCTTAGTGCGACCTCAACTGCTTCTGGGACGCCCTTTCTCAAGACCCTGTTTGTTGGGTCCTTGCAAACACAGTCGGTTCGTAGGGATTTAGGAATTCCATGTAGTCTTTTTAGGCTCAGACTTGGGCAGGATCTCAGTAGATCCTTTCCCTCTGGCCTCGAGAGTGAGCACTCAGGGATACAGATGCTGGGAGAGACGCATTCCATGTCTCCCAGGGAATTATGGTGAAGTTAAGATCAAAAGCCTGCTTTCTGGATTCATTCATTGATTCTATAAATATTCCATTAGTTTCAGGCCCTGTGCTAGGCTCTGGAGACCCTGCTGTGACCAGGATGGTGTTCTGCACAGTGTAGCCACCGATCCGGTGGGCGAGACCGGGATTGAAACCCACAATCCCTCACTCCGTGCCAAATTCTTGTCTGTGCAGTCCCTTTAATGCCTCTCTGGTCACAGCTGGGGCTTTGCTCGCTGCAGACAGACTCCTGCCCCCAGGAGGCACACAAACACGTAGGGGAGGGGGGAAAAAATCCTGAACAGGCAAAAGCAAAAACTTTCTCATCCACCGTGGACGCCTCTGAGGCCGCCGCTCAGCGCCAGCCTGTGACCAGCGCCGCAGCTTCGCCCAGGCGGCCTCTGCTGTTCTCGCCCTCGTGGGGCAGGCGTCCAGCAAAACATTGCTAAACGTGTCTGGGCCCGATTCCGGGAGTGCGAGGCAATCCCTCCGGCCCCGCGCTGCCGGCGGACTCTTTATTTAGTCGCGTTTGACCGGGCGGAGCTCGTCAGTCTCACTTAGGTCATCTTTTTCTGGGTGCAGGCAGGCAAATTTCCTCCGCGAGCGTTCAGCGCCGTCCCCCTCCAAGGGGCCCCCACGGTGGACCCACGGAAACCCCAGGGATTTCCTCTGGGAGCTTGACAGACAAAAATCGCCCCCACGATGGCCATGGGAGGACATTTTAGCCAGAACTGCGCATTTTGAATGAACGCAAAATGAAACACGCAGCTAAACTAAACTCCTCCTCGAGCGTGGCTCGAACTTGTCACTTACAGCTTTCTTTGCCTTCTCTCTCTTGAATTGCCCAGATGGGACTGAGAATCAGTTCTCCAGATGTTAGAGTGAATAATCTAGACTTTGCTGACTCAAGATACTCCCAAATTCCCAGTCAAGGCCAGGGTGGAGAAAGGAGAAAGAGGTAGGTGTGGTGAGGGCAGTGGTGAGAGCCATCCACGGTCACCCACCGGGGCCTCTTCAGTGTCACTGCCTCTAAGTGCTTCCACCACGAGGGAGCAGCTTCAAAAGTCACCCTCTGGGTTTCCCCCAACGCAACTCCCCAGTGTGCTCACAGAAATGGAGAATTAATTCGCCCCCTCTCTCCCTCTTGCCACCCAGCTATGACACTCAGCCTCTCTAGGAAGTTTCTCGGGATACCCAGGTAGTTGTTAATCCAGAAGAGACGAAGCCCAAGTTGCCAAATGATTTCCTCCTTTTATTTTTCCCATCTTCATTTTTCTCATAGAGGGCGTAGCTGTAAGCAAAAAAAAAAAAAAAAAAAAAAAAAAAAAAAAAAAAAAAAAAAATATTTTAAAAAAAAAAAAAAAAAAAAAAAAAAAAAGATGGAGTAGACAGAGGAACCAAATGCAATGTAATGTGTTGTTTTTGATTAGATCTTGGTTGAAATACACCAGCTACAAAAGACATGCTGGAGACAATTGGGAATTTTTTTTTTGAGAGGTTTTTGCTATGGGGCGTGTGTGCTCGCCAGACAGACAGAGACAGAGAGACAGAAAGCGAGAAATCACCCCCCAAGGGGGGATGACCACGCCCGCAATCCCTTCTCCTGCTTTCTCCTCTTGAGATCTTGGGCACGCACACACACACACCCGGCGTGAGTTTTC
>NW_006159817.1:169483-173804 GCF_000334495.1 Tupaia belangeri chinensis
CTCATCTTTTTTCTCCAAGAGAGGGGTGTGGTGAAAAAAAAAAAAAAAAAAAAAAAAAAAAAAAAAGAATAATGAAATCATTTAAAAGTAAAAGAAAAACAGCAAAAACACCTGCATCATTTGTTTGAAACTTCCATCCTTGTGGCTTTGTGTTCTTCACACCCTGCTGAGGCACCTGGGTGGTGGTGGAGCTGGGGGTGGGGGCGGGGGTTAGGATTTCTCTCTTGACTTTTTCAATCTAGGAAACATCTATTGATTCTTGCCCTCGGGTAGATACTTTTTTTTCTTTTTTTTTGCCCTAGGAGATGCTAGTTTCTGATCTCCTTTTTTCAGGATCCCTCCAGGGGATAGCATTTCTCCTGAGCTTTGAAACCTAGGGCAATAGCTAAGATAAAACCCGGGTCTAAGCTAACCAAGTCTGGTGGCTTTGTACACAGTTTCCCCTGCCAGCTTGAGCTTGGGTCGTTGTGAAGGAACCCTGCGGCTGACGGGGGGCAGGAGTCTGCAGAGCCTTGCTGAGCTCAATCTTGCATTCTCCCTCTTGCTCTTCATTTTCCAGTGTCGACCTCAGCTTGGAGGAAGGAAACGCTGAGAGCCCCTTCCCTGGGAGCTCCTTAAGCTGATGGTTAGTCATCATCTTCTAGTTGTTGGGGACATTTTGCGGGACACAGTGAGTCAACGTTTGCAGCTGGAGAGGGAATGAAATGTGCGTCTTATGGTTATAGTTGGGCAGCTCCGTTGGGCTATGTGAAGATTGATTCTTTGCTCGGTTGTCCAGGAAGACATCTTGGTTCTCCAATCAAGGGACAGGAGGGCCCCTGAGCCACAATCTTGGTTCCAGAGACATTACTCCAGGTCTGTGAGCCACCTCCTACCTTGGAGAGGAGATCCGTGGCTTTTCCATTGTATCCACCCATGTTGTTCCTAACTCCCAAACCTTATGAATACCCTCCCCAGAGCCTGTCTCCCACTAACGGTTTCCACGGACTTTCTGGCACATCGGGGTGGGGTAGGCAAGGTAGTTTTCAAAACCAAGGGCCTTACAGTCTGAATGCCTGAGATGGATTTCTTCCTCACTTGCTGAGTGACTTTGGGCAAGCGGCTGAACCTCTCTGAACCTGGTTCTCATCCGGGAGCAGTGATGATAAACGGGACTTGACTCACAAGGCATGAAGGAGAAGAGGCTTGGAGAAGCTACTAAGGGGGGCAGGAGAGGATGGTCAGACCAAAATCGGGTCCCACCAACTCTCCAGAGATGCAGGCCTGTCCATACTGAGCTCTGCGGCAGTGCCAGCCAGAGGCTGAGAATATTGTGGAATAAACCTGTGGTTGGTCTACCCCAGAAACAGCAGTGAGTAGGTAGTGTAGGTATCTTGCCGGAGCTTTGTGGGTAGGTGTCCTCTTTTCTCACCCGTGCCAGTCCCCAGGCTGTAAGTTCCAATCCAAGCCCTGCCTCTTTCTAGCTGGGCAACTCTGAGCCAATGTCTTGCCTTCTCTGTGCCTCCATGTCCGGTGGAAGAAGTAAGTGTTGCCAGCAGGTTTGCCGGGAGGCTCAAATAAGCAAGTGGGTGCATGCGCCCCGCACGTGGCAGTGTGACTGAGAGATACAGTGTCACAGCCCGTCGTAAGGAACACGTAAGCACAGCCTAACACAATATACACATCCTAATGGACGGTAAACGCGGTATAATATCCGATATTACGATGTGTTATATTGTATTATAATTCTGGGCACACGTGTGCGCGCTGGGAGAGACTGCCTGCTTTAGCCAGGACGTGCTTCGCCATTTTAGTGCCCGTGGGGGACACCTGAGTCTTGCTCCCACCCTTTCCCTAGCGGAGGTGGAGTGGGGTTTCGCAGCACCAGCGAGCGAGCGCTGGGCGAAGCGCAAGAACTCCTGGTGGCGCTGGGCCCCTTGCGCTCTGAAAGAAAAGGTTCTTGAAGGATCCCGGGCGCTGGGAGACCCTGGCAGGATGCGGCTGCTCTGTCGAGGCACTTAGAAGCCCACAGGACATGGAAGAGATTGTGTGTCCGCGCGGATCTTAGCGACAGAGCGCGGGGGCGCAGGCTGTGCAAACTCGCGTGGCAATTGGAACGCGCAGGACCCCCCTTGAGTCTGAAGGGTGGCGGAGGCCAAAAAAAAAAAAAAAAAAAAAGAAAGAAAGAAAAAGAAAAAGGACTCGAAAACCTGCTCCCTCCTTCCACCTTCTGCATTCGCTTCCGCAGAGAACAGCCGTTCCCGCAAGGGAAAAAGTCCTCTTTTTTTTTTTTTTTAAAATCCTTTTTTTTTTTTTTTTTTTTTTTTTTTTTTAAACATCTCGGAGCTCTTTCCTGGCTTAGCCAGGGCGGCGGATGGGCGCGCTGACCCACCGAGGAGAAACGATTCCTTGACGTTCTTTTCTTTGGTTCTCTGAAGGCATCAGCGCGTCCACGCAGTTGTGCAGCGGTAGGACTTGCTCGCTCGCCTTCCCAATCACTTGCACGCGGAACACTAGGAGGACTTGTGAAGCCCAGATCGTCCGCACATGGGCACGAAATGATTCGCGCAACGATAAGCGTTTGCATATGTCATTTGCGCTTTCCAAGCCGCGGACGATTGACGAATTTGACGAATGATAATGATCCGTAGGCAGAGTCAGCTCTGCGCACACACAGTTATTTGCACGCGCGTGAGCACGCCTACGCTTTGTTATTGACACGAAATGGAGAGCACGCCCGCGGCGAAGGGCGCTCTGCAGACCTGAGGGTGGGTGGAGGGAGAAGCCCGAGGTCTCTTATTGGGAAAAGGCCTAGTTTAAAGCAGAAAATGTTCTCAAGGCCGCGTTTGTTCTTTGTAGTCGGGGGATGCTTTAAGGCAGTGGGGACAGAGTAACTGGTCTCGCGCTGTTTTAAGCAGAGATCCAGGAGCGGTTTTCGGATTATGGATAGGTTATGAGCACTAGCGAGCGTGGAGATCCCGGTAGGGCTTCCTTGCTTCCCCGGGAGCGGGACCGGGAGAGCCAGGTGGGGCCGAAGGGACCCGCAGGCCTGCTCTCAGGGGCCATGGGGAGCTGTGTTTATTTTCTGGTTTTTTTTTTTTTTTTTTTCTTGGCTGCCTTCCATCTGATTATTTGTAGAAGCGCAGGGAATTTCAGGGAGAGTTGGAGCCTTGGGGGGTGAAGGGGGTGAGGTGGGGATTCCTTTGCCAGGCCCCATGGATTTTATGGCAACGGAGCTCGGAAGGGTGACATTACAGGCGAAATCCAAATGTGTAAATTATAGGTTCGTGTTGTAAAGAGGCCTAAACCGGGTCGCTCAGGCAAGGCGGGTTGTGGGTTCCTAAGCTGACTCCTGCCAGACGCACGCGTGCCAATGCGCCCTGGGCGTTCACGGTCCTGCCCGGCGGGCGCCTCGAACTGGAGAGAAACGGACCAGGGGAACTCCGGCCTCCGGAGCGCTGAAGCCCGACACCCTGGTAGCCTGGACCTTGGCGGCTAGGGCCGTCGCCTGCCTTCCTCCGCCAGGTCTGGCGGCCTTCTAGCCCCGCTCATTAATTGGGTTTCATCGAAAACGCCTTTCTGAGCCTCGTCAAGTGCTAAGGCTGGTCTGAGAGGTTAGAGGTGCCGCCACCGAAGTGCGTTCCTTGGGAAGAATTTCAGAGACCTTATAGTTCATGAAACAATCCCGATCACATTTCTCATCCTTTAGCTTTGGGGAGGTGTCTCTTACCGTTTCCTCTCCGCGTTTACCTTCTTCCCAGCGTTTTCAGGATCGGTTACTTTCCTCGGCTTCTTTTGCCCTCTTCCCTCCTCTCCCCTCTCCCTCCCTCCCTCCCTCCCACCGTCCCTCCTTCCTTTTTTCTGCCTTCCCCCCTTTTCGTCCTTACTCTTTCCTTTCCCGTGTTATATCCTTTACTTAAAAAATTATTTTTTTCTCTTCGCATTTGAGATATCAAAATCCCACCTTTCTGGTGCTCTTTTCGTTGTTGCTGTTCTCCCCCCACCCCCTCCTTATTTCACTATTTCACACCCCTTCCTAGAACCTTGTTTTCTTTCTTTCTCTGGTTCTTTTTTGTAGTCTATCATTCTACTATTAGGTCTCTGCTTCTTGGCTGAAGATCAGGGCATATTCGGTTCAAAACAGCTCATGCTGGTCTGCAGGAAATCGGAAAGGGAAGGGGCATCTTTTGGTAACAGCTCCAAGAAATTCTGCATTCATGCGCACCAGGCTGGCAGGACTGGATGTTTCGGAGAGGAGAGGAGAGGAGAGGGGATGGAAAGGTGGGTAAACTCGCACTCCGTGGTCAGCCACTGTCTGGCTAAAAGGAGGCCACTCCACATT
>NW_006159817.1:174331-177016 GCF_000334495.1 Tupaia belangeri chinensis
GCCCGACCCCCTGGTAGCCTGGACCTTGGCGGCTAGGGCCGTCGCCTGCCTTCCTCCGCCAGGTCTGGCGGCCTTCTAGCCCCGCTCATTAATTGGGTTTCATCGAAAACGCCTTTCTGAGCCTCGTCAAGTGCTAAGGCTGGTCTGAGAGGTTAGAGGTGCCGCCACCGAAGTGCGTTCCTTGGGAAGAATTTCAGAGACCTTATAGTTCATGAAACAATCCCGATCACATTTCTCATCCTTTAGCTTTGGGGAGGTGTCTCTTACCGTTTCCTCTCCGCGTTTACCTTCTTCCCAGCGTTTTCAGGATCGGTTACTTTCCTCGGCTTCTTTTGCCCTCTTCCCTCCTCTCCCCTCTCCCTCCCTCCCTCCCTCCCACCGTCCCTCCTTCCTTTTTTCTGCCTTCCCCCCTTTTCGTCCTTACTCTTTCCTTTCCCGTGTTATATCCTTTACTTAAAAAATTATTTTTTTCTCTTCGCATTTGAGATATCAAAATCCCACCTTTCTGGTGCTCTTTTCGTTGTTGCTGTTCTCCCCCCACCCCCTCCTTATTTCACTATTTCACACCCCTTCCTAGAACCTTGTTTTCTTTCTTTCTCTGGTTCTTTTTTGTAGTCTATCATTCTACTATTAGGTCTCTGCTTCTTGGCTGAAGATCAGGGCATATTCGGTTCAAAACAGCTCATGCTGGTCTGCAGGAAATCGGAAAGGGAAGGGGCATCTTTTGGTAACAGCTCCAAGAAATTCTGCATTCATGCGCACCAGGCTGGCAGGACTGGATGTTTCGGAGAGGAGAGGAGAGGAGAGGGGATGGAAAGGTGGGTAAACTCGCACTCCGTGGTCAGCCACTGTCTGGCTAAAAGGAGTCCACTCCACATTATCTACGTGTGCATTTGGGGCTCTGTGCATGTCAGCTGCCGATTTCATTCCCATCTTTATCCAGAAGGCCAGGGGAAACAAACAAACAAACAAACAAACTTTGCAAGAGCAAGCATTTCAGGAAGACAGGGGCTGGCAGGTGGCATGGTGGTGGAGGCGTTGGGCTCCCACATGGCCAACCATGGATTGAGTCCTCGGCCTGGCAGCTTGCTTTCTTACTTTCTCTCTCTCTCTCTCTGTCTTTCTGGTAAAATGAAATGAATAAATAAGTAAAATTCAATAATTATTTTTTAAAAAGAAGATCAAGAATTTCAAGAAGACAAAGGAACTTAGATGAAAAGCCTTCTGAGACCACCTAGCTCCATTCCAGGATGACAGATTTCTGTTTTCTCCCTTCCTTTGAGTTCAGGTCTCCCCTTCTCGACCGCTGTTCATCCCTTCTTATATTTATTAGGTAAATATAAACCCATAAATACAACCGAATGAAAAGCGCCATGCTCCATAATATACCGTTCAGAGCTACCAACATTCATCTTCCAACTGTTTCGCTCCTTGGGTTTGACAAAGAGCGCAGCAGTTCTACACGCCTGCCCCTTTTCCGAAGTGATGAGAATATTAACATTTGACCACTGCCCCCAGGAGTAGCCTCCGCCCCTGTCCACCTTTCTAGCACGTCTTTATTAAACAGAGGTCATTTCCTCCCAGGCCTTAAACCCAGCCTACAGTTCAGAGCAGGCAGGTGGAAAATGCCGACACCCCAGAGCCAGTGGTAACACCAGGGCAACCCTACCTTCATAAAGAGGAAGAGGTAAAAATGGGGAGAAGCAGGTGTTCCTCTCTGGAGCTCAAGGATGTGACTTCAGGAAAGAAATCCTGGTAGTAGCATCATGCTTCATTTCTTTTTCTTTTTCTTTCTTTTTTGGAGAGGTTTTTGCTACAGGGCGCGTGCACTCGCCAGAAAGACAGAGACAGACAAACAAAAAACCCCCCCCCCGGGGGGGGGGGATGGCCACAATGCAATCCCTTCTCCCCCATTCTCCTCTTGGGATCTTGGGCACACACGCATACGAACCCAGCCTGACTTTAAGTCACCAGGTCTGGGGCTCGAACTGCAGTCAGCTACATGGGAGTTCAGTGACATAGCCATTATGCTAACTGCTGGTCCCCATGCTTCATTTCTTAAGCATGTGCTTTGTCTTTTTTTTTTTTTTCCCTGAGAGAGAGAGATTTTTGCTTTTGGGGGCATACACTCACTAGAGAGACAGAAAGCAAGAACCCCTAAAAAACACCACCACAGGGATGGCCATGCCTCAATCCCTTCTCTTCCGTTTTCCTCTTGGGGTCTTGGGCAGGCATGCACACGCACCCGGCATGAGTTTGAAGCCACTGGGTCCGGGACTTGAACTGTGGTTGACTATAAACTGTGGTCAACTACATGAGAGTCCAGCAACGTAACCATAACACCATCTCCTGGTCCCAAGCACATGCTCTCTAAGTCTGGCTCTCTAGAAGGACCCAGGACACTAGCTTCTGAAGCCCTTTCTAGCTATGGGAGCTTAGGACCCAATAACAAGATTGATGCAGGGGCTGGCCCCATAGCCTACTGACTAAAGCAGCCAGATTCCCACATGGCCAACGGTGATTTGAATTCCAGATCTGGTGGCTGGAAAAACACGCCAAACTCGGTCCAGACCAGTTGGAGGAATGAAGGAGAAAGGATTGGGATATAACCATGCCCCATTGGGGGAGTGTTTTCTACCTGCCCTCTCTCCCCGCCCCCCCCCCCATTTCTCTGTCTCTCTCTCT
>NW_006159817.1:178739-179991 GCF_000334495.1 Tupaia belangeri chinensis
AGCCCCCCCCCCCCCCCCCACCACCACCACAGGGATGGCCATGCCTCAATCCCTTCTCTTCCGTTTTCCTCTTGGGGTCTTGGGCAGGCATGCACACGCACCCGGCATGAGTTTGAAGCCACTGGGTCCGGGACTTGAACTGTGGTTGACTATAAACTGTGGTCAACTACATGAGAGTCCAGCAACGTAACCATAACACCATCTCCTGGTCCCAAGCACATGCTCTCTAAGTCTGGCTCTCTAGAAGGACCCAGGACACTAGCTTCTGAAGCCCTTTCTAGCTATGGGAGCTTAGGACCCAATAACAAGATTGATGCAGGGGCTGGCCCCATAGCCTACTGACTAAAGCAGCCAGATTCCCACATGGCCAACGGTGATTTGAATTCCAGATCTGGTGGCTGGAAAAACACGCCAAACTCGGTCCAGACCAGTTGGAGGAATGAAGGAGAAAGGATTGGGATATAACCATGCCCCATTGGGGGAGTGTTTTCTACCTGCCCTCTCTCCCCGCCCCCCCCCCCATTTCTCTGTCTCTCTCTCTCTCTCTGGCAAGCAGTTGAGCCCTCTGGCAATTATAAACATTAAAAAAATATTGGTACAGATGAAAATATTTAATGAACACACAGCGCCGTTGTGGATGTGGGCAAGAGGCAGTCTCAAACATGGGCGGTAAGCTGGTAAACGTTTACGACCACTAAGGAGGGCAATTTGGTATGACCGTCAAAATTATGAAAACGCAGCCTTTTGACACAGCAATTTTGCTCTCGGTGCTTCTGCTACCGATGTGATTATACGTGGTGTAACAGCGACAGTCGGAAAGCCTCTTGGTGGGTATTAATGGGGATTGGGTTCAAGTGACCACGGTAAACGGAGCTGTAAAATACCATGTGGTTGTGGAGGGGTGGGGGGCCTTCTGCGTGTACAGTTATGGGAGGATCTTTAGGATATAAGTACAAGATGATCCTATTAAAAGCAAGGGGCAGGGGACCAGCAGTCAGTGTAATGGCTATGTCGCTAGGCTCCCATGTAGTCGACTGTGGTTCGAGTCCTGGACCCGGTGGCTTAAACTCACGCTGGGAGCGTGTGCATGCGTGCCCAGGATCCTGAGAGGAGAGTGGAGGAGAAGGGATTGTGGCGTGGCCATCCCCCCTGGGGGGTGATTTCTTGCTTT
This sequence comes from Tupaia belangeri chinensis, assembly GCF_000334495.1. Classification (NCBI taxonomy): domain Eukaryota; kingdom Metazoa; phylum Chordata; class Mammalia; order Scandentia; family Tupaiidae; genus Tupaia; species Tupaia belangeri. The sequence continues at coordinate 179,911 of NW_006159817.1, forward strand.
CTGTCTCTCTGTCTCTCTCTGTCTTTCTAGCAAACACACGCGCCCTATAGTAAAAACCTCTCAAAAAAAAAAAAAAAAAAG
>NW_006159817.1:180227-183474 GCF_000334495.1 Tupaia belangeri chinensis
CCCCCCCCCCCATTTCTCTGTCTCTCTCTCTCTCTCTGGCAAGCAGTTGAGCCCTCTGGCAATTATAAACATTAAAAAAATATTGGTACAGATGAAAATATTTAATGAACACACAGCGCCGTTGTGGATGTGGGCAAGAGGCAGTCTCAAACATGGGCGGTAAGCTGGTAAACGTTTACGACCACTAAGGAGGGCAATTTGGTATGACCGTCAAAATTATGAAAACGCAGCCTTTTGACACAGCAATTTTGCTCTCGGTGCTTCTGCTACCGATGTGATTATACGTGGTGTAACAGCGACAGTCGGAAAGCCTCTTGGTGGGTATTAATGGGGATTGGGTTCAAGTGACCACGGTAAACGGAGCTGTAAAATACCATGTGGTTGTGGAGGGGTGGGGGGCCTTCTGCGTGTACAGTTATGGGAGGATCTTTAGGATATAAGTACAAGATGATCCTATTAAAAGCAAGGGGCAGGGGACCAGCAGTCAGTGTAATGGCTATGTCGCTAGGCTCCCATGTAGTCGACTGTGGTTCGAGTCCTGGACCCGGTGGCTTAAACTCACGCTGGGAGCGTGTGCATGCGTGCCCAGGATCCTGAGAGGAGAGTGGAGGAGAAGGGATTGTGGCGTGGCCATCCCCCCTGGGGGGTGATTTCTTGCTTTCTGTCTCTCTGTCTCTCTCTGTCTTTCTAGCAAACACACGCGCCCTATAGTAAAAACCTCTCAAAAAAAAAAAAAAAAAGTAAGGGGCAGATCAGCAGCAGATGGGCTAGTGGTTAATGTCGCTGGACTTCCACATGGCTGACTGTGGTTTGAGTCCCAGACCCGGTAGCTTGAAAATTATGCTGGACATGTATGTACAAATGCCCAAGATCCCAAGAAGAGAATGAAAGAGAAGGGATTGCAGCGTGCCCATCGATCCTAGAAAGGTGATTCCTCACTGTCTCTCTCACTGTGTCTTTTTATCTCTTCCCCCCTGGCCTAGCGCACGTGCCCTAAGGCAAAAACCTCTAGTTAAAAAAAAAAAAAAAAAAAAAAAACCAAGGAGATCAGTTTGTGTGAAGTGCAACTGTGTGTGTGTGTGTGTGTGTGTGTGTGCGTGTTAATGTGAAGACTCTCCTAAAGGGAATGCAAGACACTGTCACCTTGTCATGGTGGTTACCTCTTTAAAGGGCTGACAGTAGCTGCAGGAGGAAAATTCGCTTTTCACTGAATAGACGACAGGATGTCAAGAAGTCGGTGGGACAACGGGATGGAAGTATGAGTGTTTTGGTGCAAAGCCATTTTGAGGTCCTTGCACGGTTTTTGCATCAGACACATTTTCCATGACTGTTCTGAGGACCTCTTGTTTGCATTTTTGTACTTTTTCAGGGTTTTGTTTTGTTGTCTTTGCAACATAGATTCGACCTTTGCTACAAATATATATATATTTTTTTTTGGAGAGGTTTTGCTATAGGGCATGCACTTGTCAGAAAGACAGAGACAGAAAGATAGAAAGCGAGAAATCACCTCCTGGGGGTGTGGGGCCCACACTGCAATCCCTTCTCCTCTATTCTCCTCTCCAGATCTTGGGCACACAAATGCACACATGCCCCGCATGAGTTTAAGCCACTGAGTCAGGGACTCGAACCGCGGTGGACTACATGAGAGTCCAGTGACATAGCCATTATGCCATCTGCTGGCCCCACTACAAATAATTCATGGCACAGAGGTTAAGACAGTTGGATCCCACATGGCTGACTGTGCTATTCAAGTCCAGGACCCAGTGGCTTGAGAAACATGGCAGACACATGTGCTTGCATGCCTAGACTCCCCATCCCTGCACTTCCCCACCCCCCTGTACCTTCTGGTGAGTGTATACGCCCTCTAGCAAACAAATAAGCAAAAAAATGAACTAAACAAATCATAGAAGATGGTTGCTGTCCTTCTGGCCTTCTTCTCAGCAGCCTCCCTACTGTCCTCTTCTCCTCTCTTTCAGGATAATTGAACACTCACCACACGGAGAGTTATGTCAACTGCTTTTACTTTATTGTTACTTTTTAAGGTTTTTGCCATGGGGCATGTGCACTCACGGAGAGACAGAGAGATACAGCGAGAGGAAAAGTGAGCAGTCACCTCCCAGGGCAATGGCTGTGCAGCAATCCCTTCTCCATCCTGTCTTGGGATTTTGGAACACATGCATACACACGCCCACACACATACACTCGCACACATATGCTTGTGCACCAGTGTGATTTTTCAAGCTGCCGGATCTGGGACTTGAACCGTAGTCAGCTATATGGGATTCTTGCTCCTTAACCTCTGTGCCACCAACTGGCCCATGCCAACTGCTTTTAAAACATCTCATTTGGGGCCAGCAGGCGATATGGTGGTTAATGTGCTGGACTCCCATATAGCTAACCATGGTTTGAGTCCCAGACCTGGAGGCTTGCTTTTCTTACTTTTATTCTCTCTAGAGAGAGAGAGACAGAGTCTCTGGTGACTGTGTGTGCCCTACAGCAAAATTTTAAACAACTAATAAAAATTATGTGATAAATAAAACACACCATTTTATTCTTACATCAGCTCTGTAAGAGAGACAGTCTCACACCCCTTTTAAAGATGTGTAAATTGAGGCTTTTAGACGTCAGCAGATGGCATAATGGCTATGTCCCTGGACTCCCATGTAGTCGACTGCATTTTAAGTCCTGAATCTGGTGACTTAAACTCACGCCAGGTGCGTGTGCATGTATGCCTAAGAGCCCGAGAGGAGAATGGAGGAGAAGGGATTGCGGCGTGGCCGTCTTCCCTGGTGGGTGATTTCTCACTTTCTGTCTCTCTGTCTTTCTATCTCTTTCTGGTGAGTGCACGTACCCTGTAGCAAAAAACTCTCTAAAAACAAAACCAAAAAAAAAAAATCCCAGCTAAACCCAGACAGAAGCAAGCCAACTAGTTCTACTGTACGTCCAAAGACCATCGCTGGAATACATGGAGGTAGCCAGTTTTTAATAATGACCTGAATAGAGGTAGAAAAAGAGAGTCCCTCCCCTGATCATGCACGGAAACCCACCTGCGGACTCAGTGCTTCCCAAGGGATTTGTTCCCAAATCTCGTCCCTTTCTCCCACTCCGACAGCAGACAGCATAAATCTAGCAAGTGCCACTCCCAGAACCAGCACTAAGCCCTGAAAGGTAATGGACTGTGAGAATTTGGCTTTGGAATTGTTCTCCATTAAGGTTCTAAGGTTCGCATGTGGGGCCAAGATTCCTG
>NW_006159817.1:183505-215547 GCF_000334495.1 Tupaia belangeri chinensis
CTGGGAGCCCTTAGACATAGGAGCTGAGGCTGTTACCACATTTCCTCTTATCTGAGAACTGGGCTTCGGCAGGTGAAGCCTTCAAACTTCAAATGCATTCCTCTGCTCCCAGAACAACGCCCAGAATGATAGCAGAAATCATAGTTTTTGGCAGAAGGAATTAACACGTAGCCAAGTCAGCAAATAGCTCTCGAGTACCCAGGATGTTTAAGGCACAGTGTACCCGGATACTAAAGGTGTGTTAATTTCATGTGGACTTGTACGAGGGGTCCTCAGTCTGTGGCAAATACATATTATGAAAAAAAAGTGTAGGGACCAGCAGATGGCATAATGGTTCCGTCGCTAGACTCCTGTGTAGTCAATTGTGTCTCGAATCCCGGACCTGATGGCTTAAAACTCACGCTGGACTCATGTGTGTGCGTGCCCAAAATCCTGAGAGGGGGATGGAGGAAAAGGAATTGTTGCATGGCCATCCCCCCAGGGGGGTGATTTCTCACTTTCTGCCTCTCTGTCTCTCCAGTGAGCGCGCACACCCATAACGAAAATCTCTTTTAAAAAAATGAAAGAAAAGAAAAACGTGTCAATTTTTTTGGTACTAAAATGAACTTACACATCCATTGCATTTTCCATGAACATTTTTGAAATCCCCCTTGTATTGTAATACTTACATTCAATTTATATTTTTAAAAATGTATACGGTAAGGGGCCGGCTGGTGGCATGGTGGTTGGGGGTGCTGGACTTCCACGTGACCAACCACTGTTGAAGACCTGGTGGCTTGCTTTCTCACTTTCCCTGTCTCTCTCTCACTCTGTCCCTCTCTGGTCCAATTAAAATAAATAAATAAAGTTCAATAACAATTATTCTGTTTTAAAAAATTATTTGATTGAACTTTATTTTATTTATGTATTTATTTACATTTATTTCTCAGCTGTAAAATGGGGATGGCACTAGTAGTTGCCTTAAAGGTGTCCTATTACGGGGACCAGCAGTTAGCGTAATGGCTATGTCGCTGGACTCCCATGTAGTTGACCGCGGTTCACGTCCCGGACCCAGTGGCTTAAAACTCACACCGGGCGCGTGTGCATGTGTGCCCAAGATCCCGAGAGAAGAATGGAGGAGAAGGGATTGCGGCATGACCATCCCCCCTGGGGGGTGATGTCTTGCTTTCTGTCTCTATGTCTCTCTCTGTCTGTCTGGTGAGCGCATGCACCCTATAGAGAAAAACCTCTCCAAAAAAAAAAAAAGGTGTCCTATTACAGCCAAATGTGACATAACAGCAAAAAAGGTGACCTGCCACGGAAGTCATCTAGTTGCCCCTGAGATAAAGAAGACATGCAATGAGGCCACCTAGTGGTGTGGAGGTTACGGTGGTGGGATCCGACAAGGCTGACTGCACGGTTCAAATCTCATATCCAGTGACTTGGAAAACACACCCGAAGGGGAGCATGCAGGAGTGAAGAGGCAGGGGACCAGCAGGTGGTATAGTGGTGAAGGTATTAAACTCTCACATGGCTGACCATGGTTCGAGTCCTGCACCTCGTGGCTTGCTTTCTCACTTTTCCTCTCTCTCGGTCTCTGCTCAAATGAAGAAATGATAATAATAAATAATTAAAGAAATAATTCTAAGGAAGAAAGAAAGAGAGAGAAAGGAAGAAAAAGAAGGAAAAGCACCCCGGGTGCGTGTGCGTGCATACCTAAAATCCTGAGAGGAGAATGGAGGAGAAGGGATTGCAGCATGGCCATGCCCTCCGGGGGGTGATTTCTCACTTTCCTCCTCTCTCTCTGGTGAGTGTGCACACTCTATAGCAAAGCAAAAAGAAAAAAAGAAAGAAGAACACACCAAATGAATACTTACTGTCATTATTCGTGTGAACAGTCACGCCCTGTCCCCTCTGTGTCACTGCTGTCCCCCCTCACTAGGTTCCTTTCTGAGGAGTGTAGGTGACACTGCCTTAGACCATTGCTAGAAAAATCACTGAGGAATGAAATGTCCACCATCCGAGGAAGTATTGCAATATTCAACAAAGGGGAAAGGTGTTCAGTTCTGCAATTCTGGGAAGGCCAGACAGAAGCACAGAGGAGAGACTGACCCATATTTGAAGGTGCTGGGTTTATGCCCTGAACACGCTAGGCATGCCGGTGCCCAGGATCTGGGGCTGGTTGCATCTGGGGCTTGTTCACAGCATGGAGACCCTGTTGGGGGTGTTGTCTCTCTATCTCCATTTCTCTCTAGGAAGGAAGAAAGCACATCTTTAAAAAAATTCTTGGAGCTAGCAGATAGCTTGGTGGTTAAGGCCCTGGACTCCCACATGGCTGACTTTGGTTCAAGTCCAGGACCTGACGACTCAAAACTCACACTGGGCGTGTGTGCCCAAAATCCCAAGGAGAATGGAGGAGAAGGGATTGTGGTGTGGCCATCCACCCTGGGGGGATTATTTCTCACTTTATCTCTGTGTGTCTCTGGTGAGTGCATGTACCCTATAGCAAAAAAAACTCTCTTAAAATAAAAATTCTTGGGGCTGGTAGGTGGCGTGGTGGTTAAAGGTGCTGGACTCCCACATGGCTGACCATAGTTTGAATTCCTGGACCTGGTGGCTTGCTTTCTCAATTTCTCTCTCTCTCTCTCTCTCTCTGTCTCACTTTGGTCAAATTAAAAACAACAATAATAATAAATAATAATGATAAATAAAATAAATAATTCTTTTTAAAAAATTCTCCAATTCTAACTTCTTCCAAGTAGACAGATTGGGGTTGTGCTTGTTCAAAACAAATAGGGGTGGTGGTTAAGGACGCTGGACTCCCACATGGCTGACCATGGTTCGAGTCCTGGACCTGGTGTTTTGCTTTCTCATTTTTCCTCCCTCATTTTCTCACTCTGTCCCTTCTGGTCAAATTTAAATAAACAAATAAATAAATGTTAAATAAAACAATTCTTTAAACATAACAAATAGAACTGCTATTTTGTTATTATCGTGTGTGTGTGTGTGTGTGTGTGTGTGTGTAAAACATCTGCAGTTAAAGTAGATGCCTGACCACTTTGTATGTGGGTAGACCTCAATAAAGGAAGGATGTTTGCATTAAACTTGAAAATATTTGTGGTCATGTTAAAAAGTACAGCGGCATTGCTACATTTAAAGCTATGCACAGGCTATAAACGATCAACTTTTAAAATAAATTCTTCTAAATAAAAATGCATTCCTTTCTAGAAGTGTGTTCGAGCATGGTTTACTTAAACTGAATTCTGACTTTGGATAAAAGAGCACCACGGCTGTTGGAATACGGTATTTCCCCACATTCTTTTGTGGTCTTGTTGGGGAGGGAAGACGCTCCCATTCTTGGGGTCTGGCGTTTAGGGAATGGCTGAAGTTCTTTCTCTGTCCTTGTGGACATAACAGCACATTCTAGACTCTTCTTGGGAGATGGGTTCTCCAAATGACTTCATCGTTCTTTCCGAAGATCGCGGTACAGTGCTGATTTTTTCCTTTTTCAGTCCTTCGCAAATAAAATCTGTCCCACCTCCCTGCCAGAAAAGAAGCCGAAAACATAGGATAGCATGACCACAAATAAACTGAGTGTGAACTTCTCATAGCAACATAAACATAAACAGTGTGGATTTTTCCTTGACACTCGAAAAAAAATGGTTCGCATACAGAAAAGTCCAGAGATGAATATGACAACCATCTATGCACTCACACTCATTAAGAACACATATGAACAAGTGGTCATATTCACTTGAAGTCTGTTTGTTTGTTTGTTTTTAATAACAGAAGTAAAATACTATAAAGTGAAAGTGCTTTTCCCTCTTTCACTTTATCCCCTTATCTCTTACTCTTGAGAATCACTCTGAGTGCCTGTGCACACGCATGCCCAAAATCCCAAGAGGAGAGACTGGAGGAGAAGAGATTTGGGGGAGAGCCATCCCCCCAGGGGCGGGGCATGAGTCTCACTTTACCTCTGGCTCTTTGTCTTTGTCTCTCTCTGCACCCTATAGCAAATAGCAAAAAAAATAATAAATAAATACATAATTTTTAAAAGGAAAGGATTTGGTGCCAGTCAGTGGCATGGAAGTCAAGGTGCTGGAATCCCACATGGCCAGCTTTGTGGTTCAAGTCCCACACACGGCGACTTGAAAATCATACTGGGTGGGTGTGCGTGTGTGTGAGCCTAAAATCCCCAGAGGAGAATGGAGGAGAAGGGATTGTGGTGTGGCCATTTCCCAACCCCCAGCAGGTGATTTCTCACTTTCCCTGTCTCTCTTTGTCTCTCTCTGGTGAGTACATGTGCCCAACAGCAAAAACTAACTAAAATAAATCAACAAAAATAAGGATAGAGGATCTGGCCCTGTCTCTCTGGTACAGTAGGCAGTTTACCAGTTGTGGACCTGAAAACCACATGCCAAACTTGGTTTGTGCCCCCAGCCTGGTTTGCCTGAAAACACACGGGGCTTCTGTGTTGTGCCCAGGATCCTGGTGGGCTGGAAAATTGGAGAAAAGGCCTGTGGATAGTCTCTCTCCCTTGTGTGTGCACCCACATGTACTCTGTCATAAACAAACCTGAAGCTGAATGAAAGATATCATTTTCTTTATTTTTGGAGAGATTTTTTACTATAAGGCACACACACTCACTAGAGAGATAGAGAGACAGAAAGCAAGAAATCACCCCACAATTCCTTCTCCTTCATTCTTCTCCTGGGATTTTGGACACAACCAGTATGAATTTCAAGCTGCTAGGTCCGGGACTTGAACCATAGTCGCCCACCTGAGAGTCCGGTGCCTTAACCACCATGCCACCTGCTGGCCCCAAGATATCATTTTCTGTACTTTAGATTTGACTGACTAGACATCCAGAAACCATTGTTTATGTTGTATGCATACACAAAATAGTTCAGAAAAATTTGTCTTAACTCTTATTTATTTATTTATTTGGAGAGGTTTTTGCTATAAGGCACGTGAGCTCGCCAGAAAGACAGAGAGATAGAAAGCGAGAAATCATCCCCCAGGGGGGATGGTCACGCCGCAATCCCTTCTCCTCCATTCTCCTCTCGGGATCTTGGGCACGCACGCACATGTGCCCGGCGTGAGTTTTAAGCCACCGAGTCCGGGACACGAACCGAGGTCGACTACATGGGAATCCAGCGACATAGCCATTACGCTAACTGCTGGTCCCCCTGCAATCTCTTCCTATGCATTGATGCAATGAAAAACCTTTTTTTTTTTTTTTAAAGGTTTTTGCTATAGGACACATGCGTTTGCCAGACAGACAGGGAGAGACAGAGAGATAGAAAGTGAGAAATCATCCCCCAGGGGGGATGGCCACGCAGCAATCCCTTGTCCTCCATTCTCCTCTCGGGATCTTGGGCACGCACGCACACGCGCCCAGCATGAGTTTAAGCCACCGGGTCCGGGACTCAAACCGCGGTCGACTACATGGGAGTTCAACGACATAGCCATTATGCTAACTGCTGGTCCCTTAACTTTTATTTTTAAAGAATGAGTTTATTTAACTCTATTTGTTTATTTAAATTTGATCAGAGAGGGACAGAGTGAGAGAGACAGCAAGCCACCAGATCTAAGACTCGAACCGTGGTCAGCCATGTGGAAGTCCAGCACCCTTAACCACCACGCCACCTGCCGGCCCTGTCTTAATTTTTAAAATTAAATAACAGAGGAAGAGAATGCACTGCAGTGGTGGGTGCTGCCAGGATATTTTTCATTGCTATGCCAACTTCAGGTTAATAAAAATACTAGGCTTTGTTTTCCTCCATAAGTGGATTGAGGAGGTAGAAAAGACAGGAGCAGGAGGGGGAAATACACAGAATGCTTCCGAATAATTGTTCTGCAAGGAGCTGGTTCTCTGGTGAGACTCAGTTGTTTTCCAATGAACTTGCCTGGCCAAATTCGATATCTTTCTTTTGTCTGCCACGCTAGCCAGACTAGCTGTGTTTAAAATTTTTTAAAAAATTAGTTATCAGCTAAATCCAGCTTTTTATGTCGAAAATAGCTCCCTGGAAATTCAAGTAAAGCCAACTGGCTGCTCTTCAAGCTGGTTTGTCTGAGGCTGGGGCCACGGGAGGAAGTGCTCCCGGCTGGCTCTCAGCTGAGACCCCATTGATGTCAGCTGGAGCGGGGCCATTTTCCTTGGCTAATAAAGCCCCAGAATCCATAGTGAAGAACTGATGAAAGATGCTGGCTGCTGCTGGTGGCAGAGAAACATCGTAGCATTTCCTCGGGGAAGGGGAAAGTCAGCATGAAACTTGACCAGTGGTTCAAACCTACTCTCCCAGCCAAGTCCTATTGGTAGAATGCCTGGCTTCCTTTTCCAGAGGTTGGTGGTGTGGGAATTCTATGGGCTGGAGAGACAGAGTAGGAGAGAGAGAGAGAGATTGAAGGCAGGGTGAATGATGAAATAGGTAGGTGTGTGTGTGTGTGTGTGTGTGTGTGTGTGTGTGTGTGTTGTTTTTTTTTAGATATTTTTTTGCTAGAGTTTAGAGATATTGTTGCTATAGTGCGTGTGTGCTCACCAGAGAGACAGAGAGACAGAAAGCAAGAAATCACTCCCCCCAGTGGGGGATGTTCATTCTGCAATCCCTTCTCCCCCCACCCCTAGGGATTTTGGGAATGCACACACAAGTGCCCGGTGTGATTTTTCAAGTCACCGGGTCCAGGCCTTGAACTGCAGTCGCCCATGTGAAAGTCCAGTATGCCACCTACTGGCCCTCTGAAATAGATGTTTTCATATTTGTGTAAATTACATAGGAGACGAACGGGTATTACTCAAGGACAAAATTTATGTTCTCTGTGGAGAAAAGGTTAGCTTGTTTCTAATTGTATAGGAGTAGTTTTTTTTTTTTTTATCATGGCTGACAGATGAATAAGTTTGTTGTTATTCTTTTTTTTAAATCTTTTTTTGAATGATTTTATTTGTCACTATTATTATTATTATTTTTTTTAAATTTGACCAGAGAGGCGGGGAGGAGAAGGAGAAAGCAAGCCACTAGATCTGGAACTCAAACTGCAGTCAGCCATGTAGGAGTCCAGCGCCTTAACCACCACGCCATCCATATGCCCCCTGTTATTATTGTCTTAGGTTGGAGATTAAGTGTAGTTTGGGGCCAGCAGGTGGTGTGGTGTTTAAAAGGACTGGATTCCCACATGGCCAACCGTGGTTTGAGTCTCGGACCTGGTGGCTTGCTTTCTCACTTTCCCTTTCTCTCTCTGGTCAAATTAAAAATATTAATAACAACAAATGGAATCCAATAAATAATTCTTCTTTAAAAATGTAGTCTAGGGGCTTACAGGTGGTGTGGTGGTTAAGGCGCTAGAGTCCCACATGGCCGACTGTAGTTTGTGTTCTGGACCCAAAGACTTAAAATTCATGCTGTGCACGTATGCGTGCGTGCCCAAAATCCCAAGAGGAGAAGGGATTGCAGAGTGGCCACCCCCGGGGTGATTTCTCACTTTCCATCTCTCTGTCTCTCTGGTGAGTACATGCACACTACAGTAAAAATCTATCTAAAAAAAACAAAACAAAACAAAAACAATAGAGAGAGAAGTATTAACTATGGGACACCTTAAGTTAACAATTTTTTTAAAGAGGTTTTTGCTATAGGGCGCATGTGCTCGCCAGACAGACAGAGAGAGACAGAGAGACAGAAAGCGAGAAATCACCCCCCAGGGGGGATGGCCACACCACAATCCTTTCTCCTCCATTCTCCTCTCGGGATCTTGGGCACGCACGCACACACGCCCAGCATGAGTTTAAGCCACTGGGTCCAGGCTCAAATTGCAGTCAACTATATGGGAGTCTAGCGACAGCCATTATGCCAACTGCTGGTCCCAACCCACTGTAATTTCTAAGTAAGGGTTCTAGGATTCCATGAAATGCAATCTTTTTATTTATTTATTTTTTTTTGAGAGAGAGTTTTGCTATAGGTGTATACTTGCCAGAGAGACAGCACCGGAGAGACAGAGAGACAGAAAGTAAGAAATCACTCCCTAGGGGGGATGGCCACACCGTATTTCCTTCTCCTCCATTCTCTTCTTGGGATTTTGGGCAGGTACACACACACACCCAGTGTGAGTTTCCATCCTTTTTTTTTTTTTTTAAGCATTATGTTATTTAGCTTTATTTATTATTATTATTATTATTATTTTCCAGTTTTATCAGACAGAAAGAGTGAAGGAAAGCAAGAAAGCAAGTCACTAGTTCCAGGATTTATTATTTTTTTTTTTTTTGGAGAGATTTTCACTGTAGGGCGCGAATTAATTTATTTAACTTTATTTATTTATTTATTTATTTATTTATTTATTTATTTATTCATTCATTCATTCATTCATTCATTCATTCCCAATGTGAGTTTCAAGCTGCCGGGTTGGGGACTCAAATTGCTGTTGGCCACTTGGAAATCTAGCACCTTAACCGCTATGCCACCTGCTGGCCCTGAAGGTGTTATATTGTAATATTAGATCCTTGGGAAAGTCATGATGTATTTTTCTATGCAAAAATGCATCATGACATTCCCGATGACATAATCGTTTGCTGGTATGTCCGTCTGCTTGCCTGACTGTCAGCAGACCGGGAGGTGGGGGGGACCTAATTCATCTTTGCTCACCTGTAGCCCAGCCTGGGACCTGCAAGGTAATGGTCACATGACACTACTTTTTTTTTTTTTTTGAGAGCTTTTTGCTATAGGGCGCGTGCGCTCTCCAGACAGACAGAGAGAGACAGAGAGACAGAAAGCGAGAAATCACCCCCAGGGGGGATGGCCACACTGCAATCCCTTCTCCTCCATTCCCCTCTCGGGATCTTGGGCACACATGCACACACGCCTGGCATGAGTTTAAGCCACCGGGTCTGGGACTCGAACCGTGGTCGACTACGTGGGAGTCCAGTGACATAGCCAATTACGCTAACTGCTGGTCCCAATAGTACTTTGTGGTCAGCGGCAGAACTCAAGCAGTTCTTAACCGACTTTGCTCAGTTGACAGAATCACGACTCATACTGACTTAAAAAGAATGAAAAGGGAGGATTTTATTAGCTCATGAAATTAGGAAGTCTACAGGCATGCCTTTGAGCATATTTAGATCAAAGAACACTAACAGTATTTCCTCATCTTTTGACTCTGTTTCCTTCTCTGTAGGATCTTCCTGGACCATAGTCTGTCTCTCTCTCCAAAAATGCCCTGGAATATATATATTATAAAAAACAAAACAAAACAAAAAACTTGTGTGTGGATTTCAAATAATTTTGTATCAAAATAAACGTGTACTTTAATTCCATCTTTTACAAAATTTTTGAAATTCTCTTATGCACACACACAGACACACACACACATATATAAGCATACACAAACACACACACACACACACACACACACACTCATATAAGTAATTTTTTAAGATTTTTCCTAGGGCACATACATGCGCTCATCAGAGAGCGAGAAAACAGTGAGAGGAAAAATAAGAAATTACCCCCCAAGGGGGATGGACACACTGCAATCTCTTCTTCTCCATTCTCCTCTTGAGATTTTGGGCATGCATGCACATGTGCCTAGTGTGATTTTCAATCCTCCAGGTCTGGGACCCGAACCAGGGTTGGCCATGTGGGAATCCAGCACCTTAACCACCATGCCACCTCCTGGTTCCATATAAATAATCTTTAATGAACCATCTGAGTAAGTTAGAGACATTGTCCCTCTTTACTCTAAATCGGACAACAAGTATTTATTGAAAATAAAGACCTTATGTCATCATAACACAATGACCCAAATCAGAAAGTTCAGTAGAATTTCATACTTTTTTAAAAAATTATTTTATTTATTTATTTTTGAATTTGACCAGAGAGAGGGCCAGAAAGAGAAAGAGAGAAAGTGAAAAAGCAAGCCGCCAGTTCTGAGACTCGAACCGCAGTTGGCCAAAGGGGAGTCTAACCACCACACCACCTGCCAACCCCAGCAGAATTCCACACTAATGCCAACTCCACAGTTCACCCTCATTTCCATTCATTGCCCAATAATGGTCTCTGTGGTTTTCTCACCTCTTCCGCTCTCTCCAGTTCAGAATCCGGTCCCGACACATGCATTACATCTGTGGACGTGTTATTCTTCTCCTTGAGTCTAGCTTTTCTCGGCTCGTCTTTGTCTCTCTTGAACTTGACGTCTTTAAAGAGCACAGGCTGGTTGTTTGGGAAAATGTCTATTTATCTAATGTTTTCATGTGCAGTTTTGTGACAGCTTTTTCACTAGATCGTTCCAAGGTTTTGGCTTCCGTGAATTGCACGGAAGTGGTCTTTGGAGGAAATCGGTTCAGTTTCCTGTGTCTATTGGCTCATGCGTTCATGAGTTTTGTTGGCCAAGCCTTTCTGGGCGCATGGGTTTTCAAGGCCCCTAAGACTCTTCAAAGCTACCTCAAGACCACAGTCCATTTTAACGTTCAGCTAGATGTGTTTCCATAAATCTGCTCACGGAATTGGGTCACTCTTTTCAAGATGTGTGTGGAAAGGCAACCTTCCTGCAAAAATATAAAGACTCTGGTTTCCTTCATCTCCTCATTTACACTCAAACCATTTCCGGTGTTCCGTAGTCTAACTTCTCTGCGTTGATTTCATGCCCTCTAATCTAGTCTCATAATTGAGGTTTTACTCACAAGCTGCGTTTATCTTCACCAATTGTGGTGGAGCTCTGAGGCCGTTGTCTACGAAATTAAATCACATGTATTCTAGGAGCCTCAAGTGTTCTCATACATAAACCGAAGACAGTGATAGAACTCACTTCACGGTTGTTGTAAGGCTTCCATCGGAGTTAAGTCAGGCCCTTAGTAAGTTGCCTGATGCAGCATCTGTGTTCCGATCATTTTCTGTATCTTGAATTATGTGTTCAATATATACGTACGGTTCTCTCGCTCCTTATTAATTTATAATCTTTTTTTTAAAAAAACATTTAATTACTGTGCATCTTTTTTTATAATGATTTATTTATAATTGTACTTATTCATTTATTTATTTTAATTTGACCAGAGAGACATAGAGAAACAGAGAGAGAGAGAGAAAGTGAGAAAGCAAGTCACCAGGTCCAGGATTGAACCATGGTCAGCCATGTGGGAGTGTCCAGCACCTTAACCACCACACCACCTGCTGGTCCCAATCTTTTTTTCTTTTTTTTTTTAATAGATTTTTTGCTATAGGGTTTGTGTGCTCGCCAGAGAGACAGAAAGTGAGAAATCACCCCCCCAACGGGGTATGGCCATTCTTCAATCCCTTCTCTTCCTTCTTCCTCTTAGGATTTTGGGCACACACACACACACTCCCGCATGAGTTACAAGTCACCAGGTCCCAGATTTGAACTGCAGTCGACCACATGAGAGTCTAGTGCCTTAATCACTACACCACCTGCTGACCCCTAATTACTGTACATCTTTACAGCATACAAAACGGACTTTCTGAGTATGAATATTAGTCAAGTCAAAGATATTACCATACACATTATCAACAACAGATACTTTTTCTTTTTTTTTTAGAGAGAGATTTTTGCTACAGGGCACACGTGCTCACCCTAGAGACAGAGAGAGACAGAGAGACAGAAAGTGAGAAATCACCCCCAGAGGGGATGGCCATGCTGTAATCCTTTCCTTTCCATTTTCTTCTCAGGATTTTGAGCACACACACATGTGCCCACTGTGACCTTTAAGCCACTGGGTTCGGGACTCGAACCATGATCAACTATGTAGGAGTCCAGAGGCAAAACCATTATGCTATCTGCTGGTCCTGATAATTTTTCACTTTTATGTCCACTAAATGTTTTGCTTTTTGTTCTCCTTTGATTCCCTCCCTCCCACCATCCCCTATTATTTTAATGTGGGTAGATTTCACTCTTTGCATTGCTCGTGAATATCGGCATGGAATTTTCCAGAATGGCTTTTGAGAGAAAGCTAGGGATGATGTTGAATTGAGCAAGCCTGTCCTCCACTGAGGGTTAATTGGCATGACATTAGAATATGAGCTTCATGAGGGCAAAGAAGGGTGTTTGTTTTGGTCACGGCTGTAACTTCGGCACTAAGAATAGCTCTGGGTATGCAGTAGACCGTCAATATTGATCTAAATCACAAGGCCCTGCTTGATAGATTTGGAAGTTGATTTTGGAAGAAGATACGGGTAGAGCCTGTCGTTCATTTCAGGTAGAGCTCAGATCCACATGTGTTACATTTCTTTTAACTGGTCCAGAGAAATGGGATGGAAAAGATGTTTTTAGGCGTAGGCTACTGGGGCATGGACTAAATGCCAATGTTTGAGCTGAAAGGGGGGTGCCCAGGGAATAGTTGTAAACTGAGGTGTAGTAAGTTCCATCTAGAAGCTCCTTGACCTGGTTATGATTGCTGTTAAGCTTGGTGCTCTGTTATCGTGTGCCGATGGACCACACCAAGCTCTCTGTGAATCTTACCAGTAACCCACAGAGTAGCCACCCGTGGTAAGTATTCAGTGTCACCTTTTCAGTTAAAGTCATGGAGGCTGAGGACAGCCCATTCAGGAGGGTCTTTTCCCACCTTAAAAACTCCCTCCCCTTCTTGTGGGTTAAGTTTTCTTAGTTCTTTTTCAATTTAATTTTATTTATTGTTATCATAATTTTTTATATTAAATTTAATCACATGTATCTTTACAGTGTATTGCATTTCTTTTCCCACGATGACCATGCATATCAGCCAAGACAAAGACATTACTATCCACGTCATCATCAGCAAATAGCTTTTCATTATTTTTTCAGATTATTATTATTATTATTGATTCTCATTCTTTTCTTTTTTTTTTTTTTTTTGGAGAGATTTTCACTGTAGGGCGCGTGCGCTCGCCAGACAGACAGAGAGAGACATAGAGACAGAAAGCGAGAAATCACCCCCCAGGGGGGATGGTCACGCCGCAATCCCTTCTCCTCCATTCTCCTCTCGGGATCTTGGGCACGCACGCACACGCGCCCGGCGTGAGTTTTAAGCCACCGGGTCCGGGACACGAACCGCGGTCAACTACGTGGGAGTCCAGCGACATAGCCATTACGCTAACTGCTGGTTCCCTCTTTTCTTTTTTTTTTAAAGAATTATTTTATTTAACTTATACACTTTTTCATTTTAATTTGGCCAGAGAAGAGAGAGAGAGAAAGTGAGAAAGCGAGTCACCAGGTTCAGGACTTGAACCGTAGTCACCCATGTGGGAATCCAGCGCCTTTAACCACCATGCCATCTGCTGGCCCCAGATTCTCATTATTTTCTTAAACATCCAATCACTATATATCATTTAGCTTGTAAAGAGAATGTACCCAACATCAAATACTTCTCAGACCAGTCTAGTTGAGGATGTTATTCGTGTTATCACACACAGGTAATAAACCATTTCTGTGTCCCACTAATGTCCTGCCTCTCCATTTGTTCTCTTGCTATCCTCCTCTATACTCTTCCCTTCTGCCTCCCCCTGTTCCACACCGTCTTTAGCATCCCTATTTTCACTGCTTTTATGCCCTCCAATATTTCAAACTCTACCATGAGTTTTCTTAGTTCTTCACATGGACCACATAGAGGAAAAAAAAGAGCAATTTTGCCATGTCTGTTAACCCACTGTCAAGGATGGAAGTGTTATACATGAATATCTCATTTAATCCTCTCAGCAATTCTAGGAGGTAGGTACAGTTATGTCCATCTTACAGAAGAGGAAACTGAGGCTCATAACTAGGCCAGGTCTCCTAGGTCTGTCTGCCTATGCGCTGAGACACGACGCAATAATGTCCTATAAAGAGAGATCCATCCACAAAGCTCTGTTCAAAATATGCTATTGCAGGACCAGCCAATGGCATAGTGGTTACATGGCTGGACTCCCACAAGGTCAACTGCAGTTCAAGTCCCGGACCCCGTGGCTTGAAACACACTGGGTGCGTGTGCATGCATGCCCAAAATCCCGGAAGGAGAATGGAGAAGGGATTGAGGTGTGGCCAACCCCCCCAGGGGGTGATTTCTCATTTTCCCTCTCACTGTCTCAACCTATGTCTCTCTCTCTCTCTCTCTAGTGAACACACATGCAAAAAACCTCAAAAAAATATGTGTGTATGTGTGATTGTGCTGGGGATCCCTTCCCCACTCTCACCATCCCTGAAAAGCCCAAGAGGAGTTAAATCACTTTCATGTCACACTAGAGCTTGCTAAAAGCTTCACGGTTCCTTTTCCTCCATGCGGGTGAGGGGAGATATAGACAGTGCATTGACTAGGTGTTGTGTTATTGGATCCTAAGCCAATATGCATGTAATGCACGCATGCTCACACTTCCAGGAAATGCATGCTTCTAGGACACTCTGGCTCGGGCTACTGAGATGGGCAACTTGATCTATAGTTGGTGTGAGGGACACCAGCCCAATCCTCTACTGCATTAGCTCTAAGTAGATTGATAATGACTTTCAGCCAGGTGGACATAGAGCTTGTCGTGGGATGGCTTCTGAAATGACATCCAGGGACCAGCAGTTAGCGTAATGGCTATGTTGCTGGACTCCCACGTAGTTGACCGCGGTTTGCATCCCGGACACGGTGGGCTAAAACTCACGCCAGGCGTGTGTGTGTGCGTGCCCAAGATCCCGAGAGGAGAATGGAGGAGAAGGGATTGCGGCATGGCCATCCCCCCTGGGGGGTGATTTCTCGCTTTCTGTCTCTATGTCTATCTCTGTCTGGCTGGCAAGTGCACGCGCCCTATAGCAAAAAACCTCTCCAAAAAAAAAAAAATGATAAAAAAAAATGATATCTAGGTTCTTGGTGCTTTGGACAAAGAATGAAATTAAACATGCCAATAGCGAAAGGAAAAGGTACTTCATTTAAGTTTTTAAAAATTATCATTTCATTTCCTTTCATTTATTATCATCATTACTATTTAATTTGACCACAGAGAATCAGACAAAGGGAGAGTGAGAAAGCAAGCTGCCGGATCCAGGATTCGAACTCTACCATGTGGGAATTCAGCACCTTAAACACCACACCACCTGCTGGCGCCACACCCCTTTCTTTTTAAAGGTTGTGGAAGGGAAAATATGGCTTCAGCATAAATAAATGGAGGCTGACATTCTTGGGAGAGAGGGTGTTAACCCTGAGATCCATGTGGGTCACACCATTTTTTTGGGATGGGAATGTAAGTTATTCGAGGCCAATTACTAAGCTCCCATAGGAGAGGAGTCATAGGACATTCATTCAGTCTTTTCAATGTTCATGGGGCATCGCAGACGAGGCGAGTCCTGTGACTATTTTTATTATAGATGTGGAGAAGCTGAGCTTGTTACCATACGAAGGTCACACAGCACGTCATTGTCAATGCTGAGACTCGAACCCAGATCTGTGGAGTCTACAGCACATGACGTTATTCACCAACTCTACAGCAAGCATTCTTGTTTCCCCTGCCATGACTCCATTTCATTCTTTCTTCTTCCATCATGCCCACAGTCGAGGAAGCGGAGGCTGAGAAAAAAGAAGTAATTTTTTTTTAGAGGTTTTGCCATAGGATGTGTATGCTCACCAGAGAGAGAGACAGAGACAGAGACAGTGAGAGGAAAAGTGTCCATCTCCCCTCTCCCCAGGGGAGATGGGTACACTTCAATTCCTTCTCCTCCATTCTCTTCCTGGGATCCTGGGCACACATGCACCTGCACCAAATGTGAGTTTCAAGCCACCGGGTCTGGGACTCGAACCGTGGTTGGCCATGAAGGAGTCCAGCCACATAACCACTACTCCATCTGCTGACTCAAAAAATAAATAACTGAAGCAGAGTCACATAGCAAAAGGCAGATTCAGATTTAAAGTATTGGACTTTTCTTATTTTTCTTACACCCACAGTTTCCAAAGGCCGCCAGTGTAGACTCGGCCATCATGTCGTCCCTCCAGCCCACAGCTGTGATTTCCATTATCCAGATCCTGGAAGTCTGTCCACAGGTCCACGCATGCTCTGTGGGTGAGCCCAGATCAGGCAACCCCCTTGTTAACCATTGAATGAGGTTTCTTACAATTCCCCAAAAATTCATATATATTGAAGTCCTCAACCCACAGGACCTCAGAATTTGAACCTATTTAGAAAGAGAGTCTTTTTTTTTTTTTAATCTTGTTGTTGTTTATTGTTTGTTTTTTTTTTTTTTTGTTTTTCCTATAGGGAGCATGTACTTGCTAGAGAGACAGAAAGTGAGAAATCATCTCCCTGGGAGATGGCCACTCTGAAATCCTTTCTCTTCCATCCTCCTCTCAGAATTTTGGGCATGCATGCACATGCACCTGGCATAAGTTTCAAGCTGCCCAGTCTGGGACTCGAACCACAGTTGACTATGTGGGGAATCCAATGGTTTAACCATTACACCACCTTCTGATCCCTGGGAAGAGAGTCCCTATAGAGGTAATTAAGTTAAAAGAAAGTCATCAGATTGATTTCTAATCTAACATGACTGGTGACCCTATGAAAGGGGAAATTTGGGGCCATGAGGTAGTGCTGAGGTTAAGGCGCTGGATCCCACATGGCTGACTGCATGGTTCAAGTCTCAGACCTGGTGGCTTGAAAATTACACTGAGCGTGTGTGCCACAAATCTTGAAAGACGAATAGAGGAGAAAAAATTGAGGTATGTCCCCCAACCCCCCGCCAGGAGTGATTTCTCACTTTCCCCCGCTTTCTCTCTCTGTCTCTCCCGCGAGTGCACGAGCCCTATAGCAAAGTAAATAAACAAGTTAAAATAAAGGGGGACATTTGGACATGAAGGCAGAGATCGGGGTGATGTGTTTACAAGCTAAGGATTGCTGGTAAATCTCCAGAAGGTGAGGGGCAACTGGGACAGGTTTTCTCTCACCGTCCCCAGGAGGAACCAAACTGATGACACTTGGACATTGACGTTAGTTTCCTGAAGTGTGACATAATAGGTGGCTCTGGCTTAAGCCACTCTGATACAGCCCTGGAGGGGCTGGGAGACACAGAGGATGGCCTCTCATTGTAAGGAATAACTCCTGCAGGGGCTCCCTCTGCGCCTTTGGGGACCAGAAAACCAGGGAGCCTTCAGGGTGGCTTACTTCAAACCTCCCCTCACTATAGCAGGTGGAAGGAGGTTAACCCTGATGGAGGTTAGGGTTCTCTCGGCTTGGGATGACCTGCCTACTATTTTACTGATGCATCTTGAAGCACAAAGTGACTTCAAAAATTTGTGGGGGAAAAGAAATAAAGTAAGGAGTCAGCAGGTGGCATGGTGTTTAAGGGCGCTGGACTCTCACATGGCTAACCATGGTTCAAGTCCCAGACCTGGTGGCTTGCTTTCTTACTTTCCCTCTCTCTCTTACTTTGTCCCTCTCTGGTGAAATTAAAATAAATAAATAAATAAGAATAAAAGTTCATTTTGAGGGACTGGCAGGTGGAGTGGAGGTTGAGGCACTGGACTCCCACATGGTCAGCCATGGTTCAAGTCCTGTACCTGGTGGCTTGCTTTCTCACTTTCTCTCTTTCTCTCTCTGGTCAAAATGAAAAATGATAATAATAAATAAAATAAAATAAATAATTCAGGGCCAGCAGGTGGCATGGTGGTTGAGGTGCTGGAATTCCCATATGGCTGACTGGGGTTCAAGACCCGGACATGGCAACTTGCTTCCTCACTCTTTCTCTGTCTTTCTCTGGCAAAACTCATGTGAAAAATCAATCAATAAATAATTCTTTAAAAAAAAATTCTAAAAAAAAATAAAGTTTCTTTTTGGGGGCCAGCAGGTGGCATAGTGGTTAAGGTGTTGGAATTCCCACCTGGCCAACCACAGTTCAGGTCCCATACCTGGTGACTTGCTTTCTCTCTCTCTCCTCTCTCTCTCTCTGTCTTCCTCTGGCAAAACACATGTGAAAAAAATAAGTAAATAAATAAAATAATTCTTTTTAAAATTTTATAATAATAAATCAATAATTCTAAAAGAAAGACTTCATTTTGGTGCAAAATACTTTTTGGAATCCATGCATAATTTTTTTATTATAAGCATTTTCCACAAACTTCTTAGAGACCCCCTTCTATATGCCACATATTACTCTTACAGCATCCATGTAACCTTGGACAGCTTCACACACACAAGTACACACAGGTGCTCCCTCTTAGTTACAAGTTAGATGTCAAATTCTGGTCTAGACCATTGTGTGCACCAACTAATTCATAATAGCTAACATCGGTGAGTCACTTGCCTGCTACTCTTTTTTTTTTTTTTGGAGAGGTTATTGCTACAGGGTGCATGCACTCGCCAGAAAGACAGAGAGAGACAGAGAGACAGAAAGCGAGAAATCACCCCCCAGGGGGGATGGCCACACCGCAATCCCTTCTCCTCTATTCTCTCGAGATCTTGGGCATGCACCCACACGCGCCCGGCGTGAGTTTAAGCCACCGGGTCCAGGACTCAAACCGCAGTCAACTACATGGGAGTCCAGTGACATAGCCATTACGCCATCTGATGGTCCCACCTGCTACTCTTTATTGACTATCTCTCTCGAACCCTCCTGACAATACGATAAGGGGACATATTATTATCCCCTTTTTATAAATGAGAAAACTGAGCCCTTGAGAACATCAGGCCACTAGCCTGTTTGAGAAAGCTCTCCCTTGAGGCAAAAAGATGGCAACCAGCACTAAGCTTTTCATCCTTCGAATTCTTTTGTTTTAATTTAAAAAAATTCAAAAATAAAAAAACATTTTTGCCAGAGGACTCGTGTGCTCACTAGAAAGGGAGAAAATGAGGAAAAGCGAGAAAGCACCCCTCTCACATGGGGAATAGTCACAGTACAATCCCTTCTCTTCCATTTCTTCCTCCTTTCAGGATTTTGGACATGCATGCACACATGCAGAAGGTGTTTTCCAAGCTGCTGGATCTGAGACTTGAACCATATAGCCAGCCATCTGAGATCCAGCTGTCTTAACCACCCATACCACAGGCTGGCCCCATCCCTAAAATTCTAAGGACAGCATAGAGAGACCTTCTCTTCCAGTATCTGGCAAAAGTCCCATAATAACTTCTGATTGGATGGAATTTGGACACATGCCTACTGTTCAACCAATCATTGCAGCTGGGGGATGGAATATGCTAATCAGCCATTTATTAGGTAATGAAAGTAAGGAAGGGAGAATCATGGTGGTGTACCCAGAGGAGGAGATGGAAGATGTCTACTACGTCATCACAACTTGTGCTACAGAAAAACCTGCCAAGGCTATTCTTAGTAGGAGCTTCGAGTTGTCCTGCCTCATTAAACATAGGTCTACATGATTTAGATTAACCAGGAAATTGCTTCGGTGTAGACCTGCTCTTACTGGAATTTCCATTTTCAGTTTCCATGGTTTGAAGCCAGAGCGCCAATCTATTTCTTATACTTTTAATAACCAACTCTTGAAATTAAAGTCAGGGCCTTTCATTTTGCAAGTGCAACCTCACGACTCCTTTCTTTAGCCAAAATCTGGGGTGTGGGGCTAGTTGGGGCTAGATTTAGTGCAAAGCACTGTACCAATTATACCCTGTGGCAAATAATACCTTAGTATACTTTGTAACAAATAACCACCACCCAGGTAGCTCACAACAATAAATGTGAGTTTTGCTTATCCATCTACGCTTAGCTGATGGGTCTGCCAATTGGGTCTTACTCAGGTGTTTGTGGTCAGTGGTGAGTCCGCTGGACTTTCCTATATCCCTAGGGCACTGGCCAGGACAACTGGTCAGGTCCAGCCATGCGTCTTCTCCTCTAACAGGCTAGCCTTGAATCATTCCTACCAACAAGGTAGAGGGACAAGAGAAGAGAAACACATGAGGCATCAAGTTTGCTACTGTCCCATTGGCAAAGGCCAGTCGATAGGAGCCAAGTCTGGATGCAGAGTGGAAGGGAACCAGCCAAGGGTGAGCATCAAGTGGCATGCAAAATTGTGTCTTTAGCTGCAATTAAGCTTCCATAGGCCCCAAATACATCCTTTTAGTTTCCTGAGGGGGGTCATCAGGAAGTGAGAATCATGCCACACTAGCTTTTTTTCTTTTCTCTTTTCTTTTCCTTTCCTTTCTTTTCCTTTTTTTTTCTTTTCTTTTTTCTCTTTTCTTTTCAAGAGAGATTTTTGCTATAGGGTGCTCATGCTCACTGGTGAGACAGAGAGAGAGAGAGACAGAAAGTGAAAAATTACCCTTCCCCTCCCCTCGAGAGGGATGGCACACTGCAATCCCTTCTCCTCCATTCTCTTCTCAGGATTTTGAGGATACACGCACGTGCACACACACACACACACACACACACACACACACACACACAGAGTGTTTCAAGCCTCTGGGTCTACGATCTGAATCGCAGTTGACCACGTGGGATTCCAACAACATAACCGTTACACCGTCTGCTGGTCCCAGCCCCAGACTCTGGCTTCATCTGCAGCAAATGCAAGGACTACAAAGCCTATGATCCCAGTTGCCCTTAAGTCTTTCAGCCATTCACTGGATGACCACTTCTTGATGATGGGAGAACTCAGAGACAACATTCCACGGACCTGCTTCCCAAGATCTATGCCCTCTGGGAAGATAGTCCTGGAAGTCCATGGTTACAAGTTAGGTTCTCAGTGGGACCAGCAGATAGCGTAATGATTATGTTGCTGGACTCCTATGTAGTCGATCACGGTTCGAGTCCTGGACCCGGCAACTTGAAACTCACACTGGTTTTGTGTGCGTGAGTGCCCAAGATCCTGAGAGGAGAATGGAGGAGACGGGATTGTGGCATGACCATCCTCCTCTGGGAGGGTGATTTCTCACCTTCTATCTCTCTGTCTCTGTCTCTCTGGTGAGTGTAGGTGCCCTAGAGCAAAAATCTCTCTAAAAACAACAACAAAAGTTAGGTTCCTGGTGCTAAGTAGGACTATGAGTGAAGGGTGGCAGCCCAAGAAAAGCCCCTGCCCCACCACAGTGAAGGTTCAGAAGACCTGCACTTCCTTCTTCCGTCCTAGAACAGGGCCAGGGGTCTCTGGGCCCTTCAGAGCCCACAGGCATTTCTTGTCGTGCCTCCTCTTTTTGTCCTTACTCTGCTTCCTGTTCTGCAGAAACCTGGGTTAGAGGAGCCCCAGTTTCTCCCTCCGAATATGTGAGTGGGTACTAAGTCTTCCCGGTTACTCCAACGGTGGCCAGGTCTTTGCTGTGGTTTGAATGAGTCCTCCAAAAGCACACACTGAAAATGTCATCCCTGACTTCATATGTTCATGGTATTTGGAGGTTCCTTTTGGGAGGCAATCAGGATTAGATAATGTCAGGGCCAGCAGGTGGTGTAGTGGTTACGTCACTGGACTTCCACATGGCTGACTATGGTTCAAGTCTGGGACCCGGTGGCTTGAAACTCACACTGGGCATGTGTGCATGCATGCCCAAAATACCGAGAGGAGAATGGAGGAGAAGGGATTGCAGTGTGGCCATCCCCTTGGGGGGTGATTTCTCGCTTTCTGTCTTTCTGTCTCTCCAGTGAATGCATGCACCCTATAGCAAAAATTCTTTCTCTCTAAAAAAAAAAAAAAAAAAAAAAAGACTAGATAATGTGATCAGGACGGGGCCCCCATTATGGGACAGGTGGCTTTATAAGAAAAAGAAGACATGGGGCCTGGCTCTGGCACAGTGGTAACACAACCAGGCTACATGGGAAAGCCTCTGACTTGTATCTGGGGATACCCTCCATATTGGGGTCACACAGTCTGTGATTAGGACTGGCCAAGGCTGAGAGTGGATCTCAGTCTGAAGACCCTGCTGGGGTTAACTTTCTTTCTCCTTCTTTCTCTCTCTCTCATGGAAGAAATAAATAAATAAACTCTTTAAAAAAAAAAAAAGTATTGGGACCAGCAGTTAGCGTAATGGCTATGTCGCTGGACTCCCATGTAGGCGACTGCGGTTCGAGTCCCGGACCCGGTGGCTTAAACTCACGCCGGGCGCGTGTGCGTGTGTGCCCAGGATCCCAAGAGGAGAGTGGAGGAGAAGGGATTGTGGCGTGGCCATCCTACCTGGGGGGTGATTTCTCACTTTCTGTCTCTCTGTCTCTCTCTGTCTGTCTGGCGAGCACACGCGCCCTATAGCAAAAACCTCTCCAAAAAAAAAAAGTGTTGAAAGTGGGCCAGCAGGTGGCATGGTGGCTAAGGTGCTGGATCCCACACAAGTGGGTCTGTGGTTCCA
The DNA here is from genome assembly GCF_000334495.1 of Tupaia belangeri chinensis. Lineage (NCBI taxonomy): Eukaryota > Metazoa > Chordata > Mammalia > Scandentia > Tupaiidae > Tupaia > Tupaia belangeri. Next base: position 205,672 of record NW_006159817.1, read on the forward strand.
GACCCAGTGAGTTGAAAATCACACTGGGCACATCTGTGTGCACCTCAAATTCCAAGAGGAGAATGAAGGAGAAGGGATTGTGGTGTGGCCATTACCCTGGGAGGTGCTTTCTCATTTTCCCTCTCTCTGTCTCTCTCTGGTGATCACACACACCCTACGGTGAAAATCTTTTTCTTTTCTTTTCTTTTCTTTTCTTTCTTTTTTTTTTTCTTTTTTTTTTTTTTAAAAAAAAAAGCCATTGAAAGCAACGCAAAAGAGGACACAATTGAATATATGTGGGGCCAGCAGGTGGCGTAGTGGTTAAGGTGCTGGACTCCTACAGGGTTGACTGTGATTGAATTCCTGGATCTGGTGGCTTGAAACACAGCCAGCACATGTGCACGCGTACCCAAATCCTGAGAGAAGAATGGAGAAGAAGGGATTGCAGTGTGGCCATCTTCCCTGACGGGAAGGGGGCAATTTCTCACTTTCTGTTTCTCTGTCTCTCCGGCAAGTGCATGCACCCTATAGCAAAAATCTCTTTCAAAAATAAAGATAAAATCTATCTATTTTTTTTTTTAAATGAACGGACAGGAGAGACCTCAACTCACACCTGTTTCTCTGTCTCATGACACCTCCTGCCATGTCATGACGGATGCTTGCACTTTGAGATCGGATTTCCTGACCTCCAGAACTGTGAGCGGAAAAAACTTATATTGTTTATAAATTACCCAGTCTGCGATGGTCAGTTGGAGCAGCCAAAAGTGGACTAAGATGGTCCCGTTCCCACCTTTTTCTTCTTCCCACTCCAAGCAGGGCCTTAGGTGAAGCTGGCTTCCTCTCGTCTTGAAAGGTAACCAGCAATCCTCAGCTTGTTCCAGACATTTTACATACATTATGGCCACATCACTTGAAGAATTATTTATTTTAATTTATTTTTTCTCATTATTATTTTTTAATTTGACCAGAGAGAGACAGAGACTAGAGAAAGGCCAAGGGAGAAAGCAAGCCTCCAGGTCTGGGCTTGAACCATGGATGGCCATATGGGAGTCCAGTGCCTTAGCCACCATGCCAGCTGCTGGCCTCTGTGCCATGTCTTTTTCCTTCACAATAACCACCTGAGGCTGACATTCTTGGAGACCCCTTAAACAGACTGAGAAACTGAGACAGGGGAAAGTGAAAAGATTTGTTCAGATCACACAACTGAAAAGTGACTGTCAGGATTTGAACCTGCGGTGCTGCCTCGGAGCTTAAACCACAAGGCTTACCTTCCTCTCTAGGCATGGTCCACCTCTGTTATCTACTCTCTGTTCTATTTCCAGTCACTATTTGGGATTGCATCTGCTCAGACTCCAATGTAAGAAAATATGGTTCAGGACCAGCAGGTGGCATGGTGGTTAAGGCACTAAACACTCCCACATGGCTGACCACGTTTAGAGTCCCGGACCTGGTGGCTTGTTTTCTCACCTTCCCTCTTCTTTATCTCTATGTCTCTCTCTGGTCAAATTAAAATAAAATGAATGAATAAATAAAAATTAAAATAGGTAGTTCTTTTTAAAAATAAGAGAAAGAAAATATGATTCCAAGGGACCAGCAGTTGGAGTGATGGTTACATTGCTGGACTCCCACATAGTTGACCATGGTTCGAGTCCCAGACCTAGCAGTTTGGAATTCACACCAGGCATGTGTGTATGCCTGTCTAAAATCACCAAAGGGGAATGGAGGAGAAGGGATTGCTGCATGGTCACCCTCCTCCCCACCAGGAGTGATTTCTTGCTTTCTGTCTCTCTGTCTCTGTGTCTCTCTGGTGAGTGGATGCTCCCTGTAGCAAAAATCGCTCTTAAATAAAAAAGAAAAGAAAATATGGCTTCATGTGCCCAAGAGAAGTACATGGAGAGATTACAGCTTGGAGATACTGGATTGAACAGAGCCCAACAAATGCTCCTTTTTAAACTGGCTTTTGTTGCAATTCTCCAGTCTCCGCTGACACCGAGAACCCTGTTCGCTCTGCTCCCGGGAGTCTCCACCCAGGGAGGACAGGAGGTCAGCATGTGGGCAACAGGCCAGCCCCATCAGCTAGAAACAGCCTTTTCTTTTCTGCCAGCAACAAATCCGCACCCTGGATGCATAAATCCTTTATTTTATTTTTATTATTATTACAGTTCAGGGCCTAGCATGGGCCATAAACGGATTTAAGAGGCTGCTAGAGTATAGAGTTTAATATAGTTGGCATCATTCACTAGTGGCACAGCTAACCCACCCGGGGAAGTCAGGCCCTTCCCTCTCCCAATCTCCTCTCACCTCCCTCCTGATTCCACAGATCCTCCTGGCAAGGATTTCTGGGGGTGGTAAGGGCAAAAGAAGAATTGAATAGAAGCAAGAAGGCTGGGGAGGGTGGTTGGAGTCTCCTTTCCCAGGGTATCTGCTGCCCTGGGGGAGAGGACACTGGGCAAATGACCAATTAGGGGCCCTTGGGAGGTGGAGCAGAGCTTTCTAGATAAGCTCAGGGCTTTATCAGCGTATAAAGATACCACTTTCACTCATCTGCTGGCTCCTTCTCCAGGCTCCGGGGAGGAGCTGGGAGAGGGCACAGGAGGAAAGGAGGACATTGAAGGGATCTGGAGGGAGAAGGGGTACTTGGGGGAGGGAGAGAGGGGCAGCTGAGGGCAGCAAGACTGGAAAGGCAAAAATATGCTTGAAGGGAGGTTTATTTTCCCCTTCTTGGACTTATTAGCATTCACACTTCTATTTTCATGTTTATTGCTTGGAGGAAGGAGAGTTCTATAGTCTTAAGCATTTTGATTCTTTTTTCTTTTTTTGGAGAGGTTTTTTGCTGTAATGCACATGCGCTCACCAGAAAGCTAGAGAGAGACAAAGTGAGAAATCACCCCCCCAGGCAGGATGGCCACGCCGCAATCCCTTCTCCTCTATTCTCCTCTCGGGATCTTGGGCACACATGTGCATGCGCCTGGTGTAAGTTTAAGCCACCGGGTCCGGGACTCGAACTGCGGTCGACTACACGTCCAGTGACATAGCTATTACACCAACTGCTGGTCCCAGCACTTTGATTCTTTCTACCTGATTTTTTTTATTTTTTTGATAGATTTTTGCTATAGGACGTGTCACTGGAAAGACAGAGTCAGAAAGCCAGAAATTACTCCCCAGGAGATGACCACATGGGAATCTCTTCCCTTCCATTCTCTCGGGATTTGGGGCACACACACATGCCTGGTATGAGGTTCAAGCTACCAGATCTGGGACTCGAACCACAGTTGGCCACATGGGAGTCCAGAGCCTTAACCACCACACCACCTGATGCCCCCTCCTTATATATGTTTTGCATATATTGATTTAGCATATATTTATAGAGGGCCAATGAGAGGAAGACACTGTGCAAGGCTGTGTTGAATAAGACGGCCATGACTTCTCAGTAGCTTAGTGTCTGAGGTGGAAATGCAACAAACATGCATGGGACAGACACGACAGCAATGTGCCATGATTATCAGACACCAGGCACTCATCGAAGGGCTTTACCTCCAGTGACTCATGTAATTCTCACAAAAAATCCATAGGGAGGGATCAGCATAAGGGTTATGTAGGTGAACTCCCACGTAGTCGACTGCGGTTCGAATCCCACACCTGGTGGCTGAAAACTCACGCCAGGCACGTGTGTGTGTCTGAAATCCTAAGAAGAGAATAGAGGAGAAGGGATTGCGGTGTGGCCATTCTCCTGGGAGGTGATTTCTTGCTTTCTGTCTGTTTCTCTCTCTCTCTGGCAAGCACATACAAGCCCTATAACAAAAATCCTCTCTTAAAAAAAAATCTACAGGGAGTACCTATTTTTTTTTATTTAGCTTTATTTATTTAGATATTTATTTAAATTTGACCAGAGAGGGACAGAGTGAGAGAGAAAGAGAGAAAAAGTGAGAAAGCAAGGTGCCAGATCTGGGATTAGAACTGCGGTCGGTCAGGTGGGAGTCCAGCATCCTTAACCATCATGCCACCTGCCTGCCCTGGGAGTACTATTGTTAGCCCCATCTTACAGATGAGGAAACAAACAAGTAGGTGAGCAAAATAGCTCTGAGAGAGGTCAGTGCTATGAAGAAAATGAAAGAGGATTATGGGATGGACTGTGATGGTGAGCAGAGAGGGGGCATTTTGATAGCTAGAGTCAAGGCTGGCCTCACAGAGAGGCAGGTACAGTAGAGGCAGATGGAAGGGCTGGGAGCAGAGGGAATGGCATATGCAAAAGCCCTGAGGTAGGGACCAAGGTTGATGCAAATGAGGAGCAGAAGAGGAAGTGGGTGGGGCGTAGAGTCAGAAGAGGAGGCAAGATGAGAGTAGGGACAGACAGGCAGAGGTCAGCTACTGGAAGGATTTAGTGACATGGGAAGAAGTTGGAATCTCTTGGGTTAATTCACTTTGTGAGAGAGAAAAAGAGAGAAAGAAACGGGAACTCACAATGGGGTCTTGGTGCCATGATCCCCACCCTAGCCTTCCCAGCCAGGTAGAATCACAGGTGCATGTGCCTAGCATATCCAGGGGGACCGAGGAACCAAACCCAGCTTCTTCCTTATGGGTCCAGCATTGTTTGAACAACACTTTACTGCTGTGCTACTGAGTCAGCCAAGACTGGGAATTTTATTCTAAGACTTTGAGGGTTGTGAGTGGGAATTGACCATGATCTGATGCCTCCTTTTTCTCAGTGGTAGGAAGCTCAGGCATCCTGAGCGGATGGGTGGGGCCGCTGGGTAGAACGGTGGTGATGGCAGTGGTGCTGCTGGTGGAGGGTCCAATAATCTCTCCAGGGTCCCTGTAATGTGGTCTACCCTGGGAGCAGAAGACAGGGACCCCCAGTCTTCTGCTCCAAAGTCCTGGAGGATTTTGGCAATTCTCTTCTCTATCTCTGCACCGCTACATCTTGTTTCTCCCATAGGTAAAATGAAAAGGTTGGTATATATTGAGTGGGGACATACAATGCCTCTCTTTCGTAGTCTGACTTCGCTTAGTAGTGAATCTTCCATATTTTTCTACTTACTATCAAATGCCAGGGTCTCATTGTTTTTTATGGTTGAGTAGTAGTCTGCAGTGTATTTTTCAATCCATTCATCTGTTTGTAGACATTTGGGTGGGTTCTATGTCTTAGCAATTGTAAATAATGCTGCAATGAATGTGGATGTGCAAGTGTTTTTCCAACTGAGTGCATTCCTATCCTTTGGGTAGATACCCGGGAGTGCGATTGCTGAATCATGGTTGATGTCTGCACTCTATGGTAGAAACAGAAAGACTGGAAGGTAGAAAGGCACAGAAAGCAACTGAGGGTACTGGAGACAGTAAGGGAGGCAGGTGGGAAACGGGGGAGGGCGAGGCGGAGGGAATCAAGAGGAAAAATAAGAAAACATTTAGGGGACACAAAAATGGAAAGTTATCTGTTGATGAGAACGTGTACGGTAATATCTTTGAACCAGTATACAGTGTATTTGGGATGGGAAAATTCATTTGGTATGCTCTAATGATACACAGTGAGTGAATGTGAAAAAAAAAAAAATTAGAGATTAGAAGATGGCAGAATGGTTACATCGCTGGACTCCTGGATTCCCATGTGGTAGACTGAGGTTCAAGTCCCGGAGCTGGTGGCTTAAAACTCATGCTGGGTGCATGTACGTGTATGCCCAAAATCCCGAGAGGAAATGAAGGGATTGCGGCATGGCTGTCGCCCTTGAGGGATGATCTCTTGCTTTCTGTCTTTTTATTTCTCTCTGTCTCTCTGTCCTATAGCAAAAATCTCTCCCAAAAGAATGAAAGGGTCGGACTCACACATTACAAAGGGCTCCCTTGGGTTGCACCTCTGGGTGGGTCTACAGCTGAGCCCTGTGGGGGGTTAATAGTTTGCCAGGGGAGGGGTGGACCAAGTGCAGAGGCTATAGCTGGAGATGCACTTTTTCCTCATATGCCTTAAACATGGACTGCACCTGACACTTGCAACCTGCCTGGGGGTGTGGGGGCTTCCCCTGAGCATGGAGGGGAACGGGGTAAGGGTTATTTTACAACACTCTCTCCTCCACTCCCAGGCACCTTTTGCCCAGTTCCCAGGAAATGGCTGTGGAATTTGTTTCCAAATATAGACTCGGGTGGCCCAGGCTGCCTACAGACGGCCCCTTTGGCCTCTGGGACTGAACAGCAGATCTGCCACTGCCTTCGAGGAGGCTCAGGCTACAAGGCCTCCGCTCGGAGCTGTTGGTAAAAATAATAATCATAAAAGTGGCCAATAAAAAGGAGGGGGAGTTGAACGCTGGGTTATGAACCCGGGACACCACGTGATTCACGGTGATATTTGGGCAGCGGCCACCCCACAGGCTAATTCCCTTTGCACACAACACACGCAGTGCCTTCCACAATGACCCACAAGCCCACACGACATACACACAGCGCCGCTTACACCACGGGCGCACGCGTGTTTTTATGTAACGGGGCACAGAGAAGCTATATAGATTAAGAGATGCTGGGGACCAGCAGTTAGCATAATGGCTATGTCGCTGGACTCCCACGTAGTCGACCGCGGTTCGCGTCCCGGATCCGGTGGCTTAAAACTCATGCCGGGCGCGTGTGCGTGCGTGCCCAAGATCCTGAGAAGAGAATGGAGGAGAAGGGATTGTGGCGTGGCCATCCCCCCGGGGGGTGATTTCTCACTTTCTGTCTCTCTGTCCCTCTCTGTCTGGCGAGTGCACGCGCCCTATAGCAAAAACCTCTCCAAAAAAAAAAAAAAAAAAGAGAGAGATGCTGAACAGTTCATGGAACAAAATGGAGTTGTAGTCCAAGTTGATTTCAGTGCAAAATCAAATTTTTAAAAATAATAGTTTATTTAATTTTATTTATTTATTCATTTTCATTTGACCAGAAAGAGACACACAGAGAGAGACAGAGAGAAAGAGTGAGAAAGCAAGCCACCAGGTCCAGGACTTGAACTGTGGTTGGCCATGAGGGAGTGTCCAGCACCTTAACCACCATGCCACCTGCTGGTCCCTTCAGTGCAAAATCAATTTGAGATCCACACATATTTTTACACAATAGGCATTTTTAGCTTCTTGAAGACCCTGATTTATATATAACTATTTTTAAAAAGAATTATTTTATTTAACTTTGTTTATCCATTTATTTATTTATTTTAATTTGACCAGAGAGGGCCAGAATGAGAGTCAGAAAGCAAGCCACCAGGTCCAGGACTCGAACCACAGTCAGCCATGTGAGAGTCCAGCGCCCTTAACCACCACACCACCTGCCAGCCCCTATATATAAATATTTTAAATGGCCCCTCTCAGTGAGGCTCACCCAATGGCACACACGCACACACATACATACAACAACACAGAGACAGGTAAAGTTTCTCTTCAAATGACACATGGTCACAGAGAAAGGCCCAGAATAATGTCACATTCAGCCAGGTGGAAAGCAGACGCACAAGCCCTCCTCTCTAGGTGGGCATTCTGGAGCCCTTCTCTTTGTTCCAAGGTGGAGACTGGGAAGGGGACAGGAATGCAATCCTTCTGGACTGGCCCTTACATCTAAGACCCTGAATCCTTCTCCTTTTTTTGGAGAGGTTTTTGCTATAGGGTGCGTGCGCTCGCCAGACAGACAGAGAGAGACAGAGAGACAGAAAGTGAGAAATCACCCCCCCCCCATCGGGGATGGCCACAGGGAAATCCATTCTCCTCCATTCTCCTCTCAGGATCTTGGGCATGCACGCACATGTGCCTGGCGTGAGTTTAAGCCACCGGGTCCGGGACTCGAACTGCAGTTGACTACATGGGGGTCCAGAGATACAGCCATTACGCCGACTGCTGGTCTAAGCACTCCCCAAGACTTGCCAGCTGGGAGCCAGGAGCCGCTGCCAGGATCCCGTGGGTGTGCCAGGTCTGGGGGAAACCCCCAAACACTGAGCTTGACAATAGCTAGCATCTGGAAGATGCGGCAGCCCACGGACAGTGCATGCGAGCTGGGAGGAGGGTCCCTGAGAATCACTCTCAGGGCAGGGAGGATACGGTGGAGGAATGGACAGGAAGGGAGGGAGACAGCGAGGACCTCCTGCCTCTCATAGTCCTCTACCTTTCAGATGTTCTTCCCTTCCTAAGTGGGCCTGGGGGCGGCCGCCATGCGTCTGGAGCCCGCCAGTACGTTGGGTGAACAGGGCAACAGGGAGAAGGATCCAAGAAACCAGGAAGCAAAGGGCATCACCATGGAGGCCAAGGCAGTGTCAGGTCCCACAGGGCTCTGTGAGGTCTGGGACCTTCCTGTAACTACCCCATCCCCAACAATAACTTGAGGCAATGGGCTCCTAGGGCCTCAGAAGCAACAGCAAAAATCGAATGTTCTCTCCACCTGGAGAATGGAATGCCTGGGAGGAGAACGCTGGGAACCAGGAGGGCGGGGCAGTCCAGCTCTGAACTCAAGGCTGCACAGGGGTCCCTTAGCAGGCCCAGCTTCCATGGGCCTCTTAGCCCACTCGGGAAGCAACTGGACTTCCTTTTCAGGCTCTCTTTGACCGTATGGGACCCTGGGGAAAAGGCAAAGAGTTAGGTGCCTTTTCAGCGGGAGCTGTGTGACCTCAGGCAAGTATTCAACCTCTCTGAGCCTAATTATTTGTTTCCAAAATAGGGAGCCAGACACAGCTCTTCTCCCCCTCTCCTCCCACGTGTCTTCCTCTCCCCAGGGGACAGTGTGTACTGGCTTGAGGCCCTGGGCCAGGACCTGGGAACAGAACACTGAGGTTTGGAAAGCAGAGAATCAAAATCTTCCTGTCCTCTCTTCCATCCAACTGAAATGGCTGGCCGTGCATCTGGGCTTTGTGCCCTCAGGCCCTCTTTTGGGTCCTTCTGCTTTCTTATTGGGAATGAGAGAAGGGGACAGAGACAGCCGGAGAGATCTGAGCCTTTACTCTAAGACTAGAGAAGCAATTGCCCTTCTGTTTTCCAACACATGCTTGAAAAGGAGCCTCTGTACTCACAGACCTTTCCCTCTCTCCCCTTCCCTGGCCTGGTAGGGAGGAGCTCCTGGACTCTGGATTCAGGCTGCATGGGTTCAAGTGCCTCCTGAGTGTGGCCGGAGCTCCAGAACTCTCTTCTGTAAAGTTGGGGAGAACGGAGCCGAGAAAGGAGCCAAGCCCGAGCCGCCTTGCCACGGAGGCGTTTACCATTTACCACTGCATGAGTGTGGGAACCGGGTGACCACAGCACTCGCCAGAAATGTTAGCTATTATTGCACCCCGAATGCTACCAGGTTTGTGAGCCTAAAAGACCCACATTTCTCTCTTTGTGGCTGTGTAGACGCACGCAGGTCTCTTCAGAAAATATGAATGCAGAATGCTCAGACGGAAGGAGCACAGGGATTTGGGTAAGGGAACTTCCGTGGGATGCTGCAGGGCCAGCTGGGAGCTTTAGGGGGACACTAGATGCCCCACAGGAAGTGGGGAAAGAGAGACTACGCATTGTCTTTCTGGATCAGTTCAGAGATGGATGGGGTTGGCGTGAGCATGGGGGAGAAGGCTGGGAGGACTCAGCTAAGACTTTGCTTGGTTGGTACCCAGGGCTGAACCCCTCTCTCCGGGACCTTCTCTTTCCCGCTCCCCCTGGTTCCCTCTCGGAGCTTTGCTGCCTTTGAACCAGACATAAGAAAGTCAGCCTATATGACTTCTGTCCACCCCCAAGAAAGAGGGGCACTCCCACACACACACACCCCCGCCCCACCTGCAGCTTCAAAAAAAAAAAAAAAAAAGAAAGAAAGAAGGCAATGTAACTGGAAAATAATAGTTTTTTAATGTCCTCTTAGATCTACAGTTGAAAAAGAAATTTTCTTAAAAACAAAAAAGAAATACAATTTGTTCTTTCCTTCCATAAACTCTTG
>NW_006159817.1:215560-228298 GCF_000334495.1 Tupaia belangeri chinensis
TTTTAAGTTCCTGACTGTCGGTTTTCCATTTAGAAATCACTCCAGGCAAGCAAAAAGGATGCCTAGACAGATGCAAGCGAGGGACCGTGATGTGGACAGGGTGGAGGGCTGATGTGAAGAGACTTCTCGAATCCTCAAGCTCCAGACTTGAGGCTGAGACGTTTCCGTTGCCGGTATTGGTTAAGGAACCCCATCACTTGCAAGCGTCTCGCGCGGGTCATCGCTCTGTAGTCGGCCAAAAGAGAGGGCTTTCGCTTAACACCCGAATCTACCTGGTACTAAACTTCTGTTTTCCCTCGTCTACAAAAGGGGGGCGCTTTAAAGTCCCTGATCTGTCGAACCCACAGTGGCGGTCCTGGCTCCGGAAAGCCCTGAGCAATGTGAGTGCGCGGAAACGCCTCCCAGGCCTCGGAGTTGGCCCGGCCTGGCTCGGGCCAGCGGAGGCTAAGGGCCAGCGGAGGCTAAGTGCGCTATTGCCCTCTGGGCGCGCCCCATTGTTGAGTGCGTTCGACGTGAATCCGGGTTGTCATGGTGACCAGGAAACCCAGGGCCCTGGTGGAAACAATCGCTCGCCCGGATCTTTCCCACTAGGAATCTTTGGTCGGTTGCACCCCACGGTGAGACCCTGGGTTTCCTCCCAAGTGGTTTTCAGGTGTCCTTCAGGCGGTGGAATGAGGTGCTGGAGTCCCTGCTTCTGTACCCTGCTGCTGGGGCGGTCCCCAAAAGCCAGAAACCCAGCCCCAGGAGGCTAGAGGAGACTTGCTGGGGCGCTGGCAGCTCAGGCTGAAGGGGAAGAAAAATTAGAGGTCTCGACCAAACGATCGTTTTGGTGACGGATCCTTCCAGTTTGGGGTTTGGCCTCCCTCATCACCCGCACCCCCAGCCACCTCCCTTCACCTCCTCAAGGTCATTACTAGAGTTTTCACTGGCAGCTCCATGGGGGTGGCCGCCTCCACCTCCTCCCCTGCACGCCAGGGCGCTCCTCTCTCAGCTGGGGCCCGGAGCTTCCTGTCCAGCAAGATTTTCCCCTAAAGAGCAGAGGGCAGGACCCAGCGGGTTCGCTGCATGGATTAAAGCTGGCTCTATCAGCCTCCATAAAACAGAACTTTAGGTTCTCTTGACCCAGGTGGGCCCAAGTTCAGAAGCCTGATCCGATTCTCCAGCAAGCCTGGCTTGCCTCAACTGGGCTCAGAGGGAGAATAGCCCCACATCGCTGGGTTGATTTGGAAGCCATCAAGCCCTGTTTTGTAAAGGAGGTCACTGGGTCTCATAATCACCAGCTCCTTTTTGTTTTTTTTGTTTTTGTTTTTGTGTGTGTGTGTGTGTGTCTATTTTTTTTTCCTCTGTGAGTTTTGAATCTCTGCAGCAAGGACTCCCGAGAAGGGCCCACGCCCCACCCTCATTAAATAGCGCGCTTTATGCAACATCCCATCGCTTTCTGGCCAGTGGGGACTCCGGGCTCTGGGAAGCCCAGTCTGGCTGTGAAAAGGTCCCCCGACAGCTAGAACTGGAGACGAAGTTTTTCGTCTCTGGTTTTGAATCCAGCCCTTTGAGTTAGCCTAACGTGTGGATTTAATTTCCCTTTCTCTCTTTTCTCCACCCCCCCCCACACTGTGCGGAAACAAGAAAAATAGGCTGGCGTGTCGACAGCGCGACACCATTCCTTTTGCCAAAGAAAATTTGTCTTTCCAGAGCCCCCAAGAGCAATGGGCTCCCAAGTTTCCATCGCACCCTTCAGCTGAGAGAGGGGGAATTCAGACAAGTCCCCCCGCCTGCACCCCAGACCTGGAGAAATGAACCTAAGTCTCTGTCTTACAGACTCAGAGTCTTGGAAGCCAGGATGTGTATATTTTTTCCCCCACACCTTTTGGGGCTGCTGACTGTGTAGACGCGGCGGTTATACCCGGAGGCCTTTCAACAGGTTTTGGGCTGTAGATATGGCTGGCGTTCTGGGACTCGGCTCAGCATCCAGGCACCAGATTCTCACAATGGAAGACCTTCACCATTCTCCTATGGGGGGAGGAGGGGGCGAAGGCAGTGACTCACTTAAGTCAGAGCACGATTCTTAGCCACCACGTCTCTGCTCTTTAGAAGTGTGCAAATCCCCAGCACTGGTGTTCCATCGGCATCGTCTCTAGAGCCATGGAGACAATTGCATTTCTCTTTTCTGAATTGGAGGGGGAAAAACATCTCATCCAGCAAACTTGGGGCGCGGGGAGAAATATTTCCTACGCGTATGAAACAACAATCTCACGGATAAGACTAACAGCAGTCATTTTGCATTGGCGGAGAATAGGGAATATCGAATCATTATTACAACAGTCAGTACTTTCCCCACATACGTCTGGTCCAAAGGAGGAAACAGGAGCGGAATAAAACATTGGGAAGGCAGATACTGTGGCCCTGGAAAATTATATCATAGAGCCAGATTCAACTGGGTGAGAGAACGTGACCCCCTCCCCCCAGGAAGGAGAACATTTCCCACCCTTGGGCTGACTTTTGCTTTTGCAAAAGGAGTTGGTCCGTTTATTTTGTCATTTCCATTGTTTTCATAATTCGCATTCATTTTCCTGCAACTTCTCTCTACTTTGGGGGGCTCCCAGTAGAGAGGCAGACCAAGCGAAGGGGGTGTATTCTTAGACAAGTTCTCTGTGGAGAGGAAAGAGAGAGAGAGAGCGCGCATTGTTTGGGAAGTAACTTTCTTAAAAATGGAAGGAAAAGGAGCAGACCAACCTCAACAGCCATTGTCCCTTTGGTTCGGGTTTGAAGTTTTTAACCTCTACTTGTCTGTCCATGGCACCATTCAAAACAGGCAAGAATGAAGAAGAGGAAGAAAATACAGTTTGGGAGAAAACCAAGGTAGAAGGAGAGCAGGGAAAAGTATTCTTTCTCAGAACGAAAGGAGGGAGGTTGGGGTTGCAGCAGGCTCTGTTGTTTACTGTCCAAGTGATTAGGGAAAAAGAATAGGAATTCTCATATCTAGTCGAGGTTGTTAGTTTATTCTATCCAGGATGGAGGCTCCGGAGGGTCTGGGAAAGTGGGTCTCTGAAGCTGGGCTTTTAGAAGCTCTTTTGAGTTGGTCCAAGGGGCCTTGCGTCTGCGTCTGGGATTCGAGAGATAGAAGCCACAAAGGGAAAGGAAAACTCTCTCGTTCTGAGTTTCACCTTCCCCCTACCAGCCCCGGTGGAGCCAAGGCCCCAGTTTCCGGCCCTTTCGGTCCAGAGGTCAACTAGGAACGCATCTCTAGGGTTTGTGCAAAGGATTTTTGGGTTGTGTTCTTAGCATTTGGGAGCAAACGCTGCTTGCTGCTTCGAATCGGCTTCGGATTTAGGGAAAGTTAGTTTTTAATAACTTGGGAAACGAAAGTGAAGCTCGGGGAAAGCCACTGAGGTTGGGATGAGGAGAGGGACGCGGGTTCCTGCTCGCTGGAAGCGGCTGATCTTGGACTGGGCTGGCCCTGGAGCCGGTGGCGGGCGCTGGAAGCCACCGCCCCGCTCTCCCCACGGGCCTGACCCTGGCTTCACAGCTGCTGGGCAGACGGCGTCTGTGCTCAATTCCCCGCCGCTCCAGTCCCGGCGGAACAGGCCTAGAGCCAGGCCATGCTTCGGAAAGCCCTAGAGGCTGGAGGCGCGCAAAACCCAGATCGAACCCCGATGCTGGAGGCAAATCCACATTCAGACGTCCAGCGCCCTCGGGAGGTGAGGTGCGGGGCCCTAGGTGGGGAACTTACCCTTCCCGAAGGCCCGACGTTTGCCCGCTCGGCGCTAGGCAGGCCTACTTCTGTCTCTCCACACCGCCAGAGGCGTCTACGCAGTACCTTTCGCGATTGAACCAGCGGATTTCCAGCTGCAGGCAAAACCTTGCACACGTCCACCATCTGGCTACTTAGTAATTATACCCATTGATGAGACCAAAAATAATATTCGTAATTATTACAAAACAAAATAAAGTGCCTCTTCCTTCTGCGGGCCTTGGCGTTATAATTTTTCTCTGCAGAAATCGCTGCCGTCCACCCCGCCCCCACCCCACCACCCACTCGCACCCCGCCCCTGCCAGGCCATTCGGACAAATTGCATCTCCGGATTTAGCTGAAGGAGCAGTCTTAGACCTTTTTCTGCGCAAGAAACATTGTGGGCGACTCTTCCTCCAAATATCTCTCCCCCGCTGCAGGATAATTCAGTTATTACTCCTACGCAGGTCTGAAAAAGGGCACTGAGTTATTGAGTCCCAGTCCCAAACAGAACTCGATATTCATCTACCCAGAACCTTTCTTAAGCAAAAAAAAAAAAATCCTAAATAACCAGAATCTCTTGCCTCCTCCAAGAGATCTCGTTCCTCTGAAACAACTTAATTTCTTTCCAATCTGGGGGCTTAGGTGGGCTCCCACCTCATTTCGATCAGCATTCCCTTCCCCCTCTTCCCCCCCCAAAAAAAAAAATCTTGGCTCTGTCTGTTTTATATTCACCACCCCCATTTCCCGGGAGAGCGTGCTGGGTTTGTTTATTTCTTTATTTATTCCTGGAGCGAGGCAGCCGGGACTTGGGGCTGCGCAGACCCGGGACTGATAGGCGAAGACCGAGTGAAATTAACCTGGAGCCGCTGCCCCCTCGTCAAGCGTGGCAGCGCGCAGGCTGGTTGCGTGACTCGTGACGTCTCCAAGTCCTATAGGTGCAGAGGCTGGTGAGATAGTCCATATCGCTGGTTGCCTCTTTATTTTATTGGGGTATGCTTGGTAATAAACAGTAATATTTAATTTGTCGGAGACCACAAACCAACTTCGAGCTGGGAGGTACTGCTCTTCTTGACAGACTCTGGAAGAAGGCCTGGCCTAAGCGGAGTGTCTTTTGGGGGTTCCTTTCCAAACTCTTCACCTGAACACCCCACCCCTCCCAGCAAAAACGCCACTCCTGGCTTCTGCGCTGCACCGAAGAGGTGGGATTTTTGGAGGTGAGTGTCTGTTCTGAAGAACTTAGGGGGCAATCAGTTTCTCTCTGTATTTCTACTGCTTGGTGTGTGTGTGTGGGGGGGCGCTTGGCTTGCCACCCCAACTCATCCTTGTGGGACTCCTCTCCCCAGTTGCTATCTTTAATGCTGGCAATATGAAGACACTCCTTGCATTTTGCCTTCATGGGTCACCTGGCAAAAATGGATTCCCAGATTGTGTGTCTGTGTGCCGTGGCCACACGGTCTACACTCCACAAACTCAGCCCGTCTGGCTGGGCTATTACTTGGGAGAGTCCAGATTTTCTCTCTCGGGAGGGCCCTGCAGATTATTTATGGGAATTAATTTTATCCGCAAATCTCTGAGAATTTAAAGGGATTGGAGAGATCTTTTTGGATTTCCCCCTTCCTCCTATCAGAGATGCAGGGATTCAGGCTCATCTCCGATGCTGTGTTTATTTTCTGTCTTTGGCCAGTGGCTGCATTAGTCAAGCCCAAAGGCCTCTGAACTGACATTTTGGACGGGTGAGGGTGTTTTCACAAATAAATAAACTGCTTTGGCAGATGTCTATTTGCAAACAAAGCTGGAAGGGGGAGCAAAGATGGGAGCAACCCCGTGGTGGGTTTTCTCCCTGGTTGCCACACCTTGACGCTTGGATAGTCCACTTTGGAATCCCACAGCGGTGGCCTGGCTTGGGCTTTTGGCAACCACAGAGAGTTATACCACTGCTGGGCCGGGGGTATTTCTCTCCCCTCCATCCTTCTCGACAGTCAGTGGCCTGTAGGCCCAAGTCTCTGGTCTGAGCTCCCAGAGAGAGCAGAAGTAAGGCATACAGGATGGAGAACCGAATGGAGCCCGGCTGGCTGTGGATCCTAGGTCTACACTCCGACTAAGACTGTGTTTACGCTTCTATTGACCTCTTCAACTCGCCCTCGAAATAATACATTTCAGAGAGGGAAAGGGCAGGGAGAGAAGCCAGGTGGATAGGAAAACCCCAGCCAGTCCCCAATGACTGTTTGATTATTTTAATCAAACTGGGCACTGCCTTTCACACACCTCCAGCCAGGGTGGTCCAGTGGCCCCAGTGGGTGGGGGGTAGAGGCTCACAGAAACTTCTTGGCATCTTTTTGATCTCAGCCTCCACCCCAGAGCACACCTTCCACCCCGGAGTTGTGGAGAGTGGGGGTGATGAGTGGGGGGTGGAGGGGAGATGTCAGGGCCACCAGTGCCAGCTCAGCCGGGCCAGGCAGGGTCATGCAGTTTCCCATTTCGAGGTTAGGACAGGAGAGGATGTGGGTGATTCTGCGGAGGCCCACCCCGTGTGTGCATGCCTAGGAAGGTCAGACGTGGCTCTCTGCATGCCCACCCTGTGGAGATGCCTCCCTGGTGGGAGCAGGCTGAATTTGCAATGCTTTGTGTAGGACTTCTTTTGCAGTCACAGAGTGCTCAGAGAAGCAGAGATGGATGGAGGTTGGGAAGGGGGTGGAGGGGAGAGGACCAACAGCCAGGTCTGGGTTGGAGAGTCCCATTGTGATTTGAGTGTTGGGGAAATCTTGCGGAAAAGGTTGGGGGGGTGGGAGGAGGAAGGGAGAAAGGGAGGGTGGGAGGAGAGAGAGGGAGGGAGAAAGAGTGAGATGGAGAGAGGGAGAGAGAGAGAGAGAAAGGGAGAGAGAGAGAGAGAGGCGGGCGGCGCGCGCGGTGGGAGCTAGTTGGATAGACGATTTCAGTACTTTGTAAGCATCGCGGCAACCCAACGTCACTGCGCTGAGCTGAACCGGCTTGTATTTCTGAAAGCAAGACGCTTACCTCGAATTCTGGAACTTTAACCCTGAAAGCGGCGCTCAGAAAGGACTACGGAGCATTTCCACTTCCACCGCGCTCTCTGGTCTCCGAACTCTCCCTCCCTGGGGGTGCAAGGAAGGAGTGTTTGCGGGTGCTGCGGGAGGCTGCTGTTTTGTGTCCTTTGGGGCCCTTCTGGCGCCTGACAACTGGGAAGCGTTTAGGAAGAGCGAGCGCAAAGTGGAGGAGGTGTGTGCTGGTGGGCAGTCGCCGCGGAGACTCCAGCAGCGGGTGCTCCTTTGTAGGCGAGCGGTGCATCCACGTAGATCCCGGAGGCACCATGCCTGCACCCCCGCCTCGCTGCCGGCTTCCCTGCTAGAAGCAAGAGGGGATGTGGTGAATGCATCGGCTTCACCGAGCGAGGTAAACGTCCCCGCAGCTGGCGGGGGAGGCTCGGGAGGGAGCCGGGCTGGCGGAGTAGGCTGGGGCGGCGGCGAATGGCGGACTGCAGCCTGGCCTCGCTTTCTGCAAAGCCCGGCTGGCCGAGATAAGGCTGGGCCTGGAGCTCCTGGGTGAGTGGAACCAGGGAGGCGGCCGAGGCCGAGGGAACTGCGTTGAGGATTGCAAGGACGCGCGGCCTGGTTCTGTCAAACCGTATCTCATTCGTCTTCGACAAGCGGGAGCTCCCCGGGACCCGGGCGAGAGCTCGGGGTGGGAATCTCCCAGAGGCCGGCATTGAATGGGCATGCAGGTCGGGGCCGCCAGGCCTGTGTTCTTTTGTTGTGAGCCGTCTGCAGGCTCCGATCACAGCCTCCCCAAAACCCTAAGGACGAGATGAGGGAAGCTGGCTGGGAGTGGGGCCTCGGATGCTGTTCTCCCAGGGCCGGTTTGCAGGTCTCCGGCAGCCGCCGGATCCAACATTTTACTTAAGTAGCTGCTGAGTTTTTTGAGACCTTCGCTTGCACGCCTTTGCAAAGGCTTGCCTGTGTTTTGGTGCGGGTGTAGGGTAAGGGAAAATCTCCACTTGGGCTGGTAGAAGAGACTGGAAGGAGATCAGAGACCAGGAGACAGACTCACCCCTGCTTGAGCAGTTAACGGCCCTTGCAGCTCAGTCCAACTAAAGTAGCTTGCAGACCTGGGTGGTTCTAGAAGTTGCTGAGGACCCGGGCGGCCCGCCGATCCACGCCCGAAGCTCAGAATTTCTCTGGGACCGATTTTGTCTTTTCTGACCCTGGGCCTGCAGTTTCAGCGAGCCATTTCTGGCCAAAGCTCGGAGAAGCTCCCCTCGGTCGAGGCACTCGACAAAATGCCCGATGCAGGCTAGCGAGCCCAGAAAGCAGGGAGAAAGCGCAGCCCGCCCAAGGCACAGCGCGGACTGCCTGACGGCGTGCATGCAGGCGCGCGGTCCTCCGAACTTCTGCACCACGGCTCTTCTCCTCTGGCCTTCTGTGCGGTTACTGTTTATTTTTGAAGGAGTCATGCTTCAGGTTGTGAAAAGGAGAGGGCTTACTTTCCATTGTAGAGGATTTTTTCACGTTAAGGCCTGTAACGGATCAGAGGGTGTGCATCAATTCAGTTTTGAACCTGCTCCTAGGATCTCCACCTCCTCCTTTCCTTTCTATGTTTTCTTTCTTTCTTTTTTTTTTTGGTTTTGCAAGAGGCGGGTTATTTCAGACACTTTGCCTGCTGAAGAAATCTAGCCTGCTGGGTGAAGTTCCATACAAAGGGGTCTCTGACGGCCCTCCTGTAATGTGATGGAGAAAAAAAAAAATTCTCAAAAGGACAGTGGGTTTTTGTTTTGTTTTGTTTTGGGTTGGTTCCCAATGGCTTCCAAAAATACCGACGCCTTATCTTTATTGGCTCTTCCAGAAGTCCAGACAAATTTGACGGGCAGCTCGCTTATCTCCGGAGAGCCAGCGCAGGGACGATGCGAGGGCCTCGCCTCCTCTGGGTCTGACGCGGGTGTTTCGCAAGAGGTTGAGCTGGTCATAAAGTAATAGTAATAACAATAACAGAACCTCCCGAAGCCTCTTTCACTGGGAACGGAGCTGTGGGTAGCTGGAGACGGAGGGACTCCACCGTTCCCTCCAGTCGCGAGAACTGCATTCATTCTCCAACCTTTCTCTCCTCTTTTTCTTCCTCAGAGCAGATCCTCACGCGGGCACAGAGCCCCAGGAACACCATGGCCGACGCAGACGAGGGCTTTGGCCTGGCGCACACGCCTCTGGAACCGGACTCAAAAGATCTGTCCTGCGATTCCAAACCCGAGAGCGCGCTAGGGACCTCCAGCAAATCTCCTTCCTCCCCGCAAGCCGCCTTCACCCAGCAGGTAAGAAGACCTCATGTACACCCTTTGCAAACGCCAAAGTGAGAGTCTGGCCTCCCTGCTCTGCGCTCCTGCAGGAGAATTAAACACACACACACACACACACACACACACCAAAATAAAACAAAACTCACTGTCCATTACTATTGTCTTTGCTTTTCCTTTTTATTCTTATCTAATTTCACTTTTCCTTGCCCTGTCTCCCCAAATGCCAGTATATTTCAATCCACTTTATTATGACGATTCTCTTTATGGCCAGAGGATTTGTGAACCATGTTTAAGTTGTTAAAGCAACCTCAATTATCCCGCTCTTTGGGGTCAGCTGAAAATGACCAGATAATTCCTTTCTTGCTGCACTAGGTGTAGAATCGGCCAGAGAGCCTTATTAAGGGCCGGGTCAGCGGCTGCTTCAGGCCGGCATGAGCGATGGCTTGACCCCTCTTCAGATCTTTCGTAGCCTTCGCCTCGGCCCGCCTCCTCCGCGCCGCCCCCTAGACCCGCGCCGCACCGTTTGTCTGGCCTAGTTGGCTGGCGCGCGCTCGCTAGCCGCGGGGAGCGCGGAGGGTTGTGCGGTGGTTTGGGTATGGGAAGCCGCGGGCTCGCCTGACCAGAAGCTGTGCCCAAGCTAAAGGAGGAGCCTCATCGTGAGTTTTCTGCCCTAAACCCAGGGGCACTGGGCGCTCTGAGCAGCCCGTTTACTCTTGTACTTTTTAAATAAAGTGTCACTTGTTTCGAAGAAGAGTGACTTAACCAGCGGGCGTCCTTGTAGAGCTAAAACCCCCTCTTGGAATTTCAATGTCCTCCCCGGCTTTTTTTCGTGGGCTCGCTCTCCTTGGCCTTCAGGGTTCAGAAAAATGTGTGTGTGTTTGTGCAGAGAGGGTGAGCAGAGTTAGAGGAAAAGTGCAATTTTTTTTTCTTTTAAAGAAAAAAACAAATCTTTTTAGATGAACACAAGTTATTTTGAAATACTTTGTGTCATATTTGTAAAAATAACTTCTAGTGGAAAGCTAAACTATTGATATGCAATGGCTTGAGTCTTATTTCATAATCCAAATAACTCCATGTGAATAAAACTAGTTGAAGCTAGAAAGGTTTGCTAATGTAGGCATTGAGAATTCATTTTGTTGTTGTTGTTCTGGATTGTGGAAGTAGAGTTGAATATAAAGATTTTACAATGTAAAACTGCATGTATTTTCATGTTCACACCCAGTATGGTCGGAGAATAAACACACACCTACGGAGAAGTATTTGCCCATCTGAGCGTCTGGCTTGTGGACATCTGGGTGTCTACTTACGACTATCCCAAGCGGGTTTGTTTTACATTGAGGATTTTTTGTTGGTTGGTTTGTTTTTTGTTTGTTTGAACCATATCTTGGCTGAAGAGGGTTGAAGTCAGCCCCAGTTTTTCTCAACCAGGTCCTTCCACAAACCTCCTGGATCACCCTGGTGGCTGGTGATTATTTTCTGGTCTTCTAGTGTGCTGGTGACATTTAGAAGGCAAGATAGCACAGCGGAGGGATGAAGTGGTTGTTAGAATCGTCCGTCCTCCCGGACTGAGCCTCCACAGGGATTCCTGAGCAGAGGCTTCTGGGTGCTTGGAGCCCAGATAACTTTGCAGTGGCCTGGGGCACTTTTCACCCTTAGAGCCAACAGGCTCCAGGCGGCAGGAGGATCAAAGTCTGGGGGCGGAGGAACCCACTGTCACCTGGACGGTCACTGTGACTGTTCTGTCCTTCCTGCAGGGGATGGAAGGAATCAAGGTATTTCTCCATGAACGAGAACTGTGGTTGAAATTCCACGAAGTCGGCACGGAAATGATTATTACCAAGGCTGGAAGGTAAGCCGGGTTAGTAGCGGAGAGAGGGACATTGTGGGAGGGACACAGAGGAGAGGGAGAGGGCGAAAAAGAGAGGGACAGAGAGAAAAAAAAGAGAAGAAAGCCTGAGAGAGGGTGTATATTTTGCTTGACTTATTCTGGTTTAAGAGGTACAGGGAGAATCCTGCCATTGATCTGCAGCAAGGTGGAAGGATTCCGCAAAAAAAATTCAATCGCGGACACTGGGCATTTCCCTCCATCTCCTATACAGGAAGAATAAAGAGTTTGGGAGGCCACGGTCTCTGGGCAAATTAGTAAGGAGAGAAAGAAAATAAAGCAAAGGAGTAAAGAGACGGCAGAGGGGTGCCAGAGAAGACAGGGCAGGGAAGGGCTTTGGGTTTCATAGGTTTGGGACCCTATTTCTTGCCCCCACCTCCATTCCCAGCCTCCCTGACCTTGGAATGGTTTCAGGGTCCCACCCGATTGCCAAACCCTGGGTCGTAGAATGTATTCGCTACCTCTTTTTTCATTGTTTATAGAAAGCAGGCGAAGCCTTTGAAACTGAACCAGGGCTTCACCAGGGCTCTGTATACAGACACCGATAAACACGGCAGCTTCGCCGCGGCACTCATCCCGGAGTTGCTCTTAAAAGCTCGCAGATTTTTAGCTGAAAAACCGAGATTTATGGGGGATGGGGTGGGAGGATCGTGCGGCGGCTCCGTATCTTGTGTGTGTCTCAGTGCTTGTCCATCCGCGCCCTAGATGAGGGACCACCTTGCCACATCCCTCCCCAGGTTGCACTGGCTCTCTGGGTCCTGGACAGAAAGCCCGACTCTGCTCAGAGCAGGCATTCGAAGAGAGAGAGAGAAAGAGAGAAAGAGAGAGAGAGAGAGGTAGGCCCAAGCCATTGAGTGTGTGAAAAGGGAGGGTGGAGCCGTCTTTCCAGACGCCCCGGGTTCTCCAGCTGAAGCCTCCCGCAATAAACTGACAACAGTGACATTTATTATTATTTGAAATTAAACAACGTCTGCTCCCCCGCTCGGCCCAAGGGCCGAGGGAACTAGGAGGCGCGTTCTGTTTATACCATTGAATCGGGGGCCTCTTCTCAGGGCGCCGAGGAAGGCAAGACGCTGCCGGGGCTCCCCTAGCTTGAGCCAGGAGGATTTAACTATAAAAGGTCTGCGCAGCCTCCTGCGCCTCCGCCGCCCGCGCGCTCGCTCGGGCACATAAACACCGCGAGGCTTTGGCTCCGAGGTTTTCAGAGAGAGAGGCCTCCTTTCACCCCTTCCCGCCATTGCCGAGCGAGCCAAGATCCAGACACTTGTTCTGGCGCCCCCAACCAGCCTTAAGAATCCTTGCTTTCTGCGACGTAGGCCAAGGGAGGCGGGAGCGGAGTTTGGAGTGCGTCCTGGCGCAGTAAGGTAGTCCGTAACGCGTAGCGTAACGCTGTTCCTAGGCGTCCGCTTTCTCACCACCGACCGGGTAGATCTAGATCGATCCATCCCAGCACAGGCCCCAGATCCTTTTGAAACCAAATCCAACGGGCTTGCAATTTCTTTGCAGCGGGCCAAGGAGCTTAGACTCTCCGAGGAAGCACGCCAGGCGCCTTGGAGAAGTTGCGCGGCGTTTAGGAATACACTCCAAGAGACCCGAGTCAGAGGTCACCAACCGAGTTATATAGGGAAATGCTGCTGCTTCCCAAACTGGACCCCTTCCCCCACCTCTGGGAGCAGAGGCCAAACCCAGGCCAGGAGGCGCGTGCACACCCACGCGTGTGCACGCCTAGGCTGCTCTGGTGTCCACAGGACACCGCAGGGCTGAGTGGACCCGCCGAAGCACCTGGCGCGGCAGAGCAGGTCACCTGTTTTGAATCTA
>NW_006159817.1:228321-232061 GCF_000334495.1 Tupaia belangeri chinensis
CCCCCCCCCCCCCCCCCCCCATCGTGGGTAGTCTGGGTCTGAAAAGAGCATTTAGCAAGGGTGAAAAAGGGGGCCCCTTTTCAGGTCTTCATAACCAGTTCTCTAGAACCCCAGCCAGTTGATTTTTATTTTCCCTCCTAGGCACCTATGGTTCTCACGGCCTTCTTTCTCATCCTTTGGCCTGTCTCCTCCCCATAACTTCAAGGGAAACCCGGGATGGATTTTGGTGAAACCGGAGCGGGGCCAGTGTTCGCTCCCATGCTCAAGGAAGCGCTTCTTCCATTGTAAGGGGGTGGGCATGCTCGTTAGAACATTGGCATTCATAGTCTTCCTCCCTCTTCCTCTCTCTTCCTCTCCCTTTGTCTCCTGGTCCTAGGCGGATGTTCCCCAGTTACAAAGTGAAGGTGACTGGCCTTAATCCCAAAACGAAATACATTCTCCTGATGGATATTGTCCCTGCGGATGATCACAGATACAAATTCGCAGATAATAAATGGTAGGCCCTGAAGGGACTGTGGGAGGGCGGTGTGTGTGTGTGTGTGTGTGTGTAAAACAGACAGCCCCACCCCAGTCGTCAGCATTCTCAGAGCACCCACTGTGTGCTAGAGGCCTGGTTTGTCGGTTTCATGGGGCCCTCTGTCCTGAGATGCTGTCAGGAGGTCCCATTGTAGAGCTGAGAAAACAGAGGCTCCTAGGACACAGGGCCTGTATCTCTTGCTATGCCTCCCGCTCGGGTTGGGATTTTTAAAAAGCCTATTGTTACTTAGGGCTGGAGGTATTTCTGGGGGGCGTAAAACCATTTACAGTTATTTTTTATGAGTTACCTGCTTTGAGCACGCCTTTTTATGAAATTGCAAAAAAAAAAAAAAAATCCAGCCCATGGTATTTGAGTTAAACAGGCAAGCGAGGAGAGGCCTGGGTGGATGGTTCAGTTGTCTGCCAACACTTGCAAGGCTTCACAAGGAAGCCTCCTCTCACAGCCGGCAAGACTTTTCTGGACCTCCAGACTTCCAGAACCTGCCCATTGTGGGGCCCAGAGAGGTTGGGAAGCCCCAGGGGTGCACTGGAGGAAGATTGAGGTGGAAGGAGAAAGAGCCAGGCCAGAGGACCTGCCCAGACAGTGCTCTGGGAAACCTGGGGTCGCAGAGGCCTATGGGAGACCAGAGGGTCAGGCCATTTCCAGATCATTCCCAGCTCACACTCAGCACGCTTCCCTGGTGCGTGGACAGCCAGCGCTCTGATGCACTGACCCTGTGCCCCGTGCTGGCCCTGCAGTCACACCTGTCCTTGCTCTAGGTCTGTGACCGGCAAAGCGGAGCCAGCCATGCCAGGTCGCCTCTATGTGCACCCAGACTCACCCGCCACCGGCGCCCATTGGATGAGACAACTCGTGTCCTTCCAGAAGCTCAAGCTCACCAATAACCACCTGGATCCATTTGGGCATGTAAGTGCCGCGCCTTAGGATTCATACCTCCTTGCTCTCTTACTCTCTCTTCCCTCTCTCTCTCTTCCTTCTTCCTGCTGGGCAGCTTCTCTTTTCTTTGGCTTCCTGCACCCCACCCTCATCTTCACTCCAGTTCCCTCCTTGATCTTTCTTCATCGGCCTTCTCTGTCTGGACTTCCAGCCTCGTCCTCCCTACCTCCCTCCATATTTCTCCCCTCTCGCCTTCCAATTGACCTTTCCCTTGTTTTCTTCTTTCTCTTCCGACTTCTTCCACGGTCTCCCCTCCTCTCGTACTTGGATAGCTAGCCCTCTGCAATCTCCCTGAGGCCCGCCTTCCCCTGCTCTGGGTCTGTCTCTGTGACCGGAGAAGGGTCCCCAGTTGGTTCTCTTGCCACCAGCACTGAACACTCTGAGGGGTGAGGGTCCTGAGGTGTCTAAATCACATTCCAGGCCTGCACCCTGGGGCCTGTGAACCAACCTTAGTGGGTGCCTTAGTGCTGTCTGCAGCTGGGGCTGCGGGCTGTATGTCAGGTCTGCAGAAAACATGGCCCCTGTAGCCCAGGGCGGACCCAGTACAGACTGAACAGAGGCTGGACCATGGCAGTAGCATACCAGAGAGACTTCTCAAAGCTCCAAAGCTCGTGGACACATGGAATTAAAGTATGGGTTTATTTTGGTACAAATTAAAATTGGAATCCATGCCTACTTTTATCATGCTACGCATTTTCCATGAAATTGTTCAAGTCTCCTTGAATACCTTCCCTGCCCCCTTCCAGATCCAGCCTTTTGGGGGGGGGTAATGGGGATGATCCAGGTAAGAAGAAGAGCCCAAGTTACCTGCCATGTATGTAAAAACATGGGAACTGAAACCCCAACAACCAGCTCTGATTCCAGTGCCCCTGGTTAACTTGATTCTCTTGGGCAGATCTTTTTATTTTTTTTTTTTTAAGTCCAGCTTTCTCCCTCCCCCAACATACCCAGAGGATGCAAATGGAGACTGAAGTCCTAAAGCTGGAGTCTCACTGGCCCCAAAAGTGGAGCCCGCCCGGGGTGACTTCCTTAACACTGCATGGACGCTAGTCAGCATGCAGCCCCCCACCACCCCAACTTTTAGCCCCCTCTTTCTCAAAGAAAAACAAACAATACAGATTTTTTTTTTGGGGGGGTAATGTCCTTAAATATCTTCATTGGAGAACATCCACACAGCCCGGGTCTCTGAAACCAGCATTTAGAATCCTTGGCTTAGAGATTACACCATCCTAGTGGGTCAGGGACCTAGTGGGCCAGGGACGAAGACTGAAAGGAACAGAATTTGTCAAGGAGAGCCTAAGAAAGGGAGGGCATGTGCCCAAGGTCACACAGTTTGTATTTGAGAACAGGGATCTGAGACTAAGTCGCTTTCATTCAAAAGTGCTTCCCTGTCCCACAAGTTGTCTTCCCAGAAATAAATGTCCCACCTGTGCTCCCCAGTTTAGAGAAAGAAGGGGGCTGGGTGGGAATGGATTGACTAAAATGGAGAGCTCTCTATGAGGGTCCAGATGAGAAAGCCGCTCCTGGGAACCCATCGGGTTCAAGCACCAGGCCATGGCGATCTGGGTGGGGAAAGAACCTGGGACCTCCCTGCCCCCCCCCCAATGGTTCAGCGCTGTTTGATGAGGTGGTTAACCTGCTGGCCAGGAGGGGGGAAAATCCCATTTCCTTTCTGTGCTCCTGGGCAGGCGATGCAGAAGGTATTCCCCGGGCAAATCCGGGCCTCCTTTCGGTTTAAGCCATGGTGTTTTGCCCACAGTGACATTACTGTGGCTGCTTCTCAGAGCGAAAATGACCTGGACCTTGAGCGAGCGTTGGCGGAAGGGCGATCGGTGTGGATCCGCGGGTACCGAACTGGAGGTGTAAGCGCCTGGGAAAAATCCGGTGCGCTTTGAAAAGGTCCCGCTGGCGTGTCCTGGCTGGGACCTCAGCGGAGCTTTGGTGCAGGAACGTGGAGCTTCTTGCCCCGTTTCTCCTCCTAGCTTTCTGTCTTGGAGTCGCTCTGGGGTGGACGCTTGGGAAGGAGCACACCCTGCCACCACGTTCTGGGCATCTCTGCAAAGTCTCTGATTCTCCTGAGTGCAGGGAAAAACGGAGAGGTGCCGTCGCGCATTCCTATCCCAAACTCCCGGATTTTTAATCCAGAGTTGCCCTAATGAAATTAGAAGCCATTAGATCGCCCTCGCGCTGAAGTCTCCACTCTGTCCCTGGCCGTCAAAGCAATTTGTCTAAGCCGGGACGACGGCCGAGCCGGCCAGGGCCAGTG
>NW_006159817.1:232176-245473 GCF_000334495.1 Tupaia belangeri chinensis
GCGCGCCCCGGGGTCGGGGGCCCTTCGGCCCGACAGCCTCTCGCCCCTCCCCCGGCTAGGTCGCGCTCCCCTCCCCCTCCTCCGGGCCGCTCTCCGGGCTTGGTCCGAGAATTCTGCCCTGGGGTCATCAATGCAAATAATCAAAGACACTGAGACAGCCTCCGCCGTTCCAATTTGAGGTCCTGGGCAAAAAGCAGGCCAGATTAGTAGACCATTAAACGTGGCAGTTGGCCCATTTGATGGGGACTTATTCAAGCATTTGGGTGAATATTATGTTAAGAGCCTACTGGGGGCATCTAGACCCAGGCATTCTCAAAACACCAATCCCAGTTTTATTAGTAACGCTATTTGTCTCTCTGTTTTCAAAAATAAGAATGATTTAATTGTATTTATTATTATTATTTTAACATTTGACCAGAGGGGGAGGGAAAGTGAGGAAGCAAGTCAGCAGATCTGGGATTCGAACTACCATGGGCCAGGTGAGAGTCCAGCGCCCCAACCACCACATCTCCTGCCACTCTTAATCTTTATCTCTTATGAATAGATCTGGCTCCAACCAGAACATGCAGCCGGAGGTCCTCTTTCTAATAATAATAATAACAATGATCATTGTAATGATAACAGTTCCACCGTAAGTCTTCCCCTTGATCTGGGAGAACCGCTACCATAGAGTAAAGAGGAAAAGAAGGAGAAAGACCACCCCCCTCCAAAGCCGCTGCAGTAGCTCTCTCTGGGATGAGTGTGGAGAGAGGACTGGCTGTGGATCCTGAATTGTTGATAATGAAGTCTAGAAAGGCAGTTCCCAGGGCAACTAGCCTCTAATTTCATGAGGGTTGTAATTGGGAGGGGTTGCCTTCTCACCATCCTTTGAGGCCAGACCATGTCCACTACCCCACCCTTTTTTTAAAAGTGTGTTTGTTTGTTTATTTATTTAAAATTTACCCACTCCGCTTGGCACAGTCCCTAAACAAAGGACTCCCCATCGGAGGTCTCTTCCCCCAATCCTACATAGTGCTGTTTATTGTAGTTTTGCAAATATGCGATCCCTTGTCATGCATCCCTTAGAGTTCTATTTTTTTGAGGAGAGCGTGTATGTTTGTTTGCCTGTTAGTTTCCTCTCTGTGTCATCTGTCATCCCCAAAGTGCCACCCCATTTTCTGGTGGTGTTTCTCCCTCCAAGCTCGCTGGGCTCCTACCACCAGGCGGAGGGAAGTGCCTTATGTAGGGAGTTAATTTATTAAGCAAACGTTATTAAGAATTCTGATTTACTGCTGTGTGTGTGCCTTGGGTAGATTCCTGGAATATTACCCTGGCTTTTTGAGTTGGAAATTGTCATTTTTGAAATGTTTCTTTTTAATAAAATCACGGGCCCCTTCTCCAAATAGAAGAAATAATAATAATAATTTTTAAAAAAAAGACTATTTTTTTTTTTTTGGAGGTCCTAGGTAATGAGGCGAACTCGGGGGGTTGGCGTTTTATCTGGAAACAAAAGGAGTTTTGATTTTTCTTACAATCTCGGTTTCTTTATTATTTTTAGATTATTCTAAATTCCATGCACAAATACCAGCCCAGATTACATATCGTGAAAGCGGATGAAAATAATGGATTTGGCTCAAAAAATACAGCGTTCTGCACCCACGTCTTTCCTGAGACGGCGTTTATCGCGGTAACTTCCTACCAAAACCACAAGGTAAAGCTCGACACCCCGGAACCAGCGCCTTGGCCAACTGCTCATTTGCATGAATCTGCAGGGGGTGCCCAGGGAGCCCAGAGCCTGAAGCAGGCTCTGTTTCTTAGCACAGCAGGCACCAACTGCTACCCCAGGAGTCTTGGGGGGTGGGCGGAGTAGCCGCCTGCATATTGCAGCTGTTTGGATTGTATTTACCGACCTAGCAGGGATTACCAAACCCGTAGCACGTGTACACACACACACACACACACACACACACACACACACACACACGAGAAACCAACTCATCAAACCCTGGCTGACCACACACTTAAGAAAGCAGCCTCCTAAATATGAAATACTTGAGGGGAAAGAAAGAGCCTTTTATTACATGGCTTTGTGCGTTTGGGGAGGGGGCAGATGCCACCCTCCATGGGGGTCACCTCTCTGTTGGGGTCAGCCTTCTCTTTTCCACTCTGCCTCTTAGATGTCTCTTTCCAAACTGTCTCATGGTAATTTCCAATACACACGCAATAATCGTACGTTCAATGCGTCTTCATTGACAGCGGGGCCAACTGGGATTGGATTTGGGATTGGATTTTGCCAAAGCTTCCCTAATTGGTTTTTTTTTTTGGAAATAGTGGACCCCATACTGTGTGCTAAAGCAAAGTTTGCCTTGTTCAAAAAAAAAAAGAAAGGAAAAAAAAAAAAGAAAGAGAAAAAAGCGACCTGTGCCTAGAATGCTGCTGCCAGGACCTGGACAAGGGGTCACAGCTCAGCCAGGGAGGCGTGCCGCTCAGCAAAGGCTGGGTGACATGGGAGGCGGGGGGGGTGGGGAGGTGGTGGCTGCAACTGGTGTAGAAGTAGTAGATGCCTGATGGATGGGTGAACGTCAGACCCCATGCAGATCAAAATGCCTGATTTTGGCGGTTCAAATCCTAACCTTGTCATCGGAGCCACTGAGGGTTGGGAGGAAGATCTGCTCCCCCCCACCCCCAGCCCCCGGAGAAAGGGCTGATCTTGACCTACTGTGAATCACCTCTGGTCTTTAGATACCTGAGTGCAGTGGATTCATTTTATTGTGTGTCGGAGGAGGACAGCAGGAGGGATTTAATGTGTCCTAACTTTGTTAGTAAAAGGTCTGGAATCAGGGGGCCAGCAGGTGGCATGGTGGTTAAAGATGCTGGATTCCCACATGGCTGACTGTGGTTCGAGTCCTAGACCTGGTGTCTTGGTTTCTGACTTTTCCCTTTCTTTCTCTCCGTCTCTCTCTGGTCAAATAAAAAAATAATAATAACAAATGGAATTAAATAAATAAATAAATAAATGTTTAAAAAAGAAGGAAAAAGAAAAAGGTCTGGAATCTGGAAAGAGAAGAAATTAGGATGGGGGGGGGGTGGCAGCTGCCATAGTGAGCGTATAGACCGGTGGGCATATTAAGCAGCGATTTGGGGTGAAATGACTGAGAGAGCAAAGTTGGGGGTCTATATGGAACCAGCGAGGGCAAGTCATATGAGCAATTTACCGAGATGAATATGGGAACTCTGGGTGACACCCCTTCTCCTCCATCACTCCTGTCCCATGACCAAAGGAGGGGTGGGGTGAGGCTGCATGGTGATGGAATCCCCCAGGAGAGGCCAGAGGAGGGCGAGAGGCGGGCTTAGCACCCCAAGCTTCCAGTCATCTTGTGCAGGCTGGCTAGCAGATAACGTCTCCATTGAGGCCAGGGTGGTTAGAGAATGCTGTGGATGATCTCCAAAATTCGGGCTGTCAGTGACCAGGCCAAGCTGTGACAGATGGTCTCTGCCAGGTCTGTCTGGAAACCCAGGTCTCGAGGGAGCGTCCTTCCCTCCAGGTGCAAACTCACTTCTCCCAAAACACAATGACTTTTTAAAGGGCCAGGAGGATCTTCTCAATTTCTTTTCCTTGTTTGGAGGAGGAAGAGCAAAACTAGGCCGCCAGGGACCAGCAGATGGCATAATGGTGATGTTGCTGGACTCTCATGTCGTTGACCATGGTTTAAGTCCCAGACCTGGTGGTTTAAAACTCTCACTGGGCACATGTGCGTTCATGCCTAAAATCCCAAGAAGAAAATGGAGGAGAAGGGACTGTGGTGTGGTCCCTGGGGGTGACCTCTTTCTTTCTGTCTCTCTCTCTCTCTCTGTGTCTCTCAGTTTTTCCAGTGAGTGCACACGCCCTATAGCAAAAATCTCTCTCTCTCTTTCAAAAAAAAAAAAAAAAAAAAAAAAGAAAGAAAAGAAAAAGAAAAAAGAAAGTAAAGAAAAGAGTAAAGTCAAATGCCCTGAAAGTTGCAAAACCATTTTAGGCCAATTTGAGTTTGCCTATTAGAAACCCGTTGCCTCTACAGCTACTGTAAACCCATATTTAACTTTGTGATAATGGTAATGGGGAAAAAAATGGAAAAAATAGCAATAAGGATGGCCCTTGATATGTTTGAGGGGATTTTAAAAAGCTTGTAGAAAAATGAAATTGCAGTATGAGTTTATATCGGCACAAAACAATTTGAAATCCATGCTGAAGTTTTTTTTTTTTTTTGTCATAATACATATTTTCTATGAACATTTTGAAGTCCTGCTGTAGATACTTAGAGGTTCTCATTTCTACAGAAGGTCCCAAAATAATTGGGTTGTCAGAAAAATCCTGGTGCATTTTTGTAAAGAAAAACAAAGAAAAATATGTCATGTCATAACTCTTCTGACAACTCCATATGTCAGATCTTTTTGTATTTCATAAGAAAGCCCAAGTTTTACAGAAGGGTGAGAAAAGGTAGACATGTAAGAGTGATCTGGGGTTGGCAGGTGGCGTGGTGGTTAAGGGCACTGGACTCCCATATGGCCGACCATGGTACGAGTCCTGGAGCTGGCGGCTTGGTTTCTCCCCCCGCCCCCATTCTGTCCTTCTCTGATCAAGTTAAAATATATATATAATAAATAAATATATGAATGAAGTTAAATAAAATAATAATTTTTTTTTAAAGTGACCTGCTGGGCCCAGCAGGTGACATGAAAGTTAAGGTGCTATATCCCACATGGCCAACTCTGTGGTTCGAGTCCCAAACCTGGTGTCTTGAAAATCAGCGTGCATATGCATGTGTGCTCAAGATACCTAGAATGGAGGAGACAGGATAGTGGTGTGGCCATCGCCGTGAAGGGTGATTTTTCACTCTCTCTCCCTCTCTCTCTCTTCCTGTCTTGCTCTCTGGCAAGTGTATGTGCCCTATAGCAAAAACTAAGGGGAAAAAAAAATGACCTGATCCTCCAAAAAACCAAAAATACAAAAAATAATAGCATGTGAGTACTCACGTCCTTGGGGGAAGATTCCTAAATTCTCTGTAGTTGTGATTTTAGAACCATCAGATATGGGGGGGTGGGTCCTGGGAGAACATTTGCTTTCTCTTTCTCCCTCTCTTTCTTTGTATATAGCTTTATTATTATTATTTTTTATTTATCTATTTTTGGAGAGGTTTTTGCTATAGGGTGCGTGTACTCGCCAGAAAGACAGGGAGAGACAGAAAGACAGAAATCGAGAAATCACCTCCCAGGGGGATGGCCACGCCACAATCTCTTCTCCTCCATTTTCCTCTCGGGATCTTGGGCACACACACACATGCTCCTGGAGTAAGTTTAAGCCACTAGATCCGGGACTTGAACTGCAGTTGGCTACATGGGAGTCCAGCGACATAGCCATTATGCCAACTGCTGATTCCTGTATACAGCTTTATTAAGGTGTGGTTGTTATATAATAATCCGCAATCTTGAAAGCACAGTCATTTCTCTGTCTCTGCATGTTTCACACCTGTAGAGTCAACCAGCTGTAGATCCAAAAATATCTAAAAATAAATAAATGAAATAAATAATAATACAACAATAAAAAGAATACAGATAAACAATATTAATAGCCATGGATATAAATTTACATTATATTAGGGATTTATAAGCATTCTAGAGATTTAAAGTATTCAGGAAGGGAGCCAGCATGTGGTATGGTGGTAAAGGTGCTGGACTCCCACATGACTGACTGTGGTTTGAGACCCAGATGTGGCAGCTTGCTTTCTCACTTTCCCCCACCTCTCTCTCTGGTGCAAATTAAAAAAATAAAGAAATAAATAATAAAAGAAATAAATAACTCTTTAAAAATGTATGCAGGAGGATATATGTAGAATTACTTTATTTAACGTTCTTTCTTTATTTTAATTTGACCAGAGAGGGACAGAGTAAATGAGAGAGAGAGAGAGTGAGTGAGAAACCAAGCCACCAGGTTGAAGACTTGAACTGCAGCCAGCCATGTGGGAGTCCATAGCCCTTAACCACCATGCCACCTGCCAGCCCCTACTTTTAGCATTTTTTTCAAAATTTGCTATAGGGCATGTGCACCCACCAGAGAGAGACACACAGAGAGAGAAAGTAAGCCACCAGGTCTGGGACTTGAACTGCTGTTGGCCATGTGGGAGTCCAGTGCCCTAACCACCACGCCACCTGCTGGCTCCTCTATGCAAATATTATACCATTTTCTATAAAGGAGTTGAAGGTCTGATTTTAGCATCCACGGGGCCCTGGGACCAGTATTCCACAGATACTGACAGTTGATGGAATGCAATGTAAGTTTGCCATTTGCATATACCCTGGAAACCACCCCAGGACGAATTGCAAATATACCTAACACCTGCCAAGTTTCTATTAACACATATTCTTCTAGGACCAGCAGGTGGTGTGGTGGTTAAGGCACTGGACTTCCACATGGCCTACGGTGGTTTGAGTCCTAGACCTGGTGGCTTGAAAATCATGCTGGGTGTGTGTGCATGCATGCCCAAAATCCTAAGAAGAAATTGGAGGAGAAGGGACTGAGGCAGGCCATCCCCCCTAGGGGTGATTTCATGTTTTCTGTCTCTCTGGCAAATGCATGTACCCTATAGCAAAAATCTCTCTCAAAACAAAACAAAACAAAACAAAACAAAACACTTCCCTGATGCTTACACTTAATGATCTATGTGTGTGAATGAGTACCTCCCTAATGGGGTGTGGACATGAGAGTTTTGAACGCAAGCTGGGAGGCTGTGAATCTAAACCTTCGTGGAGATAAAATGTATCTCTCTGAATATGCATTTGGATATATGTGTGTTTGATGACTGACTGTGTAACAATAGCCTTTAAAAAAAAAGAACTATTTTATTTCATTTTATTCATTGTCATTATTTTATTTTATTTTATTGAAGTTGACCAGAGAGAGAGAGAGAGAGAGAAGGAAAATGAGAAAGCAAACTGCCGGGTCCGGGACTCAAACCATGGGTAGCTGTGTGAGAGTCTAGCTGTCTTAACTGCCATGCCACCTGCCAGCCTAAAAAATAATCTTTTTTAAAAAAAAAAAAAAAAGATTTAATTTTAATGATTTTTTAAATTTGATCAGAGAGAGAAAGCAAGAAACTAAGTTGCCAGGTCTGGGACTTAGACCACAGTCGGCCATGTGGGAATCCAGCACCCTAACCACCACGCTATCTGCCAGCCCCCAAAATAGCTTTTTTTTTTTGCTGGTTGGGTCAGGGAGGCTAGCTGAAAGGGACCTAGAGGTCTATACAGCCAGTCTGACAGAGTCCTTAACATCCAGAAGAAGGATTTCGTAGGAGACAGGGTTCTGCTACCCTCCCCCATGTTCCTCCTTATGGCAAAGGCACCTTCTTTCTTTGTGAGGAGTAAATCCAAAGCGCTACACTTTTCCAGTCAAATCCAGGGCCCCTGGAAACATTTCCCACATAGATATATGACGTGTGATTTAAATAAGCGGGCCAGGGTTGCATGTGATTTGTGGACTCCGGCTCGTTACTTTATTGTCCCACCTGGACTGGGTGTTGGGCTTCTGACTTCATTGGGTAGAAGGCAGCATTTACTCCCCAGCGTGTAGGGTGAAGGTGTAGACTCGGGAGGCAGACTGCTTGGGTTCAAATCCATTTGACTTTGGCCCAATGACTTCACTCAATTTCCCTGCCTATAACATGGGGATAATAAAATAACCCACTTCAGCGTGTCATGGCGAGTATTCCATGAAATAATCCGTGGCACACGTGTACTGCAGGGCTGGGCACAGGATATTGGCGAGGATGGATCCGACTTTGCGGATGGCTTCACCGATCAATTCGTAGTAGGGAGACTTCATCCCAAATGCAGCCCCTGAAAAACTCTTGGCCTACGCGATGACACTCTGGCTATTTTCGAATTGGAAAGACGGAGACTTTAAAATACGTTCTTTATGACTGTGGTTGAAAAACAACTACAAATGTTAGTCTCTGTGGTTTCGTTGATTCATTCCCCGATCATGTCGTCAATTCAAAGACGATTTGTCTAGCATTTTTGCTTTGGATAAATGAACAGGGAAAGAAAAACAAGCCATATGATTAAATTGCCAAAACAATTTGGGAAAAGACGAGGCACTATTTTATTTTATTTTTTTGGTCAAAGAGCCCAGATCTTTCAGAATAATTTTTCTGAACTTGGCTCTAGGTACCAGGTGGTGGTAGGTTTGTGGCGGTGGCCATGTTCATTTCTAAGGGCTGCTGTCACTCCCATATACCACCGGGCTCCTAATGACCAGACAGATTTCCTCAGCCCAGCTGCGATCCCAAGCTGGATTTGGGAGTTATTTCCCCAGATGGTTGACAGCTTGAAAAAGATATTTAAAAAACTTGAATCTTCCCCAGCGACATTCATTCTGTGAAATGCGTTTTTGTAAGGTTTTCACTGCAGTTGTCAGCAGCTCCCAGAGCAATCCCTAGAAATATTTAGGTGTTTAAAAAAGCCACATGGGTATTTCATTTCCCAGCTCTAACAACAATGGCTGTGTATGCGTGCATGTCTATCCCCCGATATTAACTTACTTTGCCATTAAAAGGCATTTTCCTCTTGCTTAAATCATTGTATAAGGAGACTATATTTATGAGGTATGAGCTTTCTGGTTGGGACCAGGAAATGAACCCTTAATAGAGAGACATAATTAAGATTTTTGGCCCTTGTGAGGGTTTTTTTTTTTCCCCCCTCAAAAAAGCAAGAATTCACAACAATTCTTCTCATTAATTTTTACAACCTCTGTCTCATGGGTTGGAGCTGGTATTTATATTTGTTTTCCCATCCCCCACCCTCCCGGATATCCGGTTTTATGTTGATTTTGGAGGGGTAGATCGGTATGGACGATCGAAGTCAGTTTCAGTGGAGCCTGTTGGTAAAACTTGGTCATTCAAGTGTGTATATTTGGGGACCCATGATAGCTCATCACATGAAGCATAGGTTGAAAGGGATTTTATACACAAGGTTACAATGTGACTGGACATATTTAAAATAAGACAGATACTTTTAGCTGTTGATGATTTGGCATGCTGGGGCCAGCAAGTAGCATGGTGGTTAAGGGTGCTGGACTTCCACATGATCGGCCACGGTTCGAGTCCCAGGCCTGGCAGCTTGCTTTCATACTTTCCCTCTCTCTCATTCTGTCCCTCTCTGGTCAAATTAAAAAAAAAAAAGTAGATAAATAAAGTTTAATAAAATAATTCTTTCCAATTTTTTCTTTTTTTTGCATGCTTGCACTTCTCAAGGGTAATTCTGTGTCTATAGGCGTCTATACTCAGTCTTCAACATGGAAGACCAACATACTTAAGTAAATGGGGGGGGTCTTCAAAAAAATTCATGCATATGTGTATTATAAAAAGACCCCAAAACCTACGCATAGATTTAAACCATTTTTGCACCAAAATAAACTTGTACTTTTAATTCCATTCTCTTTGCCTTTTTTTTTTTTCTTTTTAATTGCCAGGGAGTATATGTGTTTGCCAGAGAGAGACAGAGAAGGAGAAGGCACATCGTTCCATGAGGTGTGGTTACACCACAATCCCTTCTCCTCCATTTCTCCATCTTGCTGGGATTTTGAACATCCATGCAGTGTGCCCAGTGTGTTTTTCATGCCAAAGGGGATTCAAACTTTAGTCAGCCAGGTGGGACCCAGCTCCCTTAACCACTAGGCTCCAGGGCTGGCTCTTCATTTAACTGTTTGAAGGCTGCTTGTATAGAGCAAACTGTGCTTAACCTATACAGTCATATATTTTTTTTTAAGAATTATTTATTTATTTATTTCACATGAGTTTTGACAGAGAAAGATGATAGAAAGAGAGAGAGAGAGCAAGCCACCAGGTCCAGGACTCAAACCATCGTCAGCCATGCGGGAATGCCAGCACCTTAACCACCATGTCACCTGCGGGCCCCCAATCCTTTTTTCTTAAGAATTACTTTATTTAACTTTATTTATTTATTTCAGTTTGACCAGAGGGGGCCAGGGACAGAGTGTGTGTGAGAGAGAGAGGGAAAGTGAGAAAGCAAGTCACCAGGTTCAGGACTTGAACTGCTGTCGGCCATGTGGGAGTCCAGTGCCCTTAATCACCAAACCACCTGACAGCCCCTGTAGTCATATTTTTATAAGCTATGATGATGAGCACACAAATTAGGCATTAATGGATTTTTTTTAAAGATTGTTGTTATAGGGTGTGTGTGCTTGCCACAGAGACAGAGAGAGACAGAGGGACAGAAAGTGAGAAATCACCCCCTGGGGAGATGACCACTTCGCAATCCCTCTCCTTCATTCTCCTCTGGGGATTTTGGGCATGCGTGCACACACGCCCAGCATGAGGTTTAAGCCACTGGCTCCGGGACTCAAACTGCAGTTGACTACATAGGAGTCCAGCGACATAGCCATTATGCCATCTGCTGGTCTCCAGTAATGGTCTATTTGAGGTGCAAGAAATAAGTTGGAGGAAAAGGTTTGTTTTACAAATAAAGGAAACTCTTTTCCTTTTTTTCTTGGGGGCAAGTTTTTTTGTCTTGAGTGCTTAGTGGGGCAGTGACATTGTAGGTGGGACTAATTTACCCTGAGGCCACATTCTCGCTGCCTATCACATTTGTGGGGACTGGCTTAGGGGCCATGGAGGGAATTCCCTCCACTCCCAGTTAAACGGTCTGATTTTGACTGAACTTTCTGTGAGTCCATTTTTTTTTTTTTAAGAGAGATTTTTGCTATAGGGCATGTGTGCTTGCTGGAGAGACAGAGAGACAGCGAGAAATCACCCCCAGGGGGGATGGCCACGCTGCAATCCCTTCTCCATTCTCCTCTCAGGATCTTGGGCACACACACATAGTGTCTGGCAAGAGTTTTAAGCTACCAGGTCTGAGACTTGAACCGCTGTCATCTATGTGGGAGTTCAGCAACATGACCATTACGCCATCTGCTGGTCCCATGAGTCCATTTTTAAAAGAGTTATTGGGTTCCAAAGGTGGCATAGTGGTTGAGATGCCACCATCATTTGATTCCCAGAGCTGGCAGCTTGCTTTTTCACTTTCCTTCTCTCTCTGTCTCTCTCTCCTGTGAGGGAGTGTGCCCTGTAAAAAACTAAGAAATAATAATAATAATGCAAAAACTTACATAAATAATTCCTTTTTTTTTTTTTTTTTTTAAAGAGAGGTTTTTGCTATAGGATGTGTGCGCTGTCCAGAGAGACAGAAGGTGAAAAATCACCCCTGGGAGGATGACCACCCCTCCGATCCCCCACCAGGGAGGATGGCCACACTGCGATGCCTTTTCCTCCATTCTCCTCTTGGGATCTTGGACACGCATGCACATGTACCAGGTGTGAGTTTTAAAGCCACCAGGTTCGGGACTCGAGCCGCCGTCTACTACATAGGAGTCCAACAACGTAACCATTACGCCATCTGCTGATCCTCATAAATAACTCTGTAAAAATATTATTTATTGTCAGTTGGATTGTATTTTATTGCGACAAATCGGAGTGATAAAGAAAGCTCCATTAGGTGGAGGGCTTTTAGATTCATAAAACAGAACTGGATTCAGGAGTACACAGGTTAGGCTGTTTACAGAAAGAATTTGGTAGACTTCTCTGTTCATTCTGAAGAGTCAAGGGAACTAGCAGTTAGCGTAATGGCTATGTCACTGGACTCCCACGTAGTCGACTGCGGTTCGCGTCCCGGACCCGGTGGCTTCAAACTCACGCCGGGCGCGTGTGCGTGCGTGCCCAAGATCCCGAGAGGAGAATGGAGGAGAAGGGATTGCAGCGTGACCTTCCATCCTGGGGGTTGATTTCTCGCTTTCTGTCTCTCTGTCTCTCTCTTTGCCCTATAGCAAAAAACCTCTCAAAAAAAAAGAGTCAAGAGAAAATCTGAAAGTTGGGCCCAGGCTGTGGTGCAGCAGTAACCCAACTGGACCCACACGGGGAATGTCCTGGGTTTGTATCCCAAGGCCCCCCTGAACATACCAGGGTCATGTGTCTGCCTTCTGGGCTGGCTGAGGATGGGGCTGGATCATGGTATGAAGCCCCCGTTGGTGGGGCTTGTCTCTTGTTCTCTCCCTCTGTCTCTCTCTCTTATGGAAAACGTAGATAAGAACATTTCTTTCTTATAGAAGAAAGAAATAAAATACTTTTAAAAAAATGTGGGGCTAGCAGGTGGTTTGGTGATAAGGCACTGGACTCCCGTGTGGCCAACCATGGTTCAAGTCCCAGATCTGGCGGCTTGCTTTCTCATTGGGACCAGCAGATGGTGAAATGGGTATATTGCTGGTCATTTGTGGTCATTTGTGGTACCAGCAGATGGTGAAATGGGTATATTGCTGGACTCCCACGTGGTCATTTGTGGTTCGAGTCCCAGATCTGGTGGCTTAAAACTCATGCCAGGTGCATGTGTGTGTGTGTGTGTGTGTGCCCAAGATCCTGAGAGGAGAATGAAGGAGAATAGATTGCATGGTGGCCATCCACCTGGGGAGTAATTTTTCGCTTTCTGTCTGTTTGGCCCGCACACACACCCTAAAGCAAAAAAACAAAACAAAACAAAACAAAACTCTCTCAAAAAATCTGAAAGCCACAGAAAGAGGCACAGTTAAAAATAAGAGAGGGAGAGAACATGTCTCGTACACACACATACACTTCTGTACATAGATATATTTATTTATTTTTTACTAGCAAACATGATCACCATAGAGACAGAGAAAGAGGAAGAAGAAAAGCACCTTCTCATAGGGAATAGTCACAGCAATCCTTTCCCTTCCATCTCTTCCTCCTTTCAGGACTTTGGGCAAGTGTGCACACATGCCTGGCGTGTTTTTCGATCTGCTGGGTCCAGGACTTGAACTGTGCACGTGGGATCTGGCTGCCTTAACTACCACGCCATGGAACAGACCCCAAATAGTTCTGAATAGACTTTATTATTTAGAGCAGTTTTATGTTAACAGCAAGGTTAGGTAGCAAGTGCAGTGATTTCTCCCTGACGTATGCGTGGCCACTGCCGACATTCCTTACCAGAGTGGAGCGTTTGTTACGGTCGGTGAACCTGCGCGGATGTGCCATCGTCCCCAGAGTCTGCAGTCTGCAGGAGGTCTGCTCCTGGTGGTGCGTGCTCTATGGGTTTGAACAAACGTGTACTCCACGTACCCACCTTTACAGTACTGCAGAGTATTCCAGCTGCCCTAACAGTCCTCCGTCTCTGCCTACTCACCCCTCCCTCCCCCAAGCCCCTGCTCTTCTTATTCTCTCCATAGTTTTGCCTTTTATAGGGAATCATGCCATTGGAA
>NW_006159817.1:245547-248726 GCF_000334495.1 Tupaia belangeri chinensis
GAGACAGAAAGTGAGAAATCACTTCCCAGGGGTGATGGCCATGCTGCAGTCCCTATTCCTCCATTCTCCTCTCAGGATCATGGCCACATAAGCACACATGCCTGGCTTGAGTTTTATGCCGCTGGGTCCAGGACTCAAACTGCGGTCAACTAGGTAGAAGTCCACCAACATAACCGTTATGTTATCTGCTGGTCCCAGAATCATATATCTTTAAAATGTAAATTATGGGGCCAGTAGGTGGACATCGTGGTTAAGGCACTGAACTCCCACATGGCCAGTTGTGGTTCTAATCCAGGACCTGGCAGCTTGAAACTCATGCTGGGTGCATGTGCATGCATGTCCAAAATTCTGAGAGGAGAATGGAGGAGAGGGGATTGTGGTGTGGCCATCCACCTTGGGGGTGATTTCTTACTTTCTCTTTTTCTGTATCTCTCTGTCTCTCTGGTGAGCACAAGTGCCCTATAGCAAAAATCTCTCTTTTCTTAAAAACAATTATTTAATTTTATTCATTGTTACTGTTATTATTATTAATTTTTTTGGAGAGGTTTTTGTTATAGAGCGTGTACACTCACTAGAGAGACAGAGAGCCAGAAAGTGAAAAATCACTCCCCTCCAGGGGGATGGCCATGGCGCAATCCCTTCTCCTCCGTTCTCCTCTTGGGATCTTGGGCACGTACGCACACGCACCTGGCATGAGTTTTAGTCACCAGGTTCGAGACTCGAACT
The DNA here is from genome assembly GCF_000334495.1 of Tupaia belangeri chinensis. NCBI lineage: Eukaryota > Metazoa > Chordata > Mammalia > Scandentia > Tupaiidae > Tupaia > Tupaia belangeri. The sequence continues at coordinate 246,274 of NW_006159817.1, forward strand.
GTGGTCAACTACATGGGAGTCCAGCAACATAGCCATTATGCCAACTGCTGGTCCCCATTGTTATTACTACTATTTTTAAATTTGACTCGAGAGAGACAGAGAAGAAAAGTGAGATAGCCAGTTCCAGGACTTGAACTATTGTCAGTCACATGGGAATCCAGTACCCTAACCACCACACCACCTGCGGGCCCCACAAAAATTTCTCTTAAGACCATGTAAATTATACATACATGTACGCTACAAATACACACACATGTGTATATATGCACACAGTAATTTATGCCCATTGTAGAGTCTTGGAGTTGGAAGGAAACCTTATAGGCCATTTCTTCCAGAACACAGAACATACGTGAATGTCTCCTTCCAAGTGACCGAATGAAAAGGTGCATTCATTAGTGACCTTTAGTGCAGAGCTTCTCAGGGTCTGGATCTCTACAGTTGGGGTACAGAGGTGACTTTTAGAGGGACTTGGATAAGATGGGATCACAGAGAGAAAGCTGTCTTTTTTCTCTCTCTTTTTAAAAATTATTTATTTAATTTTATTTGTTATTATTTATTTATTTATTTTGGAAAAGTTTTTGCTATAGGGTGCGTACGCTTGCCAGAAGGACAGAGAGAGACAGAGAGACAGAAAGTGAGAAATCACCCCCCAGGGGGGATGGCCACACCGCAATCCCTTCTCCTCCATTCTCCCCTCGGGATCTTGGGCATGCACGCACACACGCCTGGCATGAGTTTAAGCCACCAGGTCTGGGACTCGAACTGCGGTCGACTACATGGGAGTCTAGCAACATAGCCATTATGCCAACTGCTGGTCCCTATTATTTATTATTAATTTTTAATTTGACCAAAGAGACAGAGGGAGAGAGAGGAGGGAGAGAGAGAGAGAGATAGCAAGAGAAGGGGAAAGTGAGAAAGCAAGCCTCCAGATCTGGAACTTGAACCATAGTCACCCATGTGAGAGTCCAGCACCTTAACCACCATGCCACCTGCTTGTCCCCCCCCCCTTTTTTTAAAAAATTTCTTTCATGAACAAGAGAAACAGAGAGAAAGGCACCCCAACAGGGTCCCCAAGCCACCATGCACACCCAGCCTCAGCCACTCTGGAACACAGATACATACATGTCTGACATGTTTAGGGAGTTCTCCAGGCTTGAACAAAGAACCTTCTCATGTGGGTCAGCCTTGCAGAAAGTATTGTTACCTCCGCTCAATCATCTGGCCCCTGAAAGTTGTTCTCTTTTCAATCATCTTTTATGTTTATTTCATACAGAAATGGTCTATCACTTTTTTTTAAATAGGTTTTTGCCATAGGGCGCATGCATTCACCAGAGAGAGACAGAGACAGAGACAGTGAGAGAGAAAGTGAGAAATAACCCCGTGGAAGGATGGTCAGTCGGTAATCCCTTTTCCTCCATTCTCCTCCTGGGGTCTTGGGCATGACTGCACATGTGCCTGGCATGAGTTTGAAGCCACCGGGTCCAGAACTTGAACTGTGGCTGGCCACATGGGAGTCCAGCGACATAACCGCTACGCCATCTGCTGGCCCCACTATCACTTTCCTGTATGGCGACTAGGAATCACTTGCTATTTAACAAAAAGAAAATGATTCCTACTTTGTGTTTGATATTTCTCTACAAGTGTTTAATCTCTCCTTGCAACAAGAGGAAACAGGCTCTGGGTTAAGAGCTTCCTGTGGGCACCCGTAGGGGATCTGATGCAGTCGGCCCTCCGTAGGGTAGACGTCCCCATCCGGGGATTACATGCCACATGTTGGGTCTGTGATGGTTTCACCTGTATCGACGTGCCAACTATTCTCCTTGTCATTATTTCCTGAAAAATATGAGTGGACTCCAAAAAGTTCAGAGGAAATGCATATTATAAGGAAACTCTGCATAAATCTCAACACTTTTTTTTTTTTTTTGAGAGGTTTTTACTATAGGGCGCGTGCACTCGCCAGACAGACAGAGAGAAACAGAGAGACAGAAAGCGAGAAATCACCCCCGGGGGGATGGCCATGCCGCAATCCCTTCTCCTCCATTCTCCTCTTGGGATCTTGGGCACGCATGCACACGCGCCCGGCTTGAGTTTTAAGCCACTGGGTCTGGGACACGAACCGCCGTCGACTACGCGGGAGTTCAGCGACATAGCCATTATGCTAACTGCTGGTCCCAGAATCTCAACATTTTTTGCATCCAGATAAATTCGTACTTGAATTGCATTTTCCACGAGCTTTTTGAAGTCCCCTCATTCAGTGTAACCACTATTTACACAGCATTTACATTGTATTCGGTATTTTCTTTTCTGTTTTTTTTTAAAGATGATTTTATTTAACTTTATTTATTTATATATTTGTTTTATTTTAATTTGACCAAAGACAGACACAGTGAGAGAGAGAGAGAGAGAGAGAGAGAAGAAAAGTGAGAAAGCAAGCTGCCAGGTCCAGGACTCAA
>NW_006159817.1:248831-249451 GCF_000334495.1 Tupaia belangeri chinensis
GCTATAGGGCATGTGCGCTCACCAGAAAGAGAGACAGAAAGCGAGACATCACCCCCAAGGGAGATGATCACACCGCAATCCCATCTCCTTTATTCTCCTCTTAGGAACTTGAGTATGTGTGTGCACATACACACCTAGTGTGAGTTTTAAGCCACCGGGTCTGGGACTCGAACTGTGGTAGACTATGTGAGAGTCCAGTGCTGTAACCATTATGTTATCTGCTGCTCCCGGTACAATTGATATAAGTGACCTAGAGAAGATTTAAAGTATGGAGAAGATGTTTGTAAATTACATGAAATTCCACACCATTTTACGTAAGGGACTTGAGCATTCAGGGATTTTGGTATTTGTGAAGTCCTGGAACCAAACTCCATGGATATAGGAAGATAACTGTAATTATTTCCTCTTCATTAAATAGTAAGTGATGGGACCAGCAGTTGGTGTAATGGCTATGTCGCTGGACTCCCATGTAGTTGTCTGCAGTTCGAGTCCCGGACCCAGTGTGGGTGCGTGTGCATGCATGCCCAAGATCCCAAGAGTTGAGAATGGAGGAGAAGGGATTGCAGCATGGCCATCTCCCTTGAGGGGTGATTTCTTGCTTTCTGTCTCTGTATCTCTCT
>NW_006159817.1:249497-267133 GCF_000334495.1 Tupaia belangeri chinensis
TCTCCAAAAAAAAAAAAAAAAGAAAAAAAAGAAAAAGATTCTATTGGGTCATCAGAAAAGTCATGATATTTTTCAGTGTTTTTAAAAAAAAATTTAATTTTATTATTATTATTATTGTTTTAATTTGCTATTGTATTGGGCACCAGAGACAGACAGAGATACGTTACATGCACTCACCAGAGAGAGAGAGAGAGAAAGAAAGTGAAAAAGCAAGCTACCAGGTCTGGGACTTGGAATGTGGCCAGCCACGTGGGGAGTCCAGCACCTTAATCACCATGCCACCTGCTGGCCCTTTTCTGTGTTTTTCTATGCAAAAATGCGTCATGACTTTTCCGACAACCCAAGAGTTTGTGATACACGTAAGTGACATAATATTCCTGTGTGAAATAAATGAAAAGAAAAAGTGGTTTGATTTAAATAAAAATAGTAAGCCAACCAGTGTACAGAGAAGCACAGAGAGGACAATGACTGTGAAGAAGAACTTCCGATGCTGCCCTGGTGTCTAGGACATGCTTCTCCATATGAAAATCGAATTCCCGTTTTAGGAACTTCTAGCAAACTCCACATGGACGCATTCTGCCACCTGGATCTGCCACTGTCCTTTTATGCTAATATTATACGTGTTGATGGCTTAAATGAAAGTCCTGGCCTGGAACCAAAATATTCAAAAAGACCCTGTTTTATTTTTTTTTTCATTTTTTTTTAAAGATTAATTTATTTAATTCTATTTATTATTACTTTTTAATTTTACTAGAGAGAGGCAGAGAGAGAGAGAAAGGGAAAGTGAGAAAGCAAGCCACCAAGTCCAGGACTCGAACCGTGGTTGGCCATGTGGGAATCTAGCGCCCTTAACCATCATGCCACCTGCTGGTCCCAAGATCCTGTTTTATTTTTATACTTTGGTCGTTGCAACACAGAGTTTCAAGATAAAGCTCCTCACTCAATCTTGCCTAGGGAATTGAAGAGGTTCAGAAGTGTCAATCACTGTCATACACATAATCATGATACATATGGGTGTTTATTTTTTTTTCTTTTTTTTTTTGGAGAGAGGTTTTTGCTATAGGGTGCGTGCGCCCACTGGTGAGACAGAGAGACAGGAAGCGAGAAATCACCCCCCAGGGAGGATGGCCATGCCGCTATCCCTTCTCCTCCATTCTCTTCTTGGGATTTTGGGCATGCACGCACACACGCCCGGCGTGAGTTTCAAGCCTCTGAGTCTGAATCTCGAACCATGGTGGGCCATGTGGGGAGTCCAGCGACGGAACCATTACGCCATCTGCCGGTCCCTGTTGGTGTCTGTTTTATTAGGCACCATTTTTCACCTGAGCTAGCAAACTCTGTCTGTGAAACTATGAATTAAATGTGGGTGGAGACAGAGTAAGGTTTTGCAAATCACTATCAAGAGGTGTTTACTCTAGAAACGCATGACGACACAAAGCCTTCCAAGTAAAGACCACATCGCACTGCGGATTGCGAACCACGTCAACATGTAGCACTTCCCAAAGGGGAAGGGGGCCCAAGCATTGAGGTCTAGATTGTATTTGAAACACAAAAAAGCGAGACTTCAAAAAAAAACAAAAACAAAAACAAATAACCCAGTTGGCGTGATACCAAGTATGACTTCAATGAATGGGCAAACCAAATCCAGGGTTTTTTTTTCCCCCCCTTTTGAAAACAATCTGATGTCGGACAGTTTTCAAAGCCTCTGATCAAATGAGGTGAGGGGGGTGTCCCCGTTGATGTGACTGGCTTAATTTGCTTTTTTTTTTGGTTTCCAGGGGCTGCGTGTTCATGACACTTATTATTAGCTCATGCCCTGAGGTCATTTTGTAGCAATCAAGTGAAAATCAGCTCTCTCTCCTGCTTTCAGATCACACAGTTAAAGATAGAGAATAATCCCTTTGCCAAAGGATTCCGGGGTAGCGATGACATGGAGCTTCACAGGATGTCAAGGATGCAAAGGTAAGAAAGTGGATTCCCTGACTCCCTCCTCCTGGAGAGCTCTCGGATTACCCAGAGAACCAGCACCAACCTAGCCCAGGGAAGCAGGAACAAATGAGCCTCTTTATCCAATTAAAAAAAAAATTATTTTTTTTTGCAGAGGTTTTTGCTATAGGGCATGTGCGCTCGCCAGAAAGACAGACAGAGACAGAGAGACAGTGTTTTCCCCAAGCCCCTGCTGGGTGTGTTTTCCAAGCCCCCACCCCGGGCTGGGATTCAAGAAAGGGAGAGATCACCCCCCAGGGGGGGTTGGCCACACTGCAATCCCTTCTCCTCCATTCTCTTCTCAGGATCTTGGGCACGCACACGCATGTACCCTGCGTGAGTTTAAGCCACTGGGTCCGGGACTTGAACTGCAGTCAACTACATAGGAGTTCAGTGACATATAATGACTATGTCATTATACCAACTGCTGGCCCCGCAACTTTTTATTTATTTATTTTCTCCTTCCCAGTAAGAGGAAAAGTGAGTTATGACCCTCCCCAGGGGGGTGGTGGTGGCCACGCTGCAATTTTTTCTTCATTCTCCTCCTGGGACCTTGAGCATGCATGCCCACGTACCCAGTGTGAGCTTCAAGCACCGAGTCCAGGACTCGAACCACAGTCGGCTCTGTGGGAATCCAGTGTATGCTACTTGCTGGCTCTCACTTTTTTCTTTTTTTTAAATTATCAGAGGGCATGCATGCTTGCCAGAGAGAGAAGGAGAAATCACCCCTCAGGGGGCATGGCCATGCCTCAATCCCTTCTCTTCCAGTTCCCTATCCTGTCAGGATTTGGGAGCATGCACACATATGTGCTGGGTATGTTTTCCAAGCTCCCACCCCGGGCTGGGATTCAAACCGTGTGGTTGGTTATGTAGCAGCTGGCTCCCTAGACCACTAGACTACCGGGCCAGCCCCTTCCCACTTTCTGATAATCCTCCAGGTGGTTGACACCTTCAGGCAACCTGCAGAGTGGGACCCCTGGGGTTGGAGAAGGTGCAGGTTTGGCTGCTTCACTGCCTAGGGGGAAAAAAAGCAGCGTTTTCTCTTTTTCCTTTTCCTCTCCTTTAAGGGAAGCCTTTTCTCTTTTTCTTCCTAAATCTCAGCCCCATGAATGCTTTCTTTCTTTCTTTCTTTGTTTTTTTTTTTTTTTTTTTTCTTGTTTGGCAACAGCTCTTGAAATGAAAGAAAAGTTAATGACTTGATTTCCTGGGGGTGAAATAGAGACGAACTTGACACCATGTGGTGTCCAGGGCACTGGGGGATTGGAAGCTGGTGCTAAAAATTGCTCGGCATTTTTACATATCCTGTGGTCACAGTTGCTGATATGACGGATAGAACGGGCTGTCACAAATGTCCATACTGGGAATTTGGTCTGATTTGAAAGGATCGTACGATCAGGGCCAATTCTGTCAGACAAGTCTCTCTGCCTCTTGATATGCTTCCAAGAGAACATACCAGATGGCAAGAGAATTAGAAATACATCTTGATCTCTTTGACCAAGAAGTTTTCTTTTTTCTTTCCTCCCCCTCCCCCCTTCAGTGGGACACCGAAAAGGGAGTCAGATAAACAGACGCACGCATTCCAACAAAGGCAAGAGACCTCAGAAAGAGAAAGGGAGAGGCCACAGCTTTGTAGTTTTTGTTTTTAATCGCCAGAGGGTTTTTTTTTCTCTTTGTTTCGTTTTGTTTTGTTTTTTTTCAAAAAGTGTTTGCCTTCAGGTGAGTGTCTTGCTGGGGAGAGAGACAGAGACAGAGAGAGACAATGAGAGGGAAAGTGAGAAATCACCCTCCCAGGGCGGATGGCCACTCCTCAATCCTTTCTCCCCAATTCCCCACCCAGGATCTTGGGCACACATGCACACGCGCTCAGCATGATTTGTAAGCCACCGGGTCTGGGCCTGGAACCGCAGTCAGCCAAGTGGGAGTCCAGCAATGTAGCCGCTTCGCCATCTGCTGGTGCACCTGAGTGTTTAATTGCCAGAGAGACTGAGAGCGAGGGGAGAGGGAGGGAGGAAGCACTCTTCAATGGGTCTCCATCAGGCCTGAGTCCTTTCCCCTCCCTTTTGCCATCCCATCAGGATTTGGGGCACACATGCATATGCACCCAGCATGTTTTTCAAGTAACTAGGGCTAGGATTCAAACCGTGGTCAGCCTTATAGGTAAGGGCTACTTTAACCACTAGGCTATGGGGCTGGTGCCATTGTTGTGGGTTTTTTTGTTTGTTTCTTTTATACTGTTTTTTAGTTTTTTTTTGCCATAGAGAATGTGTGCTTGCTGGAGTGAGATAGGGAGAGACAGAGAAAGGGAAGTGAGAAATCACCCCACGAGGGTGGATGGTCCTGCTGCTGTCTATTCCATCCTCCTCTCTGGATTTTGGGCACACCCACACGCACACACCTGGTTTGATTTTCAGGCAGCTGGGTCGGGACTTGAATTGTGGTTGGCCATGTGGGAGTCTAATGCCTTAACTACCATGCCACCTGCTGGCTTGGCATTATGGTCTGAATATTGCATTTAGAAATCTATGCCATGAACATTGTTTTTCGATAGCAAACTGATGGAACTAATTTTGCACGCTTTAAAAAACAAATATGGCGGTGTCTTTAGGAGCACACACGTATACCTGACTGCTTTGGGTTCCTGTATTCATAATTGGTTTCCTTTATAATCAGGGATTATAAGGTGCTTTTTGTGGCTAAAATGAAGTCAAGGTTTTACATCTTTATTTATTTAATTCTGCCATTGTGTTAAGTATCTACCTTTTTCTTTTTTTCTTTTTTTTTTTTTTTTGAGAGATTTTCACTGTAGGGCGCGTGCGCTCGCCAGACAGACAGAGAGAGACATAGAGACAGAAAGCGAGAAATCACCCCCCAGGGGGGATGGTCACGCCGCAATCCCTTCTCCTCCATTCTCCTCTCGGGATCTTGGGCACGCACGCACACGCGCCCGGCGTGAGTTTTAAGCCACCGGGTCCGGGACACGAACCGCGGTCGACTACGTGGGCGTCCAGCGACATAGCCATTACGCTAACTGCTGGTTCCCAGTATCTACCTTTTTCTTTAAGGAATTATTTATTTAATTTTTTTTATGTATTCGTTTTTATTTTATTTATTTGTTTTTAATTAGACCAGAGGGAGACACATATAGAGAAAGAGAGAGAAAGAGAAAGAGAGAGAATGTGAGAAAGCAAGGTCCAGGACTCGAACCATGGTTGGCCATGTGGGAGTGTCCAGCACCTTAACCACCACACCACCTGCTGGTCCCATTAAGTATCTACATTTTGAACTGGATTTTGATATAATCACGTGGTCAGTGAAAAGTTGACAAGAAATACCACAGTTTTTTAAAGAGACTTTTGCTCTAAGGCATGTGCGCTCACCAGAGGAACAGAGAAAGACAGAGACAGAAAGTGAGAAATCACCCCCCAGGGGGGGATGGCCACGCTGCAATCCCTTCTCCTCCATTTTCCTCTCAGGATCTTGGGCACGCACGCACATGCGCCCAGCGTGAGTTTAAGCCACCGGGTCTGGGACTTGAACTGCGGTCGACCACACGGGAGTTCAGCGACATAGCCATTACGTTAACTGCTGGTCCCAATGAAGACTTCTTGAGCAGTCTCCTTCCTGGGTGAGGACTTCACAGCTAGAAAGGAGGAAAAGGGTGGCCAGTCAGGAGTGACACGTTGGATTAGAACTCTCAGCCTCAGAGCCAGGGGGGCCTTGTGGCCGTGAAAGGAGTTGTATTGGGGAGCCAGAGGGCTGCCCTAACTGCGTACCAGGTGGGGGAGTAACCACGATCATTTACCTGGCCGCCTGGAAACGTCCTCAGGGCAGGTGAGGAGTGAAGCCGAACAGTTCCCATAGCAGGTATTGGAGTCAGACCTGGGGTCGATGCTTTGGGCAAGTGATTTAATTCCAGGGAGCCTCAATATGCCCACCTGTAGAATGGGATAAGTACATAGAGCCTCTACGTTGTAGGGTCCTTTTTATTTTTATTTTTTTAAATTATTTAATTTTTAAAATTATTATTAGAGACATTTTTGTTATAAGGTGTGTGTGCTCACCAGAGACACAAAGAGACAGAGAGAGAGAGAGAGAGAGAAAATGAGAAATCACCTTCTAGGTGGGATGGCCACACTGCAATCCCTTCTCCTCCATTCTCCTCTCAGGATTTTAGGGATGCATGCACATGCACCCTACATGAATTTCAAGCCTCCGAGTCCACGGTTGAGCATGTAGGAGGCCAGCACCTTAACCACCATGCCATCTCCTGGCCCCTTATTATTTTAAAATTTGCTATAGGGCACATGGGCTCACCAGAAAGAGAGAGAGAGAGAGAGAGGAAGAGAGGGAGAGAGGGAGAGAAAATGAGAAAGCAAGCTACCAGGTCCAGGATTCAAACTAGCCATGTGGGAGTCCAGCACCTCAACCACCACCTCACTCCTGGCCCTGGAGGGTCCTTTTAAGAACTGTATGAGAAAATGCCTGTGACCCACTGGGTTCCTAGTCCATGCTCAGTAAAAGTTACCAGGTTTGGGGAAGAACTCCTCATTATTCTGTTTTCCCTTGTTCAGAATATATTTCGGTGGTGCCAGGAGGTGTAGTGGGGAAGGCTCTGGACTCCCACATGGCCGACCATGGTTTGAGTCCTGGACAGAGCAGCTTGAAACTCATGCTGGGCACATGTGTGTGCATACCCAAAATCCTGAGAGGAGATTGGCGGAGAAGGGATTGTGGTGTGGCCATCCCCCTGGGGAGTGGCTTCTTACATTCTGTCTCTCTGTCTGTCTCTGTGTCTCCAGTAAGCACACACGCCCTATAGCAAAAATCTCACTAAAAGAACAAAACCCCAAAAACCAGGATGTATTTCAGGCCATGTCCCCACCCCCCCGGTTGCAGCAGGTGGTGACGAGTAGGGAATATGGTTCTCTGAGTCTGGCCTGGTAACAGCCTGGTGGGAAGGGCAGGCTCACCGGCTAATCTTGTAATCCTGTTTCCTGTCCCACTCATACCCGGTGACAGCCGGCTCAAGGAGAAAAGAAGGAGGGATGAAATTTCCCCTAATTCCGACATTCACAAGAGGGGAGGGAGAGGAGTTGTGGAGGGCGAGGTGCTCCCTTGTAGTTATTCCACATGAGTAACTTTCAGGGTTCACTTGGCAAACGTCTGGGCACTCCACTGTCTGTCCTGGCCCGGCTCTCTGTGTTTAGACAATGCAGACGATATCTTAGTTTCTTTATAGATCCTAGAGACAAAAGCAGCGCTGCCTATTATAAAAATACCAGAGCAGGACCAGCAGTTAGCATAAGGGCTATGTTGCTGGACTCCCATGTAGTTGACTGCAGTTCGTGTCCCGGACCCGGTGGATTAAAACTCACGCCGGGAGTGTGTGCATGTGTGCCCAAGATCCCAAGAGGAGAATGGAGGAGAAGGGATTGTGGCATGGGCATCCCCTCTGGGGGGTGATTTCTCACTTTCTATCTCTCTGTCTCTGTCTGTCTGGCGAGCGCACGTGCCCTATAGCAAAAACCTCTCCAAAAAAAAAGAAAAAAAAATACCAGAGCAATGACAAAAAAGAAAAGAAAGTCATTGACATAGCCTGGCTCTAGCAGACTGATTAAAATGTATGCCAACCTTATTTAGCAAGGTTAACCTGTGGCTTAAAAACACCTTACTGCAGGGCCAGCAGGTAGTGTGGTGGCTAAGGCACTGGACTCTCACATGGCTGTCCACGGTTCGAGTCCCAGACCTGGCAGCTTGCTTTCTCATTTTCTCTATCGCTCTTTTGCTCTGTCTGGTGAGTACATGTGCCCTGTAGCAGATTCAAAAAATAATAATAATAATTAGTAAAATAAAAGAAACAATTCTGAAAATAAATGTAAAATTATTAGAAATAATACATCATTATTAATAAAGATGAATAAATTCAGAATTATTTAATTCTAAACAAAAACAAAAGAAGAAGGAGAAGAAAATCTTATCCTGGGTCTGGCATGTGGTGGGTCTGGCATGTGGCGTGCTGGTGGTGAAGATGCTAGACTCCCATGTTGTCGACTGCAGTTCGAGTCTCAGACCCGGCAGCTTGCTTTGTCATTTTCCCTCTCTCTCTCTCTCTGGTCAAATAACAATAATAATAATAATAATAATAATAATAATGATAATAAAATTAATTATTTTAAAAAATATCCTAAAAACCATTATTTTCCAAATTGCAGTTCCCCAGGCCTGGTGACAAAGGGGATGATTTTAGAAGGTGAACAACACACAGACATAGCGAACCTTGATTTCATTGATGTTATTGCTTAAAATTAGGCTAAATTCCAAAAAGAAAAGGAATTGATTCAAGGCGGAGTAAACCAAAGACTAGTAGAGGCAGTTTCAAGATGTGGTAAACAGTGCCAAGATAATGTCCACACAACAGAAATTTGGGGACTACAGCTAAAAGCTTGGCCCTACCTTAGGACAGCTGGGGAGCTCCAGTGCTGTTTAATTGATCTAGACTTTGGCTTTTCATGGAACATTCCTTCCTTTAAACTTTCTTCCAGCCTTTAAGGTGTATTGAGATAAGTGCTGACTTTTTTTTTAAAAAAAAAGAATTATTTTATTTAACTGTATTTATTTTAATTTGATAAGAGAGAGAGAGGGAAAGTGAGAAAGCAAGCCACCGGGTCCAGGACTTGAACCGCAATCAGCCATATGAGAGTCCAGCGCCCTTAACCTCACACCACCTGCCAGCTCCAGTGCTGAATGTTCTAGAAGTCACAGGAGCTAGAGCTGGGCCAACGTCTAAAAGGGCTTTCTGGGTTGGAGCAGGGGAGAAGTGGGCAGAAGTCCCTAAGACTAGGGGTCAAGGGTAAAAGTCAGATTCCAAAGCTTTCTAAAAGCCGCCTGGAGTGGCCCACTGTGAGAAGAGGTACTCCTAGGAGGATGGAATTCTAGAGATAGAGAGGGCTGCAGAAGACAGCATGTGATCCAACTGTCCCCTTATACAGAAAGGAAAACTAGGCCTAGACTCATTTATTCTAAAATAAAATTTTGAACTGTTGATTCCTTTATTCAATTAACACATGTATTAAGTACTTGCTCTGTGCTAGGCACTGAGGATGCAAAGATGAATCAAAACAGAGGAACAGGATCCTGATGGAAAGCAGGCTCTTGAGTTGGGGTCCAGTCTCCCCTACTGAGTAGTTCCAGAGGTTTCCTACCCCACCAAATGTCTGTTTCCTCATCTGTAGAATGGCAGCTCATTAAAGAACCTACCTCCAGGGTGATTGCAAGAATGAAATAAAGTAATACATATATATTCGCTAGCAGCGCTGTGTAACAAATAACTCCCAAGCTTCTCTCAGAGTGACTAGGAAGCTCTGACCTACAAAATTTCCCATTCACTCTCTGGGTGACAGCAACTCCAGACCATCCAAAGCAGGGCCTTGGGGTACCCCATGTCCCAAGACCACTTCCCCCCATTGCCTTAGCAGACAATGAAAGAAGCAAGGAAGTATAGGCAACCTCAGTTCTTCCTTGAAGAGCTCTGAGATCATTGAAGTACCCCAAGTTTCATACAGTTGTCATTTGCTTCCTGAATAATGTTCTGTAAATATTGCTTATAGTGGAGAGAAGAGCATTGTTTGCTGCCAAAAAAGCAAGATTCTACAGGGGGCTCTATAGTCTTTTGTTAGGATTTGAAGGCCAATAGTTTGGGAAGGACTCAGCAGGGTGGTTCTTGCAGGCAGCCAGATATTGGCTGGGGTGTGGTGCCTAGCTGAATAATGTTCTGTAAATATTGCTTATAGTGGAGAGAAGAGCATTGTTTGCTGCCAAAAAAGCAAGATGCTCTAGGGGGCTCTATAGTCTTTTGTTTAGGATTTGAAGGCCAACAGTTTGGGAAGGACTCAGCAAGGTGGTTCTTGCAGGCAGCCAGATGTTGGCTGGGGTGCGGTGCCTAGAGGTGGGTCAGGCTGATGTCTTGGTCTCACATGACCAAGAGATGGCTGGGGCCTCAACTGGGCTGTCCACTGCAGATCTGCCTCCCCAGCATGGTGACTCAGGGTGCTCAGAGGCCCTTGGCCTTGTTGACCTCAGCCAGCACTTCCTGACTATGGAAGTCATACACTGTCACTTTCACTGCATTCCATTGGTTGAATGCAACTTAATAAGATGCATCCAGACTTAAGGAAGAGGAATAAGGAGAGCTTGTTTTAGAGAGATTTTTGCTATAGGGTGCATGTGCTTGCTAGAGAGTCAGAGAAAGTGAGAAATCATCCTCCAGGGGTGATGGCCATGCTTCAATCCCTTTTCCTCCATTTTCCTCTCAGGATTTTGGGCACATGTGCATGTGCACCTGGCATGAATTTCAAGCCTTTGGGTCCGGGACTTGAACCACAGTCGGCCATGTGGGAGTCCAGTGCCTTAACCACTACACCACCTGCTGCCCCTGCCATTGTGTTTGAGAACTGCCCCAGCACACATTGAAACACGCAGAAGTGCATCTGGCCCAGAGTGACATTCTACTGCTGTTAGGGGTTGAGACAGTCTGTGTTGACTTGGCCAGGCTCACACAGCTAGTTAACACATGGAGGCCTGGCTGGGAACCTGGTTCTTCCAGGCTGGGGAGAATCCCCTTCCACTATGCCTTCAGCTGCTTGTCTTCTCGTAATGACAAACCCGCACCACCATACAAATGAGCAGCAGTAAAGTCCTTGCACAGAAGAGCCAGGGACATTGGCTGGACTTTCTGCCTTAAGAAATATTGATGGCGTATTACTGGGGCAAGCCGATGACGGCTGTATCGCTTCGACAGCCTCGGACCTCATCCTGGAAGGAAACGAATTGCTTTGCTCTTTGAGTGGGCTGCTCATGCAATTGGGTGAAGCGATCCCCACAGCTGGGCCACCCTGACTACTGTGACTCAGTTCAATACGTTTTTATCAGATGTCTTCTGTCCTGGGGACTCTAGGGAATTCAGAGTTGAAAAGGACGGAGGTCCTGATTTTACAAAGTCTGCTCTGGCTGGGCTAAATTTGGAGCCTCCCAATCAGAGAGTGGACGGGAAAACCTGGAGGCCAGGACATCTCAGCTAGAGGAGTCCACCTGGGCTCAGTCCTAGTCCTTGAATATTGAAGGACGATGCCCCCATGAGGAAGTGACCATTCTCAGGCCAGACTGTGGATCCCATATGGCCGGCTGTGCAGTTTGAGTCCTGGACCCAGCAACTTGAAAAACACATGGTGTGTGTGTGTGTGTGCATGTGTGTGCGTGCGCGCGTGCCCAAAATCCTGAAAGGAAGGAGAAATGCAGAAGGGACTATGGTGAGACCAAGTCCCCCTCTCATGTTTTTCTCTCTCTGGCTCCGTCTGACTCTAGTGAGTGCACGTACTCTCTTGTAAATGACAAAAGAAAGTGACCATTCTTACTTACTTTGTGGGTGCCTCTACTCACCCCCTCTACCTTGTTCTTCTAGGGTGGGGATTTTGTTTTTAAAAAGTTTTATTGGAATCAGCAGATGGCATAGCAGTTACGTCGCTGGGCTCTCACATGGGTGACCATGGTTTAAATCCCGGACCTGGTGGTTTGAAACACTAACACTGGGCGCATGTGTGTGCGTGTCCAAGATCCCAGGAGGAGAATGGAGGAGGAGGGATTGCTGTGTGGCCATCCCCCCCTGGAGAGTCATTTCTCACTTTCCCTCTCAGTCTCTGTCTCTCTCCAGTGAGTGCACATGCCCTAAGGCAAAAAACTCTAAGTTTAAAAAAGGTTTTTAAACCTCTAAAAAGTTTTACTTATTTATTTCCTCTAAGGAAGAAAGAGAGAAAGAGAGAGAGGAAGAAAGAGACAGAGGGAGAGAGTCATACCCAACGGGACCCTCGTGTCACAGTCTCTCCAGTCTCAGCGAGCCAGGGTCATGGACACAAGCGTGTATGCCCAGTGTGGACAGAGAGGCCCCGGGATGTGAACCTTCTACCTTCCCACATGGGTCCAGCATCACAGAGCATTATGTCACTGCTCGTCACCAGCTGACCTCAGGGTAGGGTTTCATCTGGATTTAAGACCCCATTAAAAAGTCTAATTAAACCAAGAGACCTGAAAAAATTCACAATATATAAAGAGAAAAATCTTTTCAAACACTTTCAAGGGGTTCATGGGGTCCCAGATCCTTAAAAAGATGAATATCCTAGGGCCAGCTGGTGGCATGGTGGGGAAGGCGCTGGACTCCCACATGGTCTAGCGTGGTTTGCATCCTGGACCTGGTGGCTTGAGAATCACCAGGCGCCTGTGCAGGCATGCCCAAAATCCTAGGAGGAGCATGGAGGAGAGATTGAGGCGTGACCATCCCCTCTCGGAGGTGATGTCTCAGTTTTCCTCTCTCTGTCTCTCTCTGTGAGCCCACACGCCCTATGGCAAAAACCTAAAATAATAATAATAATGATAATAATAATAAATATGAAAAGCCTTTCCACCTGAGTCCCCCCACAATTCCTTGCTTTCTGGTTTTAAATGAATGTTCACTTCCTAAGCTCAAATGATCATTTTCCACACCAAAGGCATTGTGCTCTTCCCTCCTCATGCTTGGGGTCACAGGTCATCTGAATGTCCAGCTCATGTGGAGTGAGTCCCCAGATAAGGCTTGGGGGATGGCATTAACGCCCCACTTAGGGCTGTGGTTTTGCCCAAGCGCGCCATTTCTTTGAGGGAAGCGTGCAGTTAGTTGTCTGAAACAGCACAGGGGTGGTTTTGGGGGCGTCCAGCCAGAGGAAGTGAAGTGTAAAATTTGAGGTGTCCCTGAAGCGATCCCACTTTGGATAGGGCTGGTTGTCAAGGACATGGACAATAGAAACAGCCTCTGGACTTCCACTCGGTTGCAGTATGGTCTCCATGCCTCCCTCCCCTTCCCAGCCCCGGTGTACCTGCTCTTTAAGAACAGTTGTCAGCGGGAACCAGCAGTTAGCGTAATGACTATGTCACTGGACTCCCACGTAGTCGACTACCATTCGCGTCCTGGACCCGGTGGCTTAAAAAAAACTCACGCTGGGCGCGTGGGCATGCATGCCCAAGATCCCAAGAGGAGAATGGAGGAGAAGGGATTGCAGTGTGACCATCCCTGGGGGGTGATTTCTCTCTTTCTCTCTCTCTGTCTTTCTCTGTCTGTCTGGCGAGCACACGCGCCCTATAGCGAAAACCTCTCCAAAAAAAAAAAAGAATGGTTGTCAGCAATTCACTCATCCACGTTTTCCCCATCTTATAATTAACAAATATTGTCTAGAGCGGGTTGTTGGGAAAGTTATTTTTATCTTTTTCATTCATTTATTTAAATTTGACCAGAGAGAGAGAAAGAAAGAGAAAGTGAGAAAGCAAGCCACTAGGTCCAGGACTCGAACTGTGGTCGGACATGTGGGGGTGTCCAGCGCCTTAACCACCATGCCACCTGCTGGTCCCGTCAACCTCCTATTTAAGGCATACAACTTAACTATTTTTTTTTTTCAAGTTTGGGTATTTCTTCCGAGGGGGAGAGAGAGAGGAGGGATATACCCCCAAATAGGGTCTTCATGCTGAGATCCACCCCTGCCTCAGCCAACCAGGGTCACAGACGCACATGTGTCCAGTGCACAGAGAGACCTCAGGATGTGAACCCGGGACCTTCCATATGGCTTCATCACAGACCTTGCGTTCCCAGGTAGCACCTCTGGCCCTACTGTTGGGGTACATTGTGAGCTCTCACCATGGAGCTAATGAACTGCTCATCAACTCACATTACGTTTTCTTTTCTTTTTTCATCTCCTCCCCTCCTTCCTTCTTTCCTTCTTCCTTGCAATGAGAACGCTTAGCATCTACTTGCTTAAGGCAGCAGGTGGCGTAGTTGTTAAGGCACTGGACTCCTACATGGGTGACTGTGGCTCAAGTCCCGGGCCTGGTGGTTTGAAAAATCTCACCTGGGCACATGTGCGTGCATACCAAGTCCCAGGAGAAGAGTGGAGGAGAAGGGATTGCTATGTGGTCATCCCCTCACTGAGGGGCGATTTCTCACTTTACTTTTCACTGTCTCCTCTGTGGTGAGCGCATGTGCCCTATGGCAAAAACCTTAAAAAAAAAGGATACCCACTTAGCAAGTGTCAAATACACCATACAGTATTGTCAGGCATATACACACAGTGTTCGGTAGGTCTCAAGAACTACTCATCCTATATAACTAAAACTTCGTACCCTTAAACATGTACCCTTCCCGTTTACTCCTCTCTCAGCCCTAACCTCCGTTCCACTCCCTACTGCCACAAGGGTATTTTTGTTTTTTAGAATCATTTATTTATTTTAATTCCATTGGTTATTATTATTCCTTTTTAATTTGACCAGACAGAGACAGAGACAGAGAGAAAGGGAATGTAAGAAAGCAAGCCGCCAGGTCTGGAACTCGAACCATGGTCGGCCATGTGGGAATCCAGTGCCCTTCACCACCATGCCATCTGTCAGCCCCGCCACAAGAGTATTTTAGATTCCACGTGCAGTGTTTCTCTTTTTACATCGAGCTGTTTTCCCGTAGCATAACATTCTCCAGTTCATTCATGTTGTCTCAAATGAGGGGATTTCTTTCTTTCTTTTAAATTATTTTATTTACATTGCCACCTGCCACCTACCAGTCTTGTGTCTTTTTTTTCTTTATTTTATTGGACTTTATTTGTCTATTTATTTATCTATATTTGACCAGAGAGGAACAGAGTGAGAGAGAACAAGAGGGAGAGTGAGAAACCAAGCTGCCAAGTCTGGGACTTGAACCATGGTTGGCCATGTGGGAGTCCAACACCCTTACCCACCATGCCACCTGCTGGCCTCATCTTTTTAAAGGCAGAATAGTACTCCATTGTGCATAGACAGCACGTTTTCTTTCTTTATTCGTCTATAGATGGACACATGGGTTGATTCCCGGTCTCTGCTATGCTGACGAATGCTGTGATGAACAAGGGTGTGCAAATTTCTCTAAGATACTGATCTCATTTCTTCTGGATTTACACCTAGAAGTGGGTTTGCTGGATCCTATGATAGTTCTATTTCTAATTTTTTATTTTTATTTTTTTACCATAGGTTATCAGAGAGATACAAACATAAACAGAGAGAGAGGAAAAGTAAGAAATCACCCCTCAGGGGGAATGGCCATGTCACAATCCCTTCTCCATTCTCCTCTTGGGATGATGCACATGGCATGGTTTGTAGCTGCTGGGTCCAGGACTTGAACCATGGAGTCAGCCAGGTGGGATCCAGATGCCTTCATCACCACACCATTGGTTGGCCCTACTTTTAATCTTTTGAGGAGCCATCTTACTGTTCTTCCTAATAGCTGCACAATTACATCCGCACTGAGTATAAGATTCTCTTTTCTTCCTCCCACCTTGGTATTCTTTTTTTTTTTTTTTGAGAGGTTTTCACTATAGGATGCGTGCACTTGCCAGACAGACAGAGAGAGACATAGAGACAGAAAGCGAGAAATCACCCCCCAGGGGGGATGGTCACGCCACAATCCCTTCTCCTCCATTCTCCTTTCGGGATCTTGGGCACGCACGCACACGCGCCCGGCGTGAGTTTTAAGCCACCGGGTCTGGGACGCGAACCGCGGTCGACTACGTGGGAGTCCAGCGACATAGCCACTATGCTAACTGCTGGTTCCCTCCCACCTTGGTATTCTTGATAGCCAGCCTACCAGGTATGAGCTCAGTGTTGGTTTGACTTGCACGTCCCCTGTGGGTAGTGAACTTGAGCATTTTTTTCACATACCTGCTGACCACCTGGATATCTTCTTTGGAGAAATGCCCAAAGAAGATGCTTTGTCACTTTTAAATGCAATGACCATTTTTTGCCCTGGAGTTCTATGCGTGTCACTCACCTGCGTTTGAGCAGCATTTCTGAAACTTCTGGTCGACCTCACTGTTGTCTGGGAGCATGTTTGAAAAAGTGTATTTCTCGGTTTCATCCTCAGTTTCTGAGTTTGGGTCTCTAGGGCTGGGTCAGAAACTGCCCTTTAACAGGTTTTCTTAGGTGACTCTGATGGAGGTGTCTCTGGTCACACCTGGGTGATCCTTGGGCCTTAGAGAATGGCCAAGATCCTGTAGCTGAACCGATGACTTTATGTTCTGGAAATAGAGCCCGTATACAAGGTTGTAATTTTTTTTCTTTAGTAATTTGCCAGTGGGTATGTGTACACACTAGAGAAAGAGAGAGAGAGAGGAAGGGAGGGAGGGAGAGAGCAAGAAAGCACCCCCCGACCCCCAAGATAGTTATGCCACTATTTCTTCTCCTCCATTTCTCCCTCCCCCCTGGATTTTGGGCACACACCCACTTGGTGTATTTTTCAAGCCCCTGTGCTCAGAATTCAAATAGCAGTTAGCCATGTGGGATCCAGTCACTTCCGCCACCACCACTGGCTGGCCTGTAGTCAAGTTTTTTTTGTTTTTTTAATTATTTAATTTTATTCATCATTATGATTTAATTTTGACCAGAGAAAGACAGAGAAAGTGAGAAAGTAAGCTACTAAGTCTAGGACTCAAACCCTGGTGGGCCATGTGTAAGTTCAGCACCCCAACCGCCACATCACCTGCTGCCTTCCCCCTGCCCCCCATCCAGCCTGGCCTGTAGTCAAGTTTTTTTTGTTTTTTTAATTATTTAATTTTATTCATCATTATGATTTAATTTTGACCAGAGAAAGACAGAGAAAGTGAGAAAGTAAGCTACTAAGTCTAGGACTCAAACCCTGGTGGGCCATGTGTAAGTTCAGCACCCCAACCGCCACATCACCTGCTGCCTTCCCCCTGCCCCCCACCCAGCCAAATATATACATATTTTTTTTTTTTTTGGAGAGGTTTTCGCTATAGGGCGCGTGTGCTTGCCAGACAGACAGAGAGAGACATAGAGACAGAAAGCGAGAAATCCCCCCCCCCGGGGGGATGGTCATGCCGCAATCCCTTCTCCTCCATTCTCCTCTTGGGATCTTGGGCACACACGCACACACGCCCGGCGTGAGTTTTAAGCCACCGGGTCTGGGATGTGAACCGCAGTCGACTATGTGGGAGTCCAGCGACATAGCCATTACGCTAACTGCTGGTTCCCCCCAGCCAAATTTTAAATGCAGTTCTGTAGAGAGATTTCCACACATTCTCTATCCCCATCTCAAGCTCTGACTCCCAACTACCACACCCTGGTAGTTCAGTATCCTCACAGTAAAAGTTAATCGCTCTAGAGACCCCTTCCCTTGTAGGTTTTTGCTTTTGGATGTTTTGGGGAGGTGAGGAAGCGAAGGATTTTCATAGGAATACACAGAACATTGAGCTTTTCTTCAGAAGTAGTCACTTTGAGTCTTTGCCAAGGTATTTTTTTTTTAACTAAAAACTTTTATTGTTAGTAGTAAATGTCCATTTCTGCTTTTTTGCAGTTAATAGAAAAATATGAAAGATGGCTATCAGAAAACAGGCAGATTTATAATGGAAATAAAAACATCATAACATTTATAAATGTACAAAATCAATCAAATGTTGTTCTACAACAAAATATGGCTAATGGCTCCATCGTTTCAAATAGTATTAAAAATAAAATTGAGGGAACCAGCAGTTAGCGTAATGGCTATGTCGCTGGACTCCCACGTAGTCGACCGCGGTTCATGTCCCGGACCCGGTGGC
>NW_006159817.1:267479-294579 GCF_000334495.1 Tupaia belangeri chinensis
AAATAAATAAATAAGTAAATAAATAAAGTTAAATAAAAGAATTTTTTAAGAAAACTAAATAAAATGAAATTGGTGCATACACCGATAGCCACTTTTTTTAGTTATGTCTACTGTACTGTCGTCTTCATTAAGAGAGAATGAAAGGACAGCAAAAGCCATGGTCATCCTTTGAACCAAGTGTCCACAGGAGATCCTGGACTCACTTCTGCGTGACTAAGGAGTCCCACGCATTTTTCCCCAAAGGAAGCTTCACATCCCTAGCGAGTACAGAAAGCAGTTTGATAAGCCCTTCAGCTTCTAAAATATTTTCTCTTTAATTTTTTTTTTTTCAAATTCATGCTAAAGAGCATGTGAATGAATGAGAGGAGAAAGAGAGAGGGAGACTGCTGGAAATCTTCACTCCATAGTCCTTTTTTTTTTTTTTTTTGGAGAGGTTTTTGCTATAGGGCGCATGCACTTGTCAAAAAGACAGGGAGAGACAGAGAGACAGAAAGAGAGAAATCACCCCCCCGGGGGGATGGCCATGCCACAATCCCTTCTCCTCCATTCTCCTCTCAGGATCTTGGGCATGCACGCACATGCACCCTGTGTGAGTTTAAGCCACCAGGTCCAGGACTTGAACTGCGGTCGACTACATGGGAGTCCAGTGACATAGTCATTACGCCAACTGCTGGTCCCTTCACTCCATAGTACTTGCCCTCAGTCCTCTGACTTTTCAGGATCTTGGATGCCTGTGTGCTTGTGGTCCCTTCCAACTTCTTGCTGGCTCTTTTCCACCATTGTATCCTCACTTCGAAATTATTTAAAAAGGGGTGGTCAGCGGGTGGCATAGTGGTTAAGGTACTGGACTCCCACATGGCTGACTGCGGCTTGAATTCCAGACCTGGAGGCTTGAGACTCAAGCTGGACATGTGTGCACGTGAGCCTAAAATCCTGAGAGGAGAACGGAGGAGAAGGAATTGCAACGCGGCCCTCCTCGCTGGGGTTCAATTTCTCTCTTTCTCTCTCTTTCTCTCTGTCTCTCTGGTGAGAGCATATGCCCTCTAGCAAAAATCTCTAAGAGGAAAAAAAATGATTAAAAAAAAAAAGACTAAAACTAAGACGTGGTTAAATTGATGAAAATAGTTTTTATGAGAATGAGTTAAACTATTGAGCTGTTTGGTTCAATCCCAGATAACGGGTGAATTCATTTGATGAACTATCGGTTGGATGGAAAAGTCATGATGTATTTTTCAGTTTTTCTATGCAGAAATGCATCTTGACTTTTTGGATGACCTAATATTACCAGGAACTTATCGAAAGCTTAGCTCAGAGCCAGATGGTGGTATGGTGGGTAAGGTGGCTGGATCCTCCCACATGACCAATTGTGGAGTTGGAGTCCTGGACCCAGCGACTAGAAAAACATGCACGTGGGTGCTTGCCCCAGATCCCAGAGGGGGTGAGAAGCAGAGGAGGAGGGATTGCAGCATCACCACCCCCCATTAGAGGCTGTTTCTCCCTCCTCCTTTCCCTCTCCTGTTTTTCTCTAGCGAGTGTGTGTGTCCTTTGGCAATTAAAAAAAATAATAATTTCGGGACCAGCACATGGCATAATGCTTACGTCGTGTGACTCCTACATAGGCAACCGCAGTTCAAGTCCCAGATGGAGCAGTTTAAACTCACGCCGGCACTTGTGCGTGCGTGCCCAATATCTCGAGAGGAGAAGGGATTGCAGCGTGGCTATCTCCCCTGGGGGATGGGATAGCCATTTCTTGCTTTCTGTCTCTTTGGAGAGCACATGCGCCCTATAGCAAAACTCTCTCTCTCCAAATAAATAAATAGCTTATTTCTTTCATGAGAAGGAGAGACAGAAAGAGAGCGAGAGAGAAAGACCAGTACCCCGACCTAACAGGATACAGCCCTCCTCCCAGCCATCCGGGATCATGGGCACAAGTGTCCAGCATTTACAGACCGACTGGGGAACTGAACCTGCATCTTCCTTATGGATCCAGCACGGTTGAGCAGTACCTTCCTGCCATGTCACCAAGCTGGCCCAACATTGCGAACGGACATAATTTCTAGGTGTGCCCCCGTCGTCACCAGCAGGATGGCACCATGCCCTTCTCCCTCTCGCTGGCGCGGTGTGAGCCGAGGAAAGCACTTTGCAGATGGGAAGGAGGTTGCAATTTTTATTTGCACGATTAATCCCGCCTGTGATGTTCCCTTCCCATCCCTGCCGTGTCCACGCGTGTTCAAGCAGAATAATTTCCCCAAGTGCATTAGAAAATGAATAAATCGGGAAAGCGCTCAAGGGGAGGGATGCCCCCCCCTTTTGAATTTTTATCACAGATTCAAGTGCAGCCATGAGGGGGGTGGTGTGCTCCCTGAGAACAGGGACTTTACAGTCCCCAGCTTTGTCCAGGGCCCTGTGGCAGTTGTTTGAAAAAGGCTGCCAGAAATTGAGTTAGCATGACCAGGGGGGAAATGAAACAAAACAAAAACCCCAACACGGCGGCACCCCTGCCACCTGCTCCCGTGAAAAGGGTAATTCAGTCGGCTGCCGTGGAAAACGTGCTGGGGGGGTTGTTCGTTAGCTGGCCGCGAGCTGAGGATGCAGTTTGGCCGTGGATTTTAATGTTCCCTTGTAACGTTTTACAACCCAGACCCGGCCACAGTGACGTCATTCTTTGCTATCGCTCCCATGGAACAGCATGTGAGAGGGGCCGTGCCAGGGGAAGCTGGCCTGCGGACGCCAATTCTCAGGGTGAGCCGAGGTGCTCAGGACCCCGGCTGGTGTCTGCAGAGCCCAGGGTCTGATCAGAACTTGTCCGTGAGAGGCAATGGAACCGGCTGATACAGAAGAGCTGGTGGTGGGATTTGACATTTGTTAAAAGAAGGGTCCCACAAGCAGTAGAATTGACCTGTCAGTCCTGACATTGCCTGGGTATCGCCAATATCCAACTCTGTTATCACTAGTATGCTTCAAAAAAATTATTATTTAATTTGATTTATGCATTCATTCACTTATTTTATTTTTTTGGAGAAATTTTTTTTTGCTATAGGGCATGTGCACTCGCCAGAAAGAGAGAGACAGAGAGACAGAAAGCGAGAAATGCCCCCCTCCCCCCCGGGAGGATGGCCATGCCACAATCCCTTCTCCTCCATTCTCCTCTCGAGATCTTGGCCTCCATTCTCCTCTCGGGATCTTGGGCACACACACACACGCGCCCAGCGTGAGTTCAAGCCACCGGGTCCGGCACTTGAACCACGGTCAACTACATGGGAGTTCAGCGACATAGCTATTACACCATCTGCTGGTCCCTATTTTTAAAAAATTTGACCAGACACACACACACACACACACACACAGAGAGAGAGAGAGAGAAGAAAAGTGAGAGAGTAAGCCACCAGGTCCAAGATTTGAACCATGGTCGGCCATGTGGGAGTGTCCACCACCTTAACCACCATGCCAACTGCTGGGCCCCATCACCAGCATGCTTTATATAGCAGGACGGTTGCATTTGCCAAGCAGCTGGTAATTGACAAGTCCCTGTTATCAAGTCTAAGTTGGCAAGAGCTTTGGAATGGGACTGCCCTCGGGGCCGTCAAGCCTTGTTTACTTCTTCTTAGCTGTGTGATCTGGGGCAAGTTACTAAACCTCTCAGAGCCTGAACGTCCTTAGATCGAAAGTAAGTCTAATTGTACCCAGAAAATAAGGCAATTACCAGGCTCAAATGAGGCAAAACATTGAGTACGGTGGCTGGAGCATTAGACTTGAAGAACAGTATGGATAGTGATAAGGAAGTGATCAGGATGGTGGTAACGATGATCAAAATCTAGCCCACTTGGGGCCAGCAGGTGGCGTGGTGGTTAAGGCACTGGATCTCACATGGCCGATTCCATGGCTCAAGTCCCAGATCCTGCAGCTTGAGAAACACGGGACGTGTACACGCGTGCCCAAAATCCCAAGAGGAGAATAGAGAAGAAAGGATTGTGGTGTGGCCATCCCCCCAGTGGGTGACGTCTCACTTTCTTCTGTTCGCTCTCTCTGTCTCTCTCCGGTGAGCACATGTGCCCTATAGCAAAAACTAAAATGAAACTAAACAAAACAAAGTCGTCTTCTATTGCTGGCTCTATTCACAGACATACAAGAGCCTCCTTGCTTGCTTGCTTGCTTGCTTGCTTGCTTGCTTGCTTGCTTCTTTTCTTTCTCTCTCTCTCTCTCGCCAGACAGTAAAAAGGAAAGTGAGAAATCACCCCCCACCCCCAGGGGGATGACCAGGGTGCAATTCCTTCTTCTCCATGCTCCTTCTGGGATCTTGGGCATGCACTCACATGCGCCAGGAATGAGTTCCAAGTCACAGATCCGGGACTTGAACCAGGGCCGGCCCTGTGGGAGTCCAGCGACGTAACCACTACACCATCTGCTTGTCCGCACAAGAGCTTTTTAAGCTTCTCGTGTTGTCGCTGCTTTCTTTTTGTTTTTGAGAGGTTTTTCTATAGGGCACGTGCATTTACCAGAAAGACAGAGAGAGACAGAGAGACAGAAAGCAAGAAATCGCCCCCCCAGGGGGGATGGCCACGCCGCAATCCCTTCTCCTCCATTCTCCTCTCGGGATCTTGGGCATGCACGCACATGCGCCCGGCGTGAGTTTAAGCCACTGGGTCCAGGACACGAACCGTGGTCGACTACATGGGAGTTCAGCGACATAGCCATTACGCTAACTGCTGGTCCCGTCCACGTCCATATTTTGACACCTGTCAGCTCCGCTATGGAGCGCGGTATTTCAGGCACTAAAAACGATGCTCACCATTGATGGTGGGGATATTTTTGAGCCCCGTAGAAACAAGCTGGGGGCTCGTGGTGTTGGGGATAAACTGACTTTGCCACTTCTGTGAGTGTCAGTAATCAGAAACAGGGTTTGGCCTTTCCAGAGAGCAATTTTGCAATTTGGCAGTACTGGAACAGAGAATTCCACAGAGTCCATTGATACATTCTCTCGTAAATTCCCTCGGCCAACATTTTTGGGGGCTTATTTTCTTTAATTAAAAAAAATAAAGTTCCCATTAAAAATATAAAACCTAAAGAGATTTTCTCCCCCTTTCCTACTGGAGCTCTGACAACCCAAGACTTGAACTAAGCAGACTCAACTAGGATTGCCAGAGAGGTTGGATAACTTTTATAATGTTTTAATATTATTATTATAATTTTTCTTCTTCATCTGTTTTTCCATTACGTAGCTTGAACCGCAACGTGAGCACTATAAAGCTAATTTCATTCCGTTTAGGCTCTTGGGCCCCAGGGGAAGATTCTGACTGCTTGGGAGGGTTCCAACTTTGGCCCTCAGATGGTACATGCCACAGGGAAGCTTGGCTAGGAGACCCCTGGGTGTCGTGAGGGTGTCTGTCGCTTCATGGAAAATTGACCGATACTCCTCATCCCCTGCCTGGTCTCTCTGAGATGTTTTCATATGACCAATAATGGCAGGCGCCCAGGGCAGAGATGGCTCCTCCCCTGGGGCTGGAGAAGTGGGAAGGAAATCGTGGGCTCCAAGCCCCTGCTCCCCTAAAGGCATACGCTACTTTATTTAAATTTTTTTTTTTAATTTTTGAGAGACTTTTGCTATTAGGGTGTGTGTGCTTGCCAGAGAGAGAGAAAGAGACAGAATGAGAAATCACCCCCCGCTCCCCAGGGAGGATGGCCATGCCATAATCCCTTCTCTGTTCTCCTCTTGGGATTTTGGGCATGCATGCACACACACCGGTATGAGTTTCAAGTTGCTGGGGCCGTGCATGCACACACACCGGTATGAGTTTCAAGTCGCTGGGGCCGGGACTTGAACCAGGGTTGACCACATGGGAGTCCAGTGCTTAACCACTATGCTGCCTGCTGGCCCAAGGCATATGATACTTTAAACATGGAAAGAAGTAATTAGGAGAGTGGGTTGAGATAGTTAGGGTATGCCCAGGTTGGAATACTGGTTGGGTCTCTGTCTAGTTCTGTGACGCAGGGCAAGTTGCTCAATCTCTCTGGACAGCAGTTTCCTAATCTATAAAACGGGAACAAAAAACCTACCTA
Source organism: Tupaia belangeri chinensis (assembly GCF_000334495.1). Taxonomy (NCBI): domain Eukaryota; kingdom Metazoa; phylum Chordata; class Mammalia; order Scandentia; family Tupaiidae; genus Tupaia; species Tupaia belangeri. Next base: position 273,537 of record NW_006159817.1, read on the forward strand.
ATGGGGCCTGGCAGGTGGCATTGCTGGTAAGGCGCTGGACTCCCACATAGCTGACCGTGGATTGAGTCCTGGACCTGGCAGCTTGCTTTCTCACTCTCCCCTCACCCTCAATCTGTCTCTGTCTGGTCAAATTAAATAATAATAGGGACCAGTAGGTAGCGTGGTGGTTGATCGCGCTGGACTCCCACATAGCTGACCGTGGATTGAGTCCTGGACCTGGCAGCTTGCTTTCTCACTCTCCCCTCACCCTCAATCTGTCTCTGTCTGGTCAAATTAAAGTAAATAAGTAAATAAAGATAAATAAAATAACAAAAAATTAAATAATAATAATAACAAGAAAATTAAATGAAATAATTCTAATAAAAAAAAAAAGGACACCTTACCTCATAGGGTCACAGAAAGGGTGAAGTGGGCTAATGGAGTATCCTTCAAAATGTGTCATGTGGGGGCCAGCAGGTGGTGTAGTGGGTTAAGTGCTTGACTCCTACATGGCCGACCGCGGTTCAAGTCCCAGATCCAGCAGCTTGAAACTCATGGTGGGTGTGTGGGCATGTGTGCCTAAGATCTTGGGAGGAGAATGGAGGAGAAGGGACTGTGGTGCGGCTATCCCCCCAAGGGGTGATTTCTCACTTTCCCCCTCACTGTCTCTGTCTTCTCTGTCTTGTTCTCTTTCTGGCAAGCACTCCCGCTCTCAGGCAAAAATCTCTTAGAAAAAAGTGTCACATGTAGCTCTTTGTGCATGAGATGACTTCAGATGTACCATTTAATTTTAATAATTACGTACTTTTAAAAAAATTATTTAATTTTATTCATCATTATTATTATTTTTAAATTTGCTACAGGGCATGCATGCTCACCAGAGAGAAACAGAGAGAGAAAGAGAGGGAAAGTGAGAAAGCAAGCCTCCAGGTCTGGGACTTGAACCATGGTGGGTCATGTGGGAGTCCAGTGCCTCAACCACTATGCTGCCTGCTGGACTCACTATGTTCTTATTTTAATTGCAATTGAGAAACTATAATTAGAGGCCGGCAGATGACATGGTGGTTAAGATGCTGGACTTCCACCATGGCTAACTGCGGTTCAAGTCCCAGACCTGGTGGCTTGCTTTCCCACTTTCCCTCTCTTCTCTCTCTAGTCAAATTAAAAATTAATCAATTGATTAAATAATGCTTTTTTTTTTTAAAAAAAAGAGAACATTTCTACTGAGTTGTAGCATATCCCTACTCCCAGGATTTATGGTTTCAGTTAAAAAATAAATAAATAAGAGAAACTATAATTAGCTCCAAGCTCATAGTTTCCACAAATATTACTTCTAGTGAGGCTCAACTTATTTGGGTAAAAAATTGATTTAGGTGCCAACAGGTCGTATGGAGGTTAAGGTGCTGGATCCCACATGGCTGACTGCATGTTTCAAATCCCAGGTCCTGCAGCTTGAAATTCACACCAGATGTGTGTGCATGTGTGCCCAAAGTCCTGAGAGGAGATTGGAGGAGAAGGGATGCCAATATGACCATCTCCCCTACAGGGCAATTTCTCACTTTCTCCTCCTCTCTTTCTCTCTCTGGTGCATGCATTCATCCTATAACAACAATAACAACAACAACAAAATTGGTTATAGGAGGCCGGACAGTGGTGCAGGGGTGATGCAGTGTTCTCCAAGGCTGACCCACGTGGAAGGTTCTGGGTTCGTATTTGGATCCCTTCTTGAACACACCGGGTACAAATGTGCCTATGGTTGAAGACTGGCTGAGCTTGGGGGTGGATTGCTGCGTGAAGACCAGGTTGGGCATGTCCCCCACTTAGGGAAGGAAGAAATGTAGTTTAAAAATAAATGAAAAAGTAATACATTAAAGAATATAGGACTCTAGGTTATGGCAAAAATTGTGACTGTAGACGTTAGGATTTACATATTTCTGCTAAAGTGGGAGTTTTCTTTACTTTTTTTTTTTTTTGGTAGAGATTTTTCCCATAGAGCATACGCGCTCACTGGAGAGAGAGTGAGAGAGAGAGGTGAGAGGGCAAGTGAGGAATCACCCCCGCAGGGGGGATGGCCATGCCACAATCTCTTCTCATCCATTCTCCTCCTGGGATCTTGGGCACACAGGCACACATACCCAGCGTGAGTTTCAAGTTACCGGGTCCAGGACTTGAACCACGGTCAGCCATGTGGGAGTCCAGTGATGTAACTGCTATACCATCTCCTGGCCCCAAGAGCTGATCTTAATCCTTTTAATGCCTTGTCTGTCTCTGACGACATGTTGAAACCTATAGATTACTTTTAAAAAAAATTAAAAAAAACAATTATTTATTGGGGAACCAGCAGTTAGCGTAATGGCCATGTCGCTGGACTCCCACGTAGTCGACCGTGGTTCGCGTCCCGGACCCGGTGGCTTAGAACTCACGCCAGGCGCATGTGTATGTGTGCCCAAGATCCCAGAGGAGAATGGAGGAGAAGGGATTGTGGTGTGACCATCCCCCCCTGGGGGGTGATTTCTTGCTTTCTGTCTCTATGTCTCTCTCTGTCTGGCGAGTGCATGCGCCCTATAGCAAAAACCTCTCAAAAAATTATTTATTTAATTGTATCTATTCATTCATTTATTTGTTTTAATTTGACCAGAGAGATACAAAGAGAGAAAGGTAAAGTGAGAAAGCAAGCCACCATGTCTGGGACTTGAACTGTGGTCTGCCATGTGGGAGTGTCCAGTGCCTTAATCACCATACCACCTGCTAGTCCCAAAACCTCTGGAACACTTTTCAGAATAATCTGAATAAATGCATAAAGTAAAATAACATGGGTTATAAAGAAAACCAATTATACTGGAATATGGTTGTCAAAATATTTTAGAATGGCGAACTTTATGTGAACTTTATGAGTGCCTTGTCCGAGATTCCTCTCCCAACACTTCTTCCCATCCTGAGTGGTGGCAGTCCTGTCCCCTTGATGGGTGTGGGAATATTAGGGTCAGACCAACTTCTTCTTACCCACTGGGGTGTTTCTCTCCATGATCTCTCTCTCTCTCTCTCTCTCTTTTTTTTTTTAAAGAGACTTGTACATGCGCTCATGAGAGAGACAGAGAGACAGAAAGCAAGAAATCACCCACCAGGGGCAATGCCCACGCCTCAATCCCTTCTCCTCTTGGGATTTTGGGCACACACGCACATGGGCCTGGTATAAGTCTCAAGCCACCAGGTCTGGGACTTGACCTAGGGTTGGCCATGTGGGAGTCCAGTGCCTTAACCACTATACAACCTGCTGACCCCTCCCTCTTCTATCTTTAAGCTGGCCCCTCTAGACTCTTCTGCAGTCTTCCACTTCTAATTCATTTCCTGACCTCCTGTTTCTTCTGGGTGACCCAGTGCTGCTTGCTCTTTTATTCCTCCTTCCCAGGAGAGGGTCCTACTGAAGTTTCCAAGTCTTTATGAGAAAAACAAAAACAAAAACAAGGGAACATCTGCTGTAAAACTTGATGGTGAGAGAATGTGGAGGGACCACTCCTAAGTGCGAGGAGCCTAGATTTGCAGCACATTAGAGGCTGCTGTCCGTATGGTGTCACTGAGCTTTTTAGGCTCTGTTTACCTGTGTGATTGCTGAGGTGTGGAAGGGTTGCGTCTCACCAGGGCACCCTGGACACTCAAGTCTGTGCCCAGTGAGTTTCAGGCTGACCAGGCCGGGGATGCAAACTCTGGTTTGATCTGGCTTCTCTGGAGCAGTGTGTTACCACCGTGGCATAGAGCTCAACTTCTTTTCTTTTTTTTTTTTAATTTGTGTTTTATCCAGTGACTTTTCTCGTAAACTCTTTGACCTGTGGTTCTACCAGTGGGGGAATTTGTATCAGGAGACTAACAAATATTATTTTCTACCTTCTCTCTTTCAGTAAAGAATATCCTGTGGTTCCCAGGAGCACAGTGAGGCAAAAAGTGGCTTCCAACCACAGTCCTTTCAGCAGCGAGCCTCGCGCTCTCTCCGCCTCATCCAACTTGGGCTCTCAGTACCAGTGTGAGAACGGTGTCTCCGGCCCCTCCCAGGACCTTCTTCCTCCACCCAACCCATACCCCCTGCCCCAGGAGCACGGCCAGATTTACCATTGCACCAAGAGGAAAGGTGAGTGTGACGGCTCCTGACCAATTTGCCTTCTCCTTGGCCACCCTTCTTTGCTTTCTCGGTGGGGAGGAGCTGCGGAAGTGTAACTGCATTCATTTATTTAAAAATCTGTGACCATGCTTCCTCCAGTTCCAGCCCCTTCCTGGGAGAACTTATTTGAAATGTCCATAATTATGGTATGCATTTACACCCACAGGTACGTACACACCACACATATACGCACACCCAGAAATTGTCTTTCAAACATAGATGGAATCACATGGTATGTATTTTGCAACCTGATACATACCTATGTATAATTTGCTAGCGGGTGTATGTACTCGTTGGAGAGATGCAGAGAGAGAAAGAGAGAGGGAAAAGGAAAGCACCCTCCATGGTGCACGGCCATGCTGCAGTCCTTTCCTCTCCACCTCTCCTTCTGGGATGTGAGACATGCATGCACATATGCCTGGCAGGCTCGGGACTTGAACTGCATGGTTGGCTACGTGGGATCCAGCCTCCTTAACCACCATGCCATTGTGTTTTAGATATCTCTTTATGGACCTGGACCTGCCTCATTCTTTTTAACTTCTGAAGAGGAGGGAGGTATTGCCTAGAAAGAGGAAGGCAGAGTTATTATTATTTTAGAGATTTTGCTATCGGGTACATATACTCACTGGAGAGACAGAGGAACAGAAAGTGAGGAAACCCCCCCCCACCCTCAGGGGGACGTCCTTGCCACAATCCCCTCCCCTCCATTCTCCTCTTGGGATTTTGGGCACGCACGTACACATGCACCCAGCGTGCATTTCAAATCATCAGGTCCAGGACTCTAACTGCGGTCAACCAGGTGGGAGTCCAGCGTCCCAACCACGATGCCGCCTGCTGATCCCAAAGCAGAGTTATTTTGTCACCCCCCCAGGGGGCTGGAAGGGTGCATCCAGGGTTCCGGGTGATGTTAGACGTCGCAGGGCAGGGGACCTCCTTGTTATCATTCATGACTCTGGTACAGAAGCCCAGTGTTTCCCCTCGATGGGTTCTGAGCTCTTTTTCTCTTTCCAGTTCAAAACCACCACCACCATCACCACCGCCGCCACCACCACATGCGCACACACAAACACGTACATTGCAACTGATTTCTCCTTTTTGATGCCATCTATAAATGTATTAAACCGGTGCTGAAGCCCTCCGAAGCTTTCTCTGCCTCGTGAGAAATAGATGACTTTTTGGGAAGTCATCTAAGTTCAAAGGGGCCCTACTAAAAAAGGAATTTTTGAGGGTGGCAGGTGGCGTGGTGGTCGTTAAGGGCATTGGACTCCCACGTGGCTGTGGTTTGAGTCCTGTACCTGGCGGCTTGCTTTCTCACGTTCCCTGTCTCTGTCCCTCTCTCATCAAATAAAAAATAAATAGATACAATTAAATAATAAAATAATTCAAAAAAAAAAAAAAAAGGAATTTTCTGGTGGCTCTCTAAGTGAGCCAGAATTGACAAGGTGGAGGGAGTGGTGTGGTGAGTTCAGCTCACTGGAACAGTTGCGTGGTGTGAGCTGCAGACGGGCAGATTGTGGGGAGGTGCAGGCAGTGGGGCTAGAGGAAAGTGGGTTTGAATCTTGGCAGTGTTTCCAGTTTCTTGAGTGACCTCAGGCAGGTGTCCCTCCCCCCGATCATCAGTTTCCCGCTTTGTAAATGGCAGTGAGTCTCTGCAGCACGCGATCCTCAGTAAGCACTTGGTAGGTGGTAACTCCAATCAGATAAAGGAAGGCTGCTTATTAAAGAGAGCTTGGGGACCAGCAGATAGCATAGTGGTTACATCACTGGACTCCCACATGGCTAACCGCAGTTTGAGTCCCAGATCCGGTGGCTTCAAACTCACGCTGGGTGCATGTGCACACATGCCCAGAATCCCGAGAGGAAAATGAAAAAGAGATTGCAGTGTGCGGTGTAGCCATCCCCCCAGGGAGTGATTTCTCGCTTTCTATCTTTCTGTCTCTATGGTAGCCCCTGGACCCTATAACAAAAAACTCCCCCTCCTAAAAAAAAAAAAGAGAGAGAGAGAGAGAGAGAGAGCGCTTGGGAAGACAGACAGATACAGAGGAGGCGTGTAGACTTGCGTAGATCTGTGGTCTTCAGAATCATCTTCAGGATCATCCAATGGGGATGAATTCCCTGTTTGCCATTTGGAAATGTTTCCAAATTGGGACAAGTTCCTTGACCTCTCGAAACCTATTTTTCTTTTCTTTCTTTCTTTCTTTTTTTTTTTTTTCCAAGAAATTTATTTAATCAGAACTACAGAGGGCTCCTGAAACCTGCCTGTATAATAAGGCCCGCAGATGATTATAGGTTTTGGTTAAAAGTGTGGTTTAGAAGCAATTTTAACCTTGATTCTGTGTCATATTAGATTATACAATAAAATTAAATTAGAAGGCATATAATTGAACACAAGAATTCCTTTATACAAAGTATGAATAGATATCTAAATACAATATGGTTTTTAAAATGAAATTTACATGCATGTAACTATATTCATAAAGATTAAGTATACCTAACCACAAGCTGTACAGTGAGAAACATTAACAGGGCAAATCCAGGGACAAATGAAGACATTCGTCTGAATTCTGTTTCGCTGAACATCAAAAACCACCAACCTTGGGACCAGCAGATAGTGTAATGGCTACATCGCTGGACTCCCATGTAGTTGACCACGGTTCAAGTCCTGGACCTGGTAGCTTAAACTCACGCCGGGCGCATGTGCATGCATGCCCAAGATCCCGAGAGCAGACTGGAGAAGGGATTGCAGCATGGCCATCTCCCCTGGGGGGTGATTTCTCGCTTTCTGTCTTTCTGTCTCTCTCTGTCTTTCTAGCGAGCGCACGCACCCTATAGCAAAAACCTCCCCTGCAGCCCCCCCCCCCAAAAAAAAAAACCCCACCAACCCTTTAGTTCTTTTCTTATACATTATTCTATATCCATATTCTCTGCATCTGATTGGATCTCTGGGTTTTCTTTCATTTTCTGTGTGACATTCTCCACAGATATGTATCATTGGCTGCTGCTTTGGGGGTTGAACGTCCTTCTGGGGGTCCAGAAGGACACAGTGTTTGCGCAGCACGAAGAGACTTCTCACTCCACACTGCCAGACAACCAGGCTCCTAAACCTATTCTTCTTTTGTTTTTAAATGAGAGAAAGAGAGTGATACGGAGAAATAGAGAGAAGTGTTTTAGATAGAGTCTTGCCAGGCCATGATCCACCAGCTCCAGCCTCTTGGTTTGCCGGGGTTACGGGCATGAACCACCATACGTGGTGTACTTAGGTTGGGCTGGGATCCAGACCCGAGTTTCCCATGTGACTCCAGCATTGTATGCAATGCTCCTCCAGCTGCACCACCGCCGAGGAGCCTACTCTGTTTGTTTCCCACCTGTCAGTTTGGGCTCAAGGTAGGACTTGTCTCCTAGGCTTGGTGTGAAGGCATGATAAAAGCATGCGTGCCAGGGGCTGGCGCAGGGTGGTCTCGGGAAGTAGCAGTTCTGCTCTAAGAGGCTCAGGCTTAGTCTTTAAAAAAAAAAAAAGAATTATTTTATTGGGGACCAACAGGTGGCATGGTGGTTAAGGTACCGGACATTCCCACATGGCCGACCACAGTTTGAATCCCAGACAGAGCGGCTTGCTCGCTCACTTTTCCTGTCTTTCTCTGTGTGTGTCTCTCTCTGGTCAAATTCAAATAAATGAATGCATAAATAAATTTTAAAGAATGATTTTATTTAACTATTTAATAGATGGAGAGAGTGAGAGAGAGAGAGAAAGAGAGGGAGAAAGGGAAAGTGAGAAAGCAATCCGGGACTTGAATTGCAGTCCACCATGTGGGAGTCCGGCACCCTTAACCACAGCGCCATCTGCCGGCCCCATCGAGCTTAGTCTTCAGAGTGACCTGCTATAGTTCACGGCCTCAGAAGCCAACACAATGCCTTTGGAAGTCCAGTGCCTCGTGTCTGGACAAACTTACCAATGAGAACCAATGGAGAGGGGTGCTTTGGCAGCTTTCTCCAGAGCTGGGGTTATGCAAGGAGAGTGCCACAGTTTAACTATTTGACATTTACCTATCTGCATTTGGAAGGAGGGAAACACTGCCATTGGTCCAAGCAGGGGCTGGGGAATTGACCTGGGTGAGGCTTGACTTCCAGCCTTACCTGAAGCCCACCCAAACTCCTTGGATCTCGAAGGCCTCAATAACATCACTGCAACAGGCCCCCTGGCCCAACTCCCAGCACATCCGCCGCTGGGTGGACTGGAGACCAGATGCCTACAAACTGGGCGTGTCTCGAGGCAAGAGCGGGAGGTCAGAAACCTCCCGTGGAACACAGTCTCTGCACGGAAATCCATTTTCTATTATATTCAAGGGTGTCCTTCTAAAGCCCTAGACCACAGCCTTTTTCAACATTATTCACGAGGTTATTATTAACCCACTTTACAAGTGGGGAAACCGAGGCTCAGAAAGAGGAAAAGGTGCCTGCGGTTGCCGAAAGTGAAATTTGAACCCAAGCCGTCGTGCACCCTGTCTCGCCTGCTCTCACCCCGTCCCCAACCCCCCGCCCCGAGTCTAGACTGCTCCTGTTATCTTCGCTTCTCAGCTCCGATTTCGACATTTCATCTTTTATTAAAGATCTGCTCTTGAGACCTGGTCGAACATGTCGATTAAGAGCTCACCAGGTTTGAATTAGGGAGACCCTGCCGATTAAATTAATGCCAGACCAAAAGAAGGGGAGGAAGAAGTTAAAAAGAATCCAGGCACTTTTTCGATTCGATATTTACGGCAGCATCCTTATAAACACATTCCTGAAGGATGCGGTGGGAAGGCTTCGAATGCAAGGCGAGTCAACCTCTGAGGTTATATGAGCAGTCAACATTCACGGAGCAGTGGCGAGAACCTCAAATGAACTCGAGATGCACTTGGGGTGGCTGCTCTGGGAGCTGGAGCTGACTGGCCCATTGCAGAAATTATCATGGAGCTGCCACTCTGCCACTGTGTGATCCTGGGCAGGTTTCTTCATCTTGCTGGGCCTCAGTGAGCTTTTCTGCAAACTGGGGGAAACAGTAACCCCTACCCAATAGGGCTGTGAGGTGATGAAATGCCATCATCTATGCCCTGCCCCTGGAACAGCGCTCGGCATGTAAGAGTGCTCAGTGAGGGACCTGCAGGTGGCGTAATGGTTATGTCCCTGGACTCTCACATGGCTGACATGGTTCAAATCCTGGACCCGGCAACTTGAAACTCATGCTGAGTACATGTGCGTGTGTGCCCAAGATCCCAGGAGGAGAATGGAGAAGGGATTGCAACGTGGCCAGCCCCCTGGGGGAGTGATTTCTTGCTTTCTGTCTCTCCGTCTCTCTCTGTCTCTCTGGCGAGTGCACACGCCCTGTAGCAAAAACTTCTCTTAAAAAAAAAAAAAGAAGAGTGCTCAGTGAATATTCTCAGTCGTGGCCCTGCCCTTATAAAGCTCAAGCAAATCAAACATTATGTAAGTTATGTAATGGATTAATTAAAACTGTGACGGAGGGCCAGCCTATGGCCTGGAGGTTAAGGCAGCTGGATCCCACATGGCTAACCTTGCAGTTCAAGTCCCAGGGCCAGTGACTTGAAAAACACACTGTGTGTGTGTGTGTGTGTGTGTGTGTGTGTGTGTGTATTCCCAAAATCTTGAAGACAGAGGAGAAGGGATTGCCATGTGACAATGCCCTGTGGGGAGGGGAATGCTTTCTTATTCTCCCATGAGTGCTGCCTCTTGCACTCATGTCTTCTGGCAAAAATTTTTAAAAAAAGTAGTAATCGGATGCTATGAAGATATTCAAAGTAAGGAAGGCCAATAGCCTGGTTATCAGACTAATGTAGGAGTTGAAAGAAGAATTGCAGCTGAGATCCCAGGGGAGCAAGTATTGGGAAGGGTGAGGAGGCAGAGAGTGAGTGTCCAGGTGTGGAAAAAGGGACCAGCAGTTAATGTAATGGCTATGTCGCTGAACTCCTACATAGTCGACCTCGGTTCGCATCCCAAACCCGGTGGCTTATAACTCAATGCTGGGCACATGTGTGTGTGCACCCAAGATCCCGAGAGGAGAATGGAGGAGAAGGGATTGCGCCGTGACCATCCACCCTGGGGGGTGATTTCTTGCTTTCTGTCTCTCTGTCTCTCTCTGTCTGGCGAGCGCATGTGCCCTATAGCCAAAACCTCTAAAACAAACAAACAAACAAAAAACAGAAGAAAGGAAGGAAGGAAGGAAGGAAGGAAGGAAGAAAAGAAAGAGAGAGAAGCAACTTGGGGGGTGGTGAGGGATCCTGCCTTCTCTAGGGAGTGAAGAAAAGGCTAGAATGCTGGAGCCCAGAGCCAGAGGAAAGTGCTAGAAAATGAGGGCAGAGAGAGAAGCAGGGCCCAGCAGATGCCAGCCCTTATAAGCTATTTTAATTAAGGGCTTGGTATGGGGAGCCCCTGGGGAGCTTTGAACCTGGGAGTGGCATGTTTGGCTTTTTATTTGGAAGCAGTCGCTTTACTTGATAGGACAGGACTGGAATTGACACCAGAGACCTGTTGAGTGGCTGTTGCAGGGTCTGCGGTGTGACACCCCGGCTCGGACCAGGGTGTGGGGAGAAGCTGAGAGATGTGAGTGGAATCAAGACTTCCTGGCTGGTTGCAGATAACAGGGTGAAGAATGATCCCTTTCCAGGGATTCAGAAACTGAGGCTGGAAGAGATCGAAGAGCTTCTGAGTGACCCAGATTCACAGTGAGGCTGGAGGACTCGGTACCAGCTGCACAATCCTGGACAAGTCCTTTCACCATTCCAGAAACCTCTGCCCTTCTCACCTCCTTCTAGGCCCAAAAGGGAGCTCCCGGTGACAGGGGACATTCCAGCCCAACTCTGTCTGTCCTGCCTGGCAGACAACAAAGAGCAATTCATTATGGGCCTCCACGCTGTAAAGTGATAAGGAATCGGGAGGTTTCCTTCCAGTTAGGGATTCGCGTTAAGTGATAACTCTGTGGGTGGTTTCCCTGGCCCCTGGCTGGCCGGCTATCTGACTTCCCTTCATTGTCTGTCTCCTTTCCAATGAGCCCAGGAGTCAGGCCCAGGGAAACGTCAAAGGACCAGGCGGCCGGAGGGCTCCCTTGTGTTTGGACCTGGCTGTCTTCGAACTATCTCTCCCGATGGACTGAGCTGGGAAGGTCTTTTATCAATGTCACTCAATCCCATCCTGGGCCCCGGGACCTGGGAGTGTTCTCTCTTTTCCCCTCCTGCCCTGATTCTGCCCCCACCCCCTACTCTCCAAACCTCCCTCCCATCAGCAAACAAAGACAACCTAAGTGGAGATATTAGTGAAGCTACTGAGCAAGGGATATTATATGCAAAGGGAAGTCAGATTTTGAGAAGGAAAAGGGAATTGAAAAGGATTTTACAAGGTGCATGATCTTAGTGCTTTTTTTTTAGAATTATTATTTTTTAAATTTTTTAAGAGGTTTTTTTTTTGTTTTGTTGTTGTTGTTGTTTTTTGCTATAGGGCATGCGTGCTCACTGGAGTGACAGAGAGAAACAGAAAGTGAGAAATCATCTCCTGGGTGGATGGTCACAGCATAATCTCCTCCATTCTCGTCTCAGGATTTTGTGCACACAGCATACACACACACACACACACACACACACACACACGCGCGCGCACCCTGCATTTTTTAGAGAGGATTTTGCTACAGGGCACATGCACTTGCCAGAGACACAGAGAGACAGAGAGACAGAGAGACAGAAAGCGAGAAATCACCCCCCAGGGTGGATGGCCATGCCACAATCTCTTCTCCTCCATTCTCCTCTTGGGATCTTAGGCACGCATGCACATGCGCCTGCCGTGAGTTTAAGCCACCGTGTCCAGGACTCAAACTGCGGTTGACTACATGGGAGTTCAGCGACATAGCCATTATGCTAATTGCTGGTCCCATCCCTGCATGAATTTTAAGCTGCCAAGTTCAGCACATGAACCTTGGTCAGCCATGTGGGAATCCAAGCGATATAACCATTCCACCATCTGCTGGTCCCTATTTTATTTTACTTATTATCATGATAATTTTTTTCTTAATTTGAGAGAAAGTAAGAAAGCAAGCCATCCGGTCCAGGACTTGAACTGTGGTCGACTATGTGGGAGTCCCGCACCTTAACCACCAAGCCACCTACCAGCCCCAGGGCTGCTTGTTTTTAGCAGTCATTTTACATCTTTTCCATCACTGGGTCTTCATGGCAGTCTTTGAGCTAGGGGTCATGTCTTCTGTCCTTATTTTGTAAGGATGTAAGCAATGCCATTAGATTCTAAGGTTATGTGACTGATGAGTAGCAGAGCTAGGAATGGAGTCATCAAATAAAGATGTACTGAGTACCTACTATGTGCTGGGTACTGTGCTGGGTGCTTGGAATAAGAGGAGGACCATGTACCAAAAGCCCCTGCTCTTGAGAGACTTGTTTGATGAATCCACAGAGTAGGTAGGTGAGATTTGAACTTCAGTGCTTTCATTCCTAGTTGAGGTTATTTCCAAAATACCATTGTATTGGGTTGTCAGGAAAGTCATGATGCATTTTTGCATAGAAAAACACATCACGATTTCCCAACAACCTAATAGTTTTCTTTACATTAAGCTAAGAACATGGGGGTGGCCAGCAGGTGGTGTAGTGGTTAAGGGTGCTGGACTCCCACATGGTTGACTGTGGTTCAAGTCCCGGACCTGCCAGCTTGCTTTCTCTCTCTCGTTCTCTCTCTGTGTCCCTCTCTAGTCAAATGAAAATAAACAAACAAAAAAGCTAAGAACGTGGGGCTAACCCCCCTCCCAAAAAAATCCCGTGTGTCCATCTGTCTATCTATTCATCATCCATAAGGGTTAAGGGTTATTCTTTTCATGTTGGCTAAGCATGTTGGGTTGCTTGAAAATGGAGATGCTGGCGCCCTCTTTTGGGATGAGCAGTGTAATGTGAGTTAGAAGGACTAATTATAGCGCCCCCTTCTGGCTAGCAGATGATGATTGAATGAGGGAGTCACTCTTTAGCATTCTGAGCCCTGGGATCTCGGTGAAGACTGGACAGTAATCTTTCATCTGAATGAACTCAATTGACAAGGGAGATGACCCATTTGGGAATCATGACAATACGTGCTCAGTGGGATTAGTGATTTGAAAGCATCTTTGTGAGCTTTCCAGCTCGGGAATCCACCCAGATACCTTCTCTCTGAAGGTCGGGATGACCTCAGGAAGAGCCATCTGTCTTGTCTTTTCAGAGAGAAAAGAGGGAAAAGAGAGGAGAGCCAGGTGATTTGTAAAGATAAGATTTGAATGTTTCCTTTCTGCTTAAAGAAGAGAGAGAGAAACTAGCTTGTACTAAGTATTATCTCAGTTAACACTCACAAGTGGTTAAGGTGTCCTTCCTGCATATAGTCAAGAATTGAGACTGGAATGACTCAGTGGTTTGTCCTTGATCACAGAGCCAGTAAGCTTCTGTACCCTAATACTGAATTCCTTACAGAATCCACTTCTTTTTTTTAAAGAATTATTTTATTTAACTTTATTAATTATTATTATCATTATTATTTTCCAGTTTGATCAGAGAGAAACAGAGAGAGAGAGAGAGAGAGAGGAAGTGAGAGAGCAAGCCACCAGGTCCAAGACTTGAACCATGGTCAGCCATGTGGAAGTCCAGTGCTTTTAACCACCATGCCACTTGCTGGCCCCCAGAATCCACTTTTTCCATGATTAAAACCACTGGGGCCACCAGGTGGTATGCTGCTTTAGGCGCTGGACTCCCACATGGCTGAGTGCAGTTGGAGACCAGACCCAGCAAGTGCTCAAAAATCCTGAGAGGAGATTGGAGGAATAGGGGTTGTGGCATGGCCATCTCCCCTGGGGGGGTGGTGGTGATTTCTCACTGTCCCTTTCTCTGTCTCTCTCCAGTGAGTGCAGGTGACCTATGGCAAAACATCCCCTCTCTCCAAAAAATCTAGAAAAATTCAAGTGAGCAGAATGTGTCTCCGTGTTATGCCTTGATGATGGACAGAAGCCGGAAAAATTTTACTTTTATCCAGGAGGCTCAGCTGAGTTCAGAATAGTTAATCACTCTTTTTTAAAAAAAAATTATTATTATTATTATTACTATTATTTTAAATTTTGCTATAGAGCACACGTGCTTACCAAAGAGACAGAGAAAGTAAGAAAGCAAGGCACCAGGTCCGGGACTTGAACTGTGGGGTCAGCCATGTGGGAGTTCAGTACCTTAAGTACCACTCCATCTGCTGACCCCAGTCAACCACTCTTTTCTTAGAGAAATTTTTGCTATAGGGTGCATGCATTCACCAGAGAGATGGAGACAGAAAGTGAGAAATCCCCTTCCAGAGGGAATGGCCATGCCACAATCCCTTCTCCATTCTCCCCTTGGGATTTTGGACACACACACGCACACATGCACACACATGTAAACCACTGGGTCTGAGACTCGAACCATGGTTGACTATGTGGGAGTCCAGCAACGTAACCATTACTCTATCTGCTGGTCCCGGCCACTCTTACTATATAACTTTCTGAGGCCGAGTTGTACATTCATCTCAACCAAAGACTTGACATTTAATTGTCTATGGCCCATTCCCAACCGTGGAAACTAAACATGGCGGGGCCAGAGGGCAGTTTTTGCTGTTGAACAGTTATCAGACTCCCCCCGCCAAAAGAAAGAAGCCAATCCTTAACCACAATAAACACAGAGATTACATCCAGATCATTTATCACGACTGACCTGAAATTTGGATCCTTACTTTGGTATGTCTTTACAATGTGATGAAGCTTGAGAGGAATCTGAGAATGCCCAGGTCCTGCTTTCATCAATAAGCCAGCATTGAGTTTTTTTTTTTTTTTCTTAAGGGCTTTGCATCAGATCTTTGGAGTATTAAGACTGGAATGTATAATTTTACGATTTTCCAAAATGTGTTCCGGCCTTTTTCTTATTATTCCTCCTTTTTTTTTTTAACTTGTAACAAATCTGGAAGGGGATCAGAAACTCGAGAATAGTTAGGAAGTGAGAGAGCAAGCCACCAGGTCCAAGACTTGAACCATGGTCAGCCATGTGGAAGTCCAGTGCTTTTAACCACCATGCCACTTGCTGGCCCCCAGAATCCACTTTTTCCATGATTAAAACCACTGGGGCCACCAGGTGGTATGCTGCTTTAGGCGCTGGACTCCCACATGGCTGAGTGCAGTTGGAGACCAGACCCAGCAAGTGCTCAAAAATCCTGAGAGGAGATTGGAGGAATAGGGGTTGTGGCATGGCCATCTCCCCTGGGGGGGTGGTGGTGATTTCTCACTGTCCCTTTCTCTGTCTCTCTCCAGTGAGTGCAGGTGACCTATGGCAAAACATCCCCTCTCTCCAAAAAATCTAGAAAAATTCAAGTGAGCAGAATGTGTCTCCGTGTTATGCCTTGATGATGGACAGAAGCCGGAAAAATTTTACTTTTATCCAGGAGGCTCAGCTGAGTTCAGAATAGTTAATCACTCTTTTTTAAAAAAAAATTATTATTATTATTATTACTATTATTTTAAATTTTGCTATAGAGCACACGTGCTTACCAAAGAGACAGAGAAAGTAAGAAAGCAAGGCACCAGGTCCGGGACTTGAACTGTGGGGTCAGCCATGTGGGAGTTCAGTACCTTAAGTACCACTCCATCTGCTGACCCCAGTCAACCACTCTTTTCTTAGAGAAATTTTTGCTATAGGGTGCATGCATTCACCAGAGAGATGGAGACAGAAAGTGAGAAATCCCCTTCCAGAGGGAATGGCCATGCCACAATCCCTTCTCCATTCTCCCCTTGGGATTTTGGACACACACACGCACACATGCACACACATGTAAACCACTGGGTCTGAGACTCGAACCATGGTTGACTATGTGGGAGTCCAGCAACGTAACCATTACTCTATCTGCTGGTCCCGGCCACTCTTACTATATAACTTTCTGAGGCCGAGTTGTACATTCATCTCAACCAAAGACTTGACATTTAATTGTCTATGGCCCATTCCCAACCGTGGAAACTAAACATGGCGGGGCCAGAGGGCAGTTTTTGCTGTTGAACAGTTATCAGACTCCCCCCGCCAAAAGAAAGAAGCCAATCCTTAACCACAATAAACACAGAGATTACATCCAGATCATTTATCACGACTGACCTGAAATTTGGATCCTTACTTTGGTATGTCTTTACAATGTGATGAAGCTTGAGAGGAATCTGAGAATGCCCAGGTCCTGCTTTCATCAATAAGCCAGCATTGAGTTTTTTTTTTTTTTTCTTAAGGGCTTTGCATCAGATCTTTGGAGTATTAAGACTGGAATGTATAATTTTACGATTTTCCAAAATGTGTTCCGGCCTTTTTCTTATTATTCCTCCTTTTTTTTTTTAACTTGTAACAAATCTGGAAGGGGATCAGAAACTCGAGAATAGTTAGTTTGCCTTTTTTTTTTTTTTTTTTTTCTCTTGCCAAGGGTACCCTGCAGCTGTATGTTCTATTATTGAAAAAGGAGGAACGCCCTAGTTAAATGGAAAACCCAAAGGTTATAATTCCAGCAACAATGGAAACATTCAGATTTATGGATCTGGGGGCTGGAGGAAGAATGGAGGAGAAGGAATCAAGGAAGGAGGTGGTGAGGACAAAAAGAAGTTGAGTGTAGCAATGTCTTCAAGACGCCATTAAAAAAAAAAAAGTCTCACCCAATTGAAAGGTGAAAAATATGACCACTTACTCATCTGGATGCCTGCAAACATCTGGATGGTTGGCATGAGGTAAATAGAACACCTGGAAGAGTGACTACATTTTTCGCTTTTTCTTTGCACAAATCTTTGGGCATCTTATGGGTCCCATATGTGTCCCAGAGAGTTTCGCTACAAGTACATTTGCTTGCTGTTAAGTTGACGCAAGCCTAACATAGATACCTTCTGTATGAGGAGACTTAACCTACCGGTGTTACTTGGAGAATGACACAAATGGAGGTGTCCAGTGATAACTGAACCCAAGCTACTCTCCTTAGATTGAAGAGCTGATTTATAAACCAGTCCGAAGCCAAATGAGTTACTGCTGAGTGAATGATCTGAAACTTTATCTCTGAGGCCAACCACCCTTACTTACTGTTCAAGGCAGAATGAGTGGGACCAAGGATGTGCACCAAGAACAGGATGATGGAGACCAGCAGATGGAGTAATGGGTACATCACTGGATTTTCACATGGCCTACCCCAGTTCAAGTCCCAGACCCAGAGGCTTAAAACGCATGCTGGGTGCATGTGCATGCACACCACAAATCCTAAGAGGATTGTGAAGGAGAAGGGATTGTGGTGTGGCCATCCTCGCTGGGGGGTTATTTCTTGCTTTCTGTCTTTCTGTCCCTCTATCTCTCTGGTGAGTACACACACTCTATAGCAAAATTCTCTTTTAAAAATATCAAAAAGAACAGAATGATGTCCAGTTGTCTATTTTCAGCACCTGGCACAGTACCTGGATCTTGATAGGGGAATCAGTAAATATCTGTGGGGAATTGGGTGAGTGGCATTGGATATATTTGAAATCTAGAGCCGGAAGCAAAGCGTAGTAGGTCAAGTAAGTCAGATTTGGTTTTAATTCCAGTCTCTGTTCTGTGTAACTGTGGATAAGTCACTTCTTTTTTTTTATTTTTTTTTTTACATTTTTTTCTTTCTTTATTTACATTCATTCACTGTACATCATTATAGCATACAAAATGAGATTTTTCCATTGAGAATACACTGTATATTGGCTCAATCAAGCACATCAACATATGTGTTATTGTCAACACATCATTTTCTATATCTTGTTTCCTGTATATTTTGCCTTTTTTCCCATCCTTGATTCCCTATCTCACCCTCTGCCATCTCCCACCCTCCTCCCACACTGTGTCTGGTATCTATTGTCACTTCTCTGAGCTTCAGTGTTTTCCTCTCTGGGAGAGGAATGAGAGTAGACACCTTGAGGAATTATGATGAGATTAAAGTAAGGTCCCTTAGCAAGTACTCAATAAGTAAAAACTATTATTATTTCCCCTGTTATTCAATCCTGACCTCGTGGTTATCAACCATCACAGTGAATTGCATGGATACCTTGGTGTTTCCTTTTTTTTTTTTTTTCCACCACTTTCCAAAGACAGACAGAATCTCTTAAGACGTATGGATTAAAAAGGGATTGGAAGATGAAAAAGAAATCATGTCCAGATTGCAGGGTCAAATTCCAGCTAAGGAATGAATCTGTTGAAATTCACACCTTTTTTTCACATTGGGTAGTCAGGAAAGTCCGGATGCATTTTTTTGCATAGAAAAATATGCCCTGACTTTCCCGATGCTACACTTTTTCTGTGAACTATTGAATATCTGAAGACCCCTCATGTTTGTATTGTTACTGGATGTGAACTAGTTCTGGAAATAAAGCGATGGACCAGACAGATAACACCCTACCTTCATGGAATTGATATTCTGGGGAGGAAGGAAGATAACAGTAACTGCTATTTATTGAGTGTTTTCTTGTGCCAGTCTCTGGACTGCATGTGTAATATTTATTTTTCCTTTTACTTCTGAGCACTGCCCTGTGTAAGAAGTGCTGCTATTACTCTTTCCAGTTTACAGATGAAGAAACTGAACTCAGAAAGGTCATATTATTTGCTAAAGTCATCGCCCATTACAGTCCACCCCTTTTTAATCAGCACGGCAGTTGGAAGCAACAATATCTCAGACTTAAGTCTTTTTTGTTTTAATAATGAATAATTTTATTTTATTTATCATTCTAATTTTTCTTTTTAAAAATTTGCTACAGGGCATGCATGCTCACTAGAGACAGACAGACAGATAGACAGATGGAAAGTGAGATAGCAAGCTGCCAGGTCTAGGACTTGAACCATGGTCAGCCCATGAGAGTCCAGTGCCTTAACCACCCTACTACCTACTGGCTCCCAGATTTAAGTCTTTAGTCCTCTGGCCAAATGACCATCTCTGCTTTAAGCTGTCTGAGAGCTGGTTCAGGCTCATCGGTCTCTCTCCTCCTATCCTAGATGAAGAATGTTCCACCACAGACCATCCCTACAAGAAGCCCTACATGGAAACATCACCCAGTGAAGAGGACCCCTTCTACCGCTCTAGCTATCCCCAGCAGCAGGGCCTGAGTGCCTCCTACAGGACAGAGTCAGCCCAGCGGCAGGCCTGCATGTATGCCAGCTCCGCGCCACCCAGCGAGCCGGTCCCCAGCCTAGAGGACATCAGCTGTAACACGTGGCCCAGCATGCCTTCCTACAGCAGCTGCACGGTCACCACTGTGCAGCCCATGGACAGGCTACCTTACCAGCATTTCTCTGCTCACTTCACCTCAGGCCCTCTGGTCCCCAGGCTGGCTGGCATGGCCAACCATGGCTCCCCGCAGCTCGGAGAGGGAATGTTCCAGCACCAGTCCTCCGTGGCTCACCAGCCTGTGGTCAGGCAGTGTGGGCCTCAGACTGGCCTCCAGTCCCCTGGCAGCCTTCAGCCCCCTGAGTTCCTCTATTCTCACGGCGTGCCAAGGACCCTGTCACCGCACCAGTACCACTCTGTGCACGGAGTCGGCATGGTGCCAGAGTGGAGCGAGAATAGCTAAAGCTAGAGACTGGGGAGAGAGAGAAAGAGAGAGGGAGAGACAGTAGCAAAGAGAACCCCACGGACAAGATTGTTCATTTCACCCAGCGTTCACGTCCGTACCTGAGGCTGCTGGATGCTGATCTAATCAGTAGCTTGAAACCACAATTCAAAAAATGTGACTTTGTTGTTTTGTCTCCAGACTTAAAAAACCAACAACAACAAAAAATGAGTTCTACTCCCATGGCCACCTTACTCACCAACCAACTGCATTCATGCCATATGCAATGCCCTTCAAGTTCCTTCTTTAGGGCTCCAGAAAGCCTTGCCTCATTGAGTGTTTTATCCAAATGGGTATTTGAAGTCTTTCTCTGTCTCGGTATTGATGTTGACATTGTTATATAATAAATAATAATATATATATATATATTTTTCAATTTTCTTTGCGGGACCCAGTCCCTTGTTTAGGAGGAGATCTGAAGCAAGTAGGTTTCAAAATCTGTACTTGTGGGATTCCCTCCAAATAAACCATCCCCGATACCTAAATGCATCACCCCCTGCCTTGACTTAGAAAAGTACCTACCTCGGCCATGCGATGTTTCTGAAAACGTTCCCCGGGTCTCAGCTTTTCTTCGATTTCGTCCGCCTCCCTCATCATCATGGCATTCCACTCTGCCTTGTACTTACCCGTGGAGTCGAGAGACGGTCGGACTCCATCTGACGGCGTATCTTATGCAACCCTCCCGTCTGTCCAGCCGTCTGTCGCTAAAACGTGGCCTATAGCTTCCCAACCGGAAAGCTCGCTTTGAAAAACTTACAAAGCTCTGGTTTACATGCGGGCAGAACTGTGATAAGCAGGGTGCAAGCTCTGTGCTGACAAGAGTTGAGGGGGGAACCAAAGCCAAAGTCAATATTCTTCTTGATAAAAAAACAAAGCCAGCCCCGAGCTTGCAAACCTCCATCGCCTACGACCCAAACGGGATGACAAGGCAACGTCTACGATTCCTAATGAAAACGCAAGACACGCACGCGGACGCTTTCTCTCCAAAGAACTCACGCCAACGCCACACGCTGGCACGGAACTCTCTGTGTATTGAAAGCAGAAAACAGTATTAAAAAAAAAATAAATAAAAGTGTGTAAGTAAAACGGGGTTGTAGGGTTCTTCAGATGTAATATTTTACTGGTACTATTTATTTATAAATAGGAATTCTAATTAAGTAATAACATGAAATGGAATCCAGCGTGGGAGCTGGCTGAGAGCTTTTAATTTTATTGATACTCGAAACCAAGTTTTTTTTTTTTTTTTTCCCCTTTTGAAT